>NC_046170.1:35087671-35393921 GCF_011064425.1 Rattus rattus
GCCTATGTTATCTGGTGAGACAGGTTGAGTGGAAAGGAGCCAGAATGAAGGCTAATGAGCAGGACCCACCCATACCGACTCCCGTGATGCTTAGCTCCCAGGCTCGACCTTTCTGGATGGATAGAATAACAAGAAAATCCTTTGTCAGCATCCCTGTGGAGAACACAAGACCCTTAAAAAAGCTCAGCTCAGGTTTCCAACCAATGGATATTAAAGGCAGAGAGGCCAGCAGGCACAGCGCGAACTTTGAGCATTGGCACACGGATACTGATGGTTCCTAAGGGTATTCAGTGTAAGGACACTTAGAGCTTGAGTCATTCTGTGATGATCTGATATTGTGAGAATCAATGGGATACCAAGGGACACCTTGCAGATTGGGGGACATGGCTGTTGGTGAGCAATGGCTTTTGCTGCCAGGTGTCTTAGTTTCAGAGACATGGGCTCTGCATTTTAACATTTCTAACCCTGGGTGTGGGCTGCCATTGACTGCTCTGGGGAGTGGGACTTGTTCTTCAGACCTGCACCTGGTAGGGTGATCCCAAATTTATGGTATGTCAGTGGTCAACAAAGCCTTTGAATAGATGGAGCTCAATATTACTGTGACCCATGAAACTGGCTACTGTGTCCGAGTACTGCCAAGGCATTCAACTTCCATAGAGGAGGGGCCCTCAGCTTCCCCATGGCCCTCACTCTCTGTTTCTTACATTTAGGACATTTGTCCTCATGTGATGACTCAGGACTCTTCTTAAAGCTGGGATAAGTGGCTCAAAAACTAACCTGGAAAGTCTGTGCCTGGGGATGGGCCACAGTGAGGCTCTGGGATAGTGTCCATCAGATGTTAGCACCATATCCTCCAAGGAGAACAAATGAATCCCTTAAGGAACTGGGTACAGCTGATGGAACGGAGAATAAGGGGGATAAGAAGATGGACTTCCCAGAGTGACAATGAGGGTCTGAGCTTTGGCTCTCAAGGGGCCACCTGTTGGGCCAGTTCCATCAATGTCAAGTCAGATGTCTCACTAGCTGGCTCCCTTAGAGGCTTTTCAAAGCAAAAACTATGCACACAGTCCCCAGAGATGTCTTATTTTCTTCATTATTGATCTCAAGAAACAACCAGAGAGACTCAGAGGCCCAGATAGCATGCAGCCATTTTCACAGATGATAGACATCTGCTGCCTATGTGAACCTCCCCTGGGAAACTCGAAAAAACAGGATGCGAGGGTCTTCCTAGCTCTTCCTTTGTTAGAACTGACACTCAGAAGGACAAAGAGGGGTGAGACTGCCCTTGTCCCTAGGTGCCACCAGTATGGTGTGATAACAGGTAGAAGTTAATTTTCTTTGATGATGGGACAAAACTTTGAACCACGTCTTGAGGGAACATCAGGATGGGACCACCTTGAATATGAATAACAGCATTCCATATTCTTGTCTTCTAGAATGGATAAATAAAGAGAAAGCTATAGATCCGGCCTGTAGACACAATGTGCTCAGTACTCTTCCCCTCACCTACCATGCTTTCCCCACCATGGCCTACCACACCCTCCAACTGTGAACCCAAAGGAACCCTTTCTTCCTTCAGTTACTTCTGTCGAGCATTTGAAACACTCTGGTGGGAAACTCGACTAATGCAGGCACGTTTTCCGCAGGCTATAGGGCTGGGTCCTTTGTGCTTTTGATATTATTAATTTTCTGTGTTCATTCATTTAATAAGTCTTATTGAATGTCTCTCACGTGCCTGGTACTACTCTAGAGTCAGGGTATAGGAGTGAATGAAATAACATCCCAGCTGCCATGGGGCTTACATTCCAGTGGGAAGAACTAGACAATAGCAAATCAATAGCCATAAAACCTGCCAGGAAGTGAACAAGAAGCTGCACGCATGTGAAGAAACTTAGCCATCCATAGGACTGTGGAGTGGAGTGTCACCATGAAACTAGTGTTTTAATTATAGACTCTTATCAGGACTCAGGAGCAGTAACGTCTATTAACTATACAACCTGATTTCAGTAAGAGGAGCTGGCCTACACCTATAATCCCAGTCACTCTGGAGGCTGAGGTAGGAGGGTCACAAGTTCAAGGACAGTCTGGGTGATGTATTGAGACTGTATTTCAAAATGGAGGGGAAAAAAAACTAAAGAAAGGCTGGGGATGTATCTCTGCGGTGATGGGGAATTTTGTGCTTAGCATGTTTAAGGCATTGGGTTTGATCCCTATAGCTATCTGTCTGTCTGTCTATCTATCTATCTATCTATCTATCTATCTATCTATCTATCTATCTATCCATCCATCCATCCATCCATCCATCCATCCATCCATCCATCCATCCATCTATCTATCTATCTATCTATCTATCTATCTATCTTTTGTTAAACTTCATTATAAGTATATTCTTACAGAGTCTAGAAATGGCCATACCACTGAGCTGGATATCATGGGTGGTGCACACTTATTAAACACTCTAAATGCACATTATTTTTTAATCTACCCATTTTACAGGTGAGGAGATAGCTGAGTTCATACCAGTGAGTGCTGTATCCAGGCTTCACATCCACTCTGTCAAACTCTGGGATCTGTGTGTGAACTGCAGTGCTGTTGGAGCACTGACATGGGGGAGTTATTTCAATCAAATGGTTCAAATGGATCAGAGTTCTTTAGTGTGGGAGGAAATTGCAGTACTGAGTGGTACTCTACAATGCTTGAGTCTGACTTCTCTGGGACCTCCTTCTCCCCTAAACCCATTCTCAAGAATAAGGCATCTCCAAGAACTGAGAGTGAGGCTGTCCAGAAAAGCACTCCAGTGATATCAGGGAGGGCTTGCCATTTGTCCTCATCAGTCTGCTCATCGGGAGGTCCCTACTCTTCTTCAAGGCTTTTGGTGGCCACAAGACCAGCATCTACTATTCTAAAGAAAACATTGTATGATTTGCTCGTTATTCCAAAGTGGACCGGTTTGTTTTCACGAGCAAGACGCACTTGCCATTTTTACTTATCACCAACACATATATGCAAGACATGGGGTTATTTTGGTAGAAACATCTCAAAGGCCACATCAGGGTGTGGGTACTTTTTAGAATGTGACTCACCCAGTGGCATACTTTTTCCATTCCTGATTTGATTGTGGAGGCCACTTTGAAGTTGCCAATTACCTTATTTAGGTGAAGATAGTGCCGACAAGATTACCACATCTGTTTCCAGAGAACATGGGGCTGGCAGATGTTCTAGACGCATCTTGGGCTACCATGTTGACCCTATCACAGAGAGGGCAGAGCAGTCCGCAGGATGTCAGCAAACTTCTTGTCATGCTCCTAACAAAATTTCCATGGTGATCAGTCAGGGAGAGATGTTTGGTTCTCTGAGCTTCAGTTTCCCCACTCTGACTCCTTTATTTTACATGACACCCACTTTGGGGGAGTTAAAGCTTCTCCTTTCAGAGACTACCCACTGGAAGTGATCCTGAGTGGCCTCTGCTTGGAATTTCTGATGGCTTTCCATCTCTTCCAGCATGCCAAGAACTGTAGTCAGAACAAATAGAAAGGTTATTGGGGGCCGATGGAAAATGAAGGGTTATAATCCATAGCCTCTCCAAAGGGCATTCCAGATGAGCCCCAGAGATAGAGAGGAAAGAGCCTCTGGGGGAAGATCCAGATAAATAGGTATTGCTAGTTTCAGCTTTGTGTCTGGGCTGATGGCTGACGTCAGGATACTGAATTATGGGGAAGAAGAGTGGGGTTGAGGAAGGTAGGGTCTACTGACACTTTCGGCATGGCAGTCGATTGAAATAAACCACCTTGTTCATTCTCATTCCCACCCTCTAGGGCTGGGCTCCCTCCGCCCAGCACACCAGACATTTCTCAAGTGTCCAATACTCACAGCCTTTGGTTCCCTGGCAACATGAACTTGCAAATTGCAATAGTCGCAAACCTGCCCTGGAAAGAGACAGCCTGGACCCATCCACGCGGCCCTGTACCTGCCAACAAGGAGGTTCCCGAAACCACATCTCCAGGTGCTGTAGAGCTGGAGGATGATTTGCAGCAGACAGCCCCTGGCACGGCATCCCTTCTTCTCGGAAGGAGTAAATTAAACATTATATTTCATTGGATACATCCATTTCATGGCTCCTTTTAAAAAATCATCTGTGTGACAGGTTCTATCACTTAACAACGCTTGTACCTGTTTGCCTGCGCACCAAAGAGTGGGCCATAAAATACTCTCAAAGCTTCAAGACACAGCGAAAGAGGGCATCTCAGGTCACTAGAAACACCGTCTGTGCCAGAAGGTGCCCCCCTCACTTTATCCTGCCCTGAGCTGCAATCTGGAAGAGTGGTCTTGTGGAATCATCCCCACTGTAGATCTGCTTGCCAGGTTCTGTAGCCCTCAGAACTGCCAGGTTTCATGAAATACACAAAGATAGATTTAAGGCACAGAGACAAAAAAAAAAAAATTCTTCTTGTCCAGCCATTTGTTTTTGCTGTAACAGTTGGAAATTTTTATTATCATGGGGATAAGTTATAGGTTTTATTCCCAAAGCTTAGAACTTTATTCAGCATGCCCCCCACCCCCAATGCCCTACACACCCTCACCAAAGCCTGGCATCTATAAATGTACTAGATGTTGGTGCCTTCTTCTGGGGTCCTCTTCTAATTCTTCCATGTCCAGAATGAAGCCCAACCAAGTAGAAGCCACCCACAAGAGAAAAAGGATAGCTAATTAAGATGAACTTTAAGGGGGAGGAGGACTTAATTAATTTGATCTTTATCTAAAACTCTTTCTAATTGAAATAAACTTTAGAAGTGCTATGGATCAATGGATCCAACTATTTGTAACACACACACACACACACACACACACACACACACACACAACAATGTCTTATCATACACATGGTTGGAACCTGGATGCTAACAAGTGTAGTTCATTAGTACTCATCTTCAGCCCTCTGCACCAAGTACCATAGTGACTGGCTTTAAGGGGAACCATGTGTGCTCCGGTTGGTTGGGATGGAGGCTCTGGCAAGGCCTGGCAGTTAATAATAGACAGCATGTCTAGAGTATTTGGGAGGCCCCATGTTACTTCTTTTATATGTGAATCAGCTCATTCAGTCTGTACCACAGCTCCACACAGAAAATACAGGTCTTGTTCCCTTTCTGAAAAGTGAGCCGGGTGTCCTAAAACCAGTGGGATCACAGTTGTGGTGGTTTGAATATACTTGGCCCACGGGAAGTGGTACTGTTAGGAGGTGTGGCCTTGTTAGAGGAAGTGTGTCACTGTAGGGGTGGGCTTTAAGATTTCAGTGCTGAAACTCCACACAGAGTGGAAGAGACCCTTCCTCTGGCTGCCTGAAGAAAATAGTCTCCTGCTCGCTGCCTTTGGACCAAGGTGTAGAACTCTCAACTCTTCCAGCACCATGTCTGCCTGGATACTGCCATGTTTCTTGCCATGATGATAATGGACTGAATCTTTGAAACTGTAAGTCAGCCCCAATGATACCTTGTCCCTTGTAAGAGCTGCTTTGGTCATGCTGCTGTTTTAGAGCAATGAATCCTCCAACAGTTCAACCAGAAAAGCTTGGACCCCAGTGCCCAGCTTGCACCTAATCTTTGACTCTTGTACTCTCATCTCTGTTGTAGCTATCTCTGTGGTCCTTACTGTTTGGTTTCCACCAGGGGCCCAAGGGCAGCTGCTCTGTGCCAGACATTGGGTTTGGCAGCAGATGCCTATAGGCATGACTTCTAGAATTCTCTACAAAGGACAATCCAGGGCACCCAACAGTGACTGGAAGCAACTTAGGTAGAGCACTGGGCCAGGGGCCAGGTTTCACAAATGAAAGGCACCAAGATGAGTCTGGATTTCAGAAAGACGTAAGTAATTTCTAGAAGTCTAATGCAAATAGCTAGTTGTCTATTTTGTGCACAGGGAGTGAGAGATGGGACTGCAGAACCTAGGGCTCGTGGGAGAGGCAAGATTGTGAGACCACTTAGGAAATAGTGATGTTCTAAGTAGGAGGAGTGGGCTCATCTGAGTCTGTGAGGAAGAGCTTTTCAACGGAGGAAAGGGCACAGGGAAGGCACCTAGGCGGGACCCACGGAGGACTGCTCAGTGATGCAAGTGAATGCAAGGAAGAGAAGCAGCCAAGAACAAGGCTGAGGGTGAATGTAGCCTTGGATGTCATATTAGGGGCAGAGACTTTGCCTTTATGCCCAACAATGCTTCACAGTGTCTTCAAGAAGAGTGTTGGCATTCAGCGGGCTCCTGACCACTTTGTAGATTCCCCAGGGGACATGGTGGCCAGCAAATGAGTGACTCTGTGCCAAGCTTAACTTAAAGAGGAAATTCTCCTTTCCAGGATCCTGCTGAGATCTGAGAAACACAGACAGATCACTGCAGACAATGGCGATGGGGTTGGGAGACCCGGGCATTCTATGTAGAAGATAAAAAGAAAGAAAGTAAAATACATTGGCTTTCTTTTGGGAGCCAGATGTTCACTGAGTGCCAGGGAGAGTGCAGGAGCTGACACAGACCTTCCTATTGAGAGGGGAGGCTCCAAAGGATGGCGCTTGCACAGATCACATTGCTTGGTGCTGAGCTACTACAGTGAGTTCCAGCTACTGCTGAACAGGTGGTATTTTGGGATATTGATTGAGTCAGGTATGGTTCAACCATGGCTGAGGGAATCCAAACTGAAGAGGTGAGGCCAGTGCGGTTAAGGGTGGGAATGAACTTCTTCTGCCAGCTGTGGAGCCTGGAGAATCCTGATTTCTCTTAAGTGAGGGTTAGGGTTTGGTGATTCAGCCAAGACAGAAGTCCATCTGTTCCGTGGCAGTAGTTGGAAGGGAGATGTTGATACTGGGGACTGTTAAAAGAACTTGGTAAGAGACTTGGTGGGTCTGATTGGAGATGAGAACCTGTGAACTGTGATAGGCTACTTCCCATTTTAAAAGACACCTCTGCGATTTTTTCTCTACTAAAACTATGTCCTTGATGATAATTTTTGGGTTGTTTGTTTCTTTGTGAGACGATCCTGATATCTACCCAGGATGATCTGGATCTTGCTACCTAGTACAGGTTAGCCTCTAACTCTTCATCCTCCTGCCTCAGCATTCCAGGTGTTGGAGTTATCTATACAGATGTCTCACCGCAACAGTTTATAAAAAGAAGAGAAGCCAATGAAAAAAGAAGGGATGGGAATAAAGGCAAGTTTGTAAGACTCATGGATGAAAATAGAAACACAGTTGAAAAGAGGGGGCAAGGAATGACCTCCTTTGGGAACAGACAGCAGGGCAGGGGACATCTGCTGAGAACAAGTAGTCAGCTCTGATGTGAGGAGAGGATTCTTGAAAGGTGGTCCACTGGTCTGCACCATGGCCCAGAGACTGGTCCTCCTCATACAGTACAAGAGCATCAAGAACAAGCCTCATCCCAAGTGTTGTTTCCCAGCAAGATGGAGGAAGCCATGAAGGGAATTGTAGGCTCCGGAGATGAACCCGTAGTGAAGCAGAGGTAACATGAGCTCCAGAGACGATGAGTGTGAGGTTGCAGCCACTCAATCCTTCCCTTTATTTCCTTTATTCTCCACAGAGGGCTCAGAGGGCAGTGTGGAGTCTCAGTGGCGGAGTACTCGCTCAATTCCCGTAGCACAGGCAGAGTTTTTGTCGATGTATCTGTCTCGGATTTTCAGATGTAACCTGGGTTGACCTCCAGTACTGACAGCAGAGCCTGTCATTGTAGGAGTTGCGTAAGTTACAAGCACACAAATACTGCATTTAGGTGATGTCAGACAACTTATTTTCAACTCACTATGACTTAATTTCTTCATCTGTAACACGTGAGTCGTAGTAGATAAACTGATGCCAGCCATCATTGGGCCTACACATCATCTGAGCTTGATGGATATTGTCATACTCACTATATAATGATAATGATAATGATAATAATAATAATAATAATAACAGCCTTATGAGAAATAATTATTGCCTATGCATGCAAGAGATAGAGGTTCAGGATAGCTATGAGACTGGATTTGAAACACTCAGGTAATAAACAGCAGAGTCAGAACATGAAGCCTACATAGGTTGTCAACCGTGTCTGGAGATGTGAACAGGCAAATGGGCACCAATGGAAAGGTGATCAAAAGCAGACATGAAGCAAGGCCACCTCAGTGCCTTGTGACTGCTGTAAGAAATGAGCAGAGGCTTGATTGAGTAGATCAACAGCAATGTTTCTCGCAGTATTGGAGATCAGCTGTCTTTGGTTAAGGTGGGGACCATACTCCCTACTGGGAGAGAACCTGCCTTGCCTCCTCCAGCTTCTGGTAGTTGATGGTGATGATGGACGTCCTTGGGTTGCAGACATCTCTCTCCGATCTCTTCTTCCACCTTCGTTCCTTCACTGTGGGTTCTCTCCTTACCTGCTCTTACTAGTTAAAACATTTTATCACTGGATGTCAGATCCTTCCTAAGTGTGGTGTTTGAGTGGGAATGCTTGATTCTCAGCTGGTGGCACTGTTGGTGACAGGGATGTGTGGTGGTGGTGAAATCTATTTGGGGAGGTATGTCATTTTCTCCACTTGGGGCAGGCTTTGCATTTAAAAGCCCCATGCTTCCTTTGGTTTGCTCTCTCTGCTTCTGGCTGTGGTTAAGAATTTGAGTTCTTAGCATCTTGCTGCCATGGCTACCACTTACTACCCTGCCTCTGTGCCCGTTATGACCTTTCCCTCTGAAACCATAAACCCAAATAAAGTCCTCCTTTCAGAAGTGGCCTTGGTCATAGTTTATAATCACAATGGAAAAGCAACCAGTACACTAACCTATGGTGATCTCATCTTAAGATTTTCAATTTAATTGTATCTACAAAGGCTCTTTCTAATAAGGCTACGCCCCCAGGCTCTGAACATATTACTCAGAAGTGACACTCTTCAGCCCATTATAGAGATACAAGGTAGCTGGAGTGAGCCCAAAAGAAATCTGACTCAGGAAGTGTCCCACAATGACCTCTGAATAATGCTACTGCACAATCTGCCTTCTTGCTTCCAGCACTCCACTAAAGCATGGCCTTTAAATGCTATGCCATGGAACCCTAGCATAGCCGTGGCACTGAGCTCAAATCATATTTCTGGCTTCTCAGGGGAGGCTTAAGAAACTCAGAGAGAGAAGTAACTGACCTAGAACTCCACAACTAGCAATGAGGACTAGGGGCAGAGGCTCCCGTCAAACTAAGGAATGTGTGCTCACAAGAACACATACATACACAGACATGCACATGCACACAGACACCCACGCATGACCTTTTCTCATACACACACATATGCTCACACAGGCACAAACATATGCTCACCCACTCATAGGCATGCTCACATACACTCAAACACACATTCACATACTCTTTCTCTGAAACGACTCAAACACACAAAGTCTTCTTTCTTCCTTCCTTCCTTTCTTTCTTTCTTTCTTTCTTTCTTTCTTTCTTTCTTTCTTTCCTCCTTCCTTCCTTTCTTCCTTTTTTCCTTCCTTCCTTTCTCTCTTTCTCTCTTCCTCTCTTCCTCTCCTCCTTTCCCTCCCCCCTTCTCCTTTGAATTCCATTAAGAGCGAAGCATGCTATCAATGTACCTGGGAGGCTTGACATGCAAAGTTAAAGGATGACAACCCTGAGAAGGATCCCTGCCCCTTGGCTCTGTGCTTGCCTTGGTGCTGCTCCATCAAAAGTAAGTACATAAATATAGTACATTAAAAAATAAAACAAAATAAAGAGAGCTTGAATGGAGGGATAAATCCCAAGATGTAAAGTGAGTCACAAGGAAGGAGATTCAGGTATTCCTGACTTTTCAGGTTTCTTACATCTCAACACTTATGGGACTCTGACACCATGCTCTTGAGCACCACAGACAGGCGACCAAAGCTAACAGGGTCAACTTTGGGAATATCCCAGGGGTGAGATAACGGTTCTGGTATGTGACCTATATGGCTTCTGATAATCACTTTATCAAGTTCCCTCTCATTTTACACATAAAGTCTGGAAAATTATGTCACTTCTTGCTTTTTGAGACTGAAGCATTCATTGGCGACATGGTGGACATTTGCATCCTGCTGTGGAAATGGCCATGATGTCAAGCTCACAGGGGTGCAGTGATGGTTCATTGAATTAGTACACATATACCCAGCTCTCATGGTATCTGGGAGATTAGGTACTTAACATGTTTGACTTAAGTTCACTGTCCGACAACTTTAATCAACAAGGTGTTTACCCCAACCACAACATTGGCTCAGCTTGTACAAGGCCCTGGATTCTACTCTTGCATGGAAGGAAGGGAGGAAGCAATGAAGGGTGGGACTAGTAGGAGATGGAAAGAAGGAAGGGAAAAGAAAGAAAGATAAATAAATGCCCATCCCAAATTGCAGTATTTAAAAAATGCATGTTATTACCACTGGGTTGGGGATGTAACTCAGTGTAGAATACTCGACTAGTGTACACAAGGCCCAGAGTTTGATCCCGAGTACTGAAAAAATAAATAAATGAACAAAAATCTGCACTCTAACTCATCTCTAATTTAGCGCAATATCTATATTTAATCAATTCCTGTTGGATAGAGCAACACGTTACAACTCTCAAGAGAAGGGATCAGGAAGCTAGATTTTCTGCACCCTACATTAGTTTTGGAGACCCCAAACTAGGGCAAGGAAAGCAGGCATATTCTATAAGCAGGCACACAGTACATATTTGAACTTCCCAGCCCATAGGAAGGAGTCTTGTGAGGATTGTTGAAGCCTGCAGTTTTAGTGGGAAAGTAGCCATAAGAGAATATGTAAATGAAGGGGTGTGGTCATGCTCCAATAAGACTTTTACTTCCTGAAAGATACAGAGGAGGCTGGATTTGGCCTGAAGGACTAGGTTGCCTACACTCTGAACTAGGGTACTGGGGAAGTTTTCAGACATCACTAGTAATTCCCGAGGCATCTAGGGAAGCAGGGTAGAATCTGGGAGAGTCTGAACAGGAAATGAGCAGATTTTCAAACGAGAGAAAACAGACGAAGGATTCCAGAAGGAATAAGCTTGAATTTGGGTCCTGAGGCTCTGAATACCTTGCCCAAGGCAATTGCCACTGTAAGTGGCAGCCAGGGGGTGTGAACCCTGGGCCCTCTGGCCTCTGAGGGTACCTTTTGAACAGCTCCATTTGCTGGCCCTGTCACAGAACGGGAGTTGGCTCCGAAACAGGCAAATCTCTGTGGGTGTTCAGCAGAAGCCTACTGGATTTTTAAAATTTAAAAGGCTTTTAAAAGCCCAGTTTCTGAACAATGGCTCAGGGCTGGAATGCTGGGGGAGGGGAAACCATATTTTGAGGAGGTACAGATAGAATTCTTAAACTTGGGGGCCTATCCTTGGATTTCTTTCTTCCAGAAAGTTCTCTCACAATGATCTTTGTTTTCTTAGGCATGTAATATTGTAGAGTATGTTTTCGGTTCTTAAGGCTCTTTACTGTCCTCTGTAGCTCTTTTCTCAGGGAGGTTTCCCTTGGAGGCAGAGTGCTAGGGAATGGATCATAACCGTGACTTAGTTACTTCGTCTTGAATTATCTGAGTCTAAATTATCATTTGACAAAAGAGGGAGCCTTGAGCAGTTTAGATGACACTGTCACAATTGAATCCGTTCTACCTAGAGCAGCCTACAAGGAAGAAATGGTCTTGTCTTAGTCCTGATGAGAAATTTCCCTCTCTCTAAGTGACATGAATTCTTAATCAGAGTAGCACCCCTTGACTGGGCTTCAAAGATGGCCCAGTCAGTCAATAAAGGGCTTGCCTTGACAGCACGAGGATCCAAGTTCAGTCCATAGCTTCCACATAAAAGGCAGCACGCGGTGCCTTCTCCTTGTAATCCCCACACTGCTGGAGAAGCAGAGACAGGAAGCTGCCTAGGGCTTGCTCAAAAGTCTGTCTAGTCGACTAGACAATAGTAAGTTCTAAACCAGTGAGAGACTCTGTTTAAAAACAATCGAGTCTGGAGGCAATCTCCGGGGATTGATCTCTGGTCTGCACACTCACGTGTATATCTATGTTCACAAGCAAACGTACACACAAGGAATAATGTCACTTGTAAAGCCTTGTTGTATAGTTGCATGGTCTTGCCTACTTCATCACTTTGAATTACCACAAGAAACTCGTTAGAAGAATACCCTCTGAATCCCGTTTTAGGGTGGAGAAACTTAACTCGGCAAGCTCTGCAGTACTATTAACTCCTATGCAAACATCCTTTGCAGGGTCTTGCTCTCTCCAATGCCCTGTTAGATCACCATAAAATCTTCTTAAGTACCCACCAGACTGGGGCAAGCCTTTGCGTGGCTGTTTTTCTAAGATAGGAGAATCCGGGCAAACTTCTGAGCTCCCTGGAGCTTCAGTTTGCTCCTTTGTGCCCTGTAGAGGATGGCTCCCAGCTCTCCGAATTAAAAGAAGTAAGCAGAAAAGGAAAAGAAGGTTGTGTTTCCCATAGCAGCATGTTTGCGAAGTAGACATAGGAGCTTAGCATTCAGTAGGTGCCTAATACATGTATTACATATATGGTCTCACAGAGAGTCTCTCACTTCTTTTTTTTTTTTTTTTTTTTTTTCCTTTCTGTTTTTTCAGGGCTTACCTGCTTGGCTAAGATTTTTTTTATATTCTGCAATCTCCATTAAAAAAAAATCATCGTTGTTTCCAAAATAATAATGAGACAAAGGAAATAAAATTGAGACACGGTAGGGAAACTTCAGTCTTGGGGTACCATTTGTTTGAGAAGCATAATGAGACTTGCAGGTTCTTTTGGAGGCTGGGGCAGGAAATCTCAGCGTACAGACCTGAATGGTAAGTATAATACTCTTTCTCTCTCTTCCTTTCCCTCCCTCTCTCTTCCCCTTTCCCTCCCTTTCTCTTCCCCTTTCCCTCCCTCTCTCTCTCCTCTCTCCTCTCCTCTCTCCCCTCTCTCTCCTCTCTTCTCTCCTCTCTCCTCACTTCTTCTCTCTCTCTCCCCCCTCTCTTTCCTCTCTCCTCTCTCCTCTTTCTTTTTGATCTGCAGCCAGTCTCCTAATGAAATAGGGCAAGCTAATTCTCTTCAGAGGCTAAAATCCCTTGAGCCGAGCCTGCACTTGTACGAAGACAGAGTAGATTGAGGCTGGGCTGGGAATTCGTCACTATGACCCCAGGAGTCTTTCATTTGGCTAATCTAACTCCATTACATTTTGGAAGTGAAGCCAGGTAGAAGGAGGGTTTGGGAAGGAATAGTCTCCAACCAGTTTGTAATTAAAATGGAACCCTTTGAAGAATCACCTCTCTTTCAGATGTGCCACACACCCCTTTATCTGATTGAGTGCCAGGATATGGCTACCTTAAGCCCTGGCTAGTTCTCTGCCAAGATATTTAGCTTTCAGACCCAGCTTGCCTATGTGTGTTGTGTTTAGTGCTGGGATGGACGAGGGATGCAGAATCAGGAGCAGTCATGTATCCTCTGTGGTCCTCCTTGGTCCTCCTTGGTGGTGTCTGTCCTTAGGACGCCCTAGCAATACAGCTCTGAACAGAAGTCTGTTTTACAGCTAGCCTCTTTCCCTGTGGTGTTTATTTTCAAGCTCATGTTCCAAAACTAAACACCGAACTCCATCTCTCTCTGCTCCCTGACTGAAGGTTTCGCAGTCAGATTCTCCTGCTTCCATAATAGACTGTACCATCAAATTTTAAGGCAAAGCTTCTCCTTCCTTTTTCCCTCCCTCCCTCCTTCCCTCCCTCCCTCCCTCCCTCCTTCAGTTCCTTCCTCCTTCCCTTTCTTCCTTAAGTTCCTTATGCTGAACATTTTGTCACAGGGATAAGACAATCAACTAGTACAACTGGTAAATCATTACACTTAAGATTCACTTTTCAAAATACCCATCTAGTGCATTAGCATTTCAAAGCACAGAAAAGCAACGAAAAGGAAGAGATCCCTCACTTGCCCTAGGTTGGAAGTAGTTCCTGTCAGAGGGCGTCTCCCCATGCCTGAACAGTTGCCTACCCCTTTCTTTCACCTTTGCTATGATATACACACAAGGTTTTTGTTCGTTGGTAATTAATATCTTACATTAATATCTAAATGATACTCCTGCCTTCATCTCCTCAGTGCTGGAATTAGAGGCCTGTCCTACTACACCCAGTCTTGCATGGTGATCGGCATCAAACCCAGGGCTTGAACATGCCAGCCAGGCAGTCTACCCAGAAAGCTGCATCCCCAGCCCTTATGATAGAAGACTTTCTTTTGTAAAAATGAAAGTAAAAGCGGCTTCAGAGAACTGAGCTATCTTTTATAGACATGTAATATTTAATCCAAGTAAAACATGCCTGCTTTCTATTTAAATGCAACCTCGAAACAAACCCCAAATCGCTCTCTCCCGATTTATCATTCTTAATCGGTTCCCAGGGGAAGACACTGGTTGTATAGTCAATACCCATGCTGCTCACGAAAGAGAGACATACACTAAACACTCTGCCAAATGAAAACTAGTACAAAATTATAGGTTAGGTCCTGACCAATAAGCTTGCCTGTTTCATATGACTAGTAATCCAAGGTATCTCAATTAAAACGCAGTTTTGACCTATCGAGCTGGCAAGTTGGTTTGGTCCTTGATTGATCTGATGCTGATAAAAGAACAGGCATGAGGGTTCTTACCCTGCTGTTCTTCCTCCGGAGGTCAAAGGTTATCTATACACACAGCAAACCAATCCAATTATATGGTTTGCCCTGCCCTTTGTGTTCTGATCATTCCAGACATAATTTGACGCTAGCATGCATCCGATATTTTGGGAAGAAATTAGTGTAGGTTGTGAATTTGTTGAAGGAACTAAAATCCCAGGGCCTCTCACAGACAGAGACACACACAGATCCACTCTCCAATGCTGGGCAAGGGTCCTAGAAATTTTGTATGTGTGATTTTCTTAGCAACTGAAACAGCTTGAAAACTCCAGGTCCGAGGATGCTAAATCCATCTTTGAGTGGAGGTGGAAGGAGGGTGAGACATGAGTGGATATGCCCTCGGCCACAATTAGGGCAAGTGCCTTAAAGTTAATACCAAAGGGGCTGGGAGAAAGCCAAGGGGAGACAGACCCCCCCCCGGGCATGCGCAGTGTGGGAGCAAGTGCGTGCGTGCGTGCGTGCGTGCGTGCGTGCGTGCATTCGAGTGGTGCTGGTGAGAAACGACAGGAGACGAAAGCTGGGTTGCTTGGAATGAGTGTGTTTTACTAGGCATCTAGCGGGAAACACTTCTGAAATAACTCATTTCCCTAATAACCGGGAGCCAGGTACAGGGTTTAACAGGCTCGAGACCTGACCATGGTAATGATCTTCGGTCTCTGTGAACAACACTGACCTCCCCGGGGTCTAACAGGGCTGGAAGCTTGCAGAGATAAGGGAGTTGGCTCCTGTCATCCATGGAGGAAGCAGCTGGTAAGAGTTAATCTCTGCCAGGTAGGCCACAGCTGCTTCAAAGCTCCCTTTCCGCCATCACCTTTCTTATCTTGCAAAATATCATAAACTCTGGATATGACAGCCAAGCCCCTGAGTGACAGACTACAGGAGGAAGCCACGGGAACCTGTACAACAGGAACGTGAGCTAGTCTCTCTGCTGGCACGGAAATGGCTTCAATACTTCCAGACCAGAGGCAGGCAGCTGAGAGAATACATGCCTCCCTGCCCCATGTATTCAATACTCAGCAAATTGATCTGTAATGAGATCAAGTCCCTCAACAAATAAAGAGCTAATGCTGACCTAATCCCACACGGAAGATGAAAACGATGTTTCTTAGTCTTTTGCTCTGGCCTGAAAAGCCAGATACTGGAGTGTGTGTGGCTGCCACTCAGATGCACCAGAGCAGAGAGAAGGAGGTGTCAGCACCTGGGCTGAGGAGAAGTGTTAGGCCAGTCTCCATGGAGCTTGATAGGCTGCCATGAAGTAGAAGTAGTTTCCTCCCTTTCCTCCCCTCCCATCCATTCTCTCTTGCCCTCCCCTGCCCCTCTCTCCCTACTCCCCCTTCCTCTCCTCTCTTCTCTTCTCCCCTCCCTTCCTCTCCCCTCTGTCCTTCCCTTCTCTTCTCTTCTCTTCTCTTCTCTTCTCTTCTCTTCTCTTCTCTCCTCTCCTCTCCTCTCTCTTCTCCTTCTCTCCTCTCTTCCTCCTCCTCCTCCTCCTCTCCCTCTCCTCCTCCCCTCCCCCCCCCTCCTCTCCTCTCCCCCTCCTCCCCTCCCTCCTCCCCCCTCCCTCCCCTCCCTCCCCTCCCCTCCCCTCCCTCCCTCCCTCCCCCCCCTCCCTCTCTCCCTCCTCCTCTCCTCTCCCTCCCTCCCTCCCCTCCCCTCCCCTCCCTCCCCTCCCTCCTCTCCCTCTCTCCTCTCCTCTCTAGGATAGCTCAGGCTAGCCTTGAACTCACTATGCAGCTCACATTGGACCCAAACTCATCCTTCTGTCTCAGCTTCCCAATGCTGCAGTTACAGTCATGAGCCACCACACCGAGCTGAAAATGAATACTTTCTCCAAGCCACTCAGTTTCCTGACTCTTTTCTCCCTCTGCCACTCATGTCTGGATCTCTTTCTTGACGCTTTCAGCTTGGCTTGCCTATCTGTGAAATGGGACAACAGAGAACTGAACGTTTCCTAAGGATGTAAGGCTGTCCTTGCCTTGGGCACTATGGAGTCAGGTGGAGTCAGAAGCTTCCTTTATAGATCCAACCCACATGTGGCTCTCCAACCTTAGCCAAAATCCATATCAACATGGTGTCACCTCCCCAAGGCTTTCCCCAGCTTCTGCTATTCTTGTCTCTCCTTTTTCTCCCAGCTCCCACCCACTCAGTCCCTTTCTTTTCTTCTTGGAAACCTCTGCCCAGATACCCACTCTTTCTTCCCCTCACCCAGCTCCCATCACACCCCTGTCCTCCTGGAAAAGACACCCTCAGTGCAGCACTGCAGTCTCCAGACTCCGTCACCCACTCTCTCTGGTTTGTCTTAAACTAACACCACTGACGGGCACATGTGCATGCGAATTCCTTGACTGACCACCACTAGAACAGCTCACAAGGACAATTTTGCTTCACCCAAGGGCGTGGCTCGTGTCTACAGGAACTCCCAGCACAGGCTGGGTACTTGATTAACAGTTGAAGAGGGGAGTATAAATAGACGATAAAGTAATAACCAAAGTGCCCGTGCTCCAATTCTGCCTCTTCTTAGGGTGCATGAAATATTTCTTTAGCAGAGAACTGACACTCTACTTATTCATCCGTTTTTGCACTTGATCCTATTTAACCCTCAGCAAGGCCTCCTTAGGGAAAAAAGAAGGGGGATAGTCGTAATAACAACCACAAAAGTTAGTATTGATCAAGTAAGTATTCCAGGCTACATGGTGGGTTGTTTTTTTCCAGCTTCATCAGTCCTTAATTTCACAAGGTTAGTTCCATTGTACAGATGGGTACACTGAGGTACGACTTGGTGAGCTAAGCCTCCCACATAACAAGGATAACAGTCACTGATATTGAGGCTTGTCACCAAGGCTAGCCAGAATCTTCATTACACATTACAGGCTGGAGAAAAAGGGGAACCTCTGGCTCTCTTGTCTCATGGGCAGTTCTAGCTGGGACACACAGTGAGGTATTGTGGACCCCAGTTCTTATGATGACTGGATTGTGGCTCAGTGGTGGAACATTTGTCTGGCATGCACAAGGTCCTGGGTCCACACAATCCCATTCTGGGTTTTGCACTTTGTAGCCCGGCTCACCCTTGCACTCCAACCTCTGCAGATGGACTGGTGGGTAGCAAGTACCCTAAATACCACCTCTCACACTGTGAGGTGGGTGAGAGTGTAATTGCCTGAGGTGAGGCCATACAAGGTGCAGAGCTGCAGCTCTCACTGAATCTCAGGCAGGATATGAGGGGTAGCAGGGATCTGGTCTGTACTAGATTTTGGCACCTTGGGTCAGAAGAACATGGTGTATCACTCAAATTTTAGTGTCAGAGCTCTTAAGATTACCTGTGGTTTACATCGTGGATCTGACGTCTGCATCAAGGATTGGTCCATTGGAACACTTAGATACGGACTTGCTTCTAACATGGCACCCATAGTCTCAGCATCTGGGAGACCAAGGGAGGTTACTGGGCAAAGAAGTAAGCCAGTGAAATACCAGAGGGGTCAGCCAAAGGGACATGACCACAGGTCCAGCAGACCCTGTTACTAAAACCAGGATGAGCAAGGTTAGCTGACAAGATTGGCCATGATCCCTGAGAGGCATCTATGACAACTTGAATTCCAGGTGTCCACGTGAGGGAGAAATGCTGAATATTTCATTGCAACCTGAAGTCCAGGTACAGTGTTTCACAGAGGCAAAGTCCTGGATGCTCAAAGACCAGAAGAAAGGGGAATTGATCTAAAGCTGGGACCCAAAGCCACTAGGATCCAATGATATCATCAATACCCAGGCACTTGTCTGATAGTCCTTGCTGGGACATGTTTTCCCACCAGAGATCATCACACATAATTAACACAAGGCATTTCCCTTATCCGGAATCATATATATATATATTTTTTATAGTTTCAGTTACCTACAGTTAAGTATGACTTGGAAATAGTAAGTGGAAAATGCCAGATGAATTTCACAGATCTTAACTATTTAACAAAATGGCAGACTGTTCTAAATAGTACAATGACATTGTTGGTGACTTGGCTCCAACCCGTCTTTTATACAGTGTTTCCACACTGTATACACTACACCCCTGTTAGTTATGGAGTCTCTATATTGGTTTTCAGAGTGACTCTCATGGAATCTTAGTGTTTACTATGTTAGGTAACCTTTATTTAACAGTGCCCTAAGGCAAATGACAACTTAGAAACATCCACCAGAAAGCTGTAAAATGATTGCATCATGTGAAAAGATAAAAGTTCTTACCCTTGATGTTTCCAAGGTCTACAACAAAAAGGAAACAGAATGGAGTTGAGATTCATCTACAGTTCTGAGCATTAGAGATCAAAGAATATATCCTTTACCTATGGGGAGAAACCTAGCCCTATGTGATCAACATTTAACATACAGCTACCAAAAATAATCTGCCATTTGTCCCTCAAAAGATACGTATATAAATGTTCATAGCAGTTTTATTCAAAGAGCTGAGACCCCAAACGCCGACTGGTAGGTGGATAAAGGAACGGAAATACGCAGTAAACAACTCCAAAATGACAGGAAGGTGGGCCTCGATAAATCACAGTGCGCATGGCCAGTGTGCGCAGGCACAGTAACACAGATGGAGGGACTGGCGTGCACCAGAGGTGTGTTATGGGCAGCTGAAGCACCAAGGGACTCAGGGGCAGAGAGAGATTGACATGCCCAGGGCCTCCAAGCCTGGCAGCCAGGGACTTGGTTGCGAGGTCTTCTTCCAAGGGTGGGTGGGCTTTGCTGGCAGTTAGCAACCCTACCCACGGGCAGCTCTACCCACTGTCCATCTCTCTCATGGGTTTTGTTTTCCATTTTACTCGCAGAGAAGTCGGGGCCTAGTAGTACCACCGCAATGAGCATGCTCAGAAATCTACAGGACCCAGAGACCAGAGATCCCTGACCGAACATTCAGGGATGCAGGATAAGCCATCTTCAACACAGAAGCACCATAGGATACTGGGGACAAAGCTAGAGCCACAGAGCCACAGAACTAGGCTCAAGGAACGCACTTCTCCATCCACTACTTCCTCCAAGAGGCATCAGAGACTGGTTCACCTCTACTGCGGGAGTCTGCGGCCTCTGGGTATTGCATCTCCAATGAGAACCATCGGCCACACCTTCCCTTACCCAGCACTGACTCCTCCGTGGATGTCTCCTCTGAAGGTCAGAACCTACCTACTGTTTAACTACCCGTTCAATGTTAATTTCAGAAGGCCCGGCCCAGAAAAGTGAAGAAAACAGCCCCAAGTCACACAGCATGTTCGTACAAGAGCAAAAGAAAACCGAGCATCGGGCATTTCATACTGTACTCCGGAGAGTTTCGCCATTTTCACACTGGCCCAGGGGTTATGTGTTTTGCCTTTTCTTTTTCTCTGTAATTTGCTGTGGATTTTTCTCTTCTTTTCAAGTTTGGAGATGGGGACTGCCTGCTGGAGCTACAAATTAATGAACGCAGACATAATCTTGGGTTAGATTTATTTACATCTTCCATAAATCATATTTATTGAGTGCCTGGGGTGTACAAGGCGTTGTGAGAGGTCCCGCACATTAAAGCAAAGCAAAAAAAAAAATAAACATTTTAGACACTTGGTGTATACTGCAGACTACTTAAATATCCAAAGGCATCAAATAAATCATCAGACTGTTTAGAAATGGGCTCTGGCACACGCTCCCCGCAAGCTTCCATACAAACCCTGCAGTTGAGCAATGAACACTGGTGCCTGGTCCCCGAAGGCCCCGGGATATTTGTTAACATGAGGGAGTAGGTCAGAGGTCCCTGGAGTTAGAGTTTTGGGGAGATCCTGGCCTCCTCTGTAGTCTCCCTACTCAGAATATAATATTCAGTCTTCTGTATTTTATGACACGCAGCCATGATACAGACAGTGCACAGTGTCACTGCATTATAAGCCCATCCAGAAAGTAACCTCCTTCTTTCTTTCTTCCTTTCTCCCTCTCTCTCTCTCTCTCTCTCTCTCTCTCTCTCTCTCTCTCTCTCTCTCTCTCTCTCTCTCTCCCCCTCTCTCCCTCCCCTTAATTTTTCATGTTCTCTCCCATCTTTCTTTCTTTCTTTTTTTTTCTTTCTTTCTTTCTTTCTTTCTTTCTTTCTTTCTTTCTTTCTTTCTTTCTTTCTTCCTTTCTTCCTTTCTTCCTTCCTTTCTTCCTTTCTTTCTTCTGTTCTTTTTTTTTCCCTCTCCTATTTAATCTCTCTCTCTCTCTCTCTCTCTCTCTCTCTCTCTCTCTCATCTCTCAGCCTTACTTCATTTTTCTTGGGAATGTATTGAGAATGTGTGTGTGCAAATGTGTGTGTGTGTGTGTGTGTGTGTGTGCATCTGTCCATGTGTCATCACACATGTGTATTTACATGTGGAAGCTGTAGGACAACCTTGGTATGTCCTCAGTCCTCACCAGCCTGTTTGGTTGGTTGGTTGGTTGGTTTGAGACAAGTCTCTGGCAGACCTGGAGTTTATGAAGGCACAGTTCACTCACACTTCAAATTTCACCCAAGTGGAAATGTGGCTTTTCTTCCATTTAAATTTCCAGGAGACGGGAGGACTCTTACTTTAGTCGTGTATGACCTGACCTTGCAGCTGGGTTTATCTCTTTCCTGCACTTACACTTGAATGTGCACAGCCCGTGTCAGGCTCTGTGCTAGGCACAAAGGAGAAGAAAACACAAAGGCCGTGCCTTGTTCTCAGGGATCCCACAGTCTAAATAGAAAAGTACACATGTGCTTATAGGCTGGCTCTTAGAATGGTTGCATTGGGCAGGTATGGGTAGGGGAGAGGCTTTACAGAGGTCAGGTGGGATACAGGGGAAGCCAGCATGGGTACGGGATCATTCTGAGCCAGATCATAGCAGGTACACACATCTCTGTCTTGCATAACAAGACCAGAACAGGATTGCAGGATTCTTCCTTTATTGCTGTCTGCCTCATTGCCTTGGAACTCACTGAACTCCCATTTCAGCTAGGCTGGCTAAAAAGCTCTCAGGAGCACCTGTCTCCATCCCCCAAATGCTGGGGTTACAGGCAGACAATAACCCACAGCTGCTATTTGACATGAGTGGTGGGGATTTGAACTTAGATCCCCATGCTTGCAGAATAAGAACTCTTACCCACCAAACCACCCTTGCTCCAGTGCCAGAGGTAACAGCTACTATGCTACAGGATGAATATGCCGGGGAGTCACTAAGGGTTGTTGTATCAAGCAGTGACCATATCCAATGTGCCCTTTAGGGACACTTCTTTTCTATCAATTTCCTTCCTGGGTTCTCTTCATTTTTCAGAGCAGAATGGAGTGCTTGAGCAATGGGTCTGGCATGCCTCAGACAAACCTTGTCGAGGTTAAAGATTGCTCAGTAGGGATGATATTCAAACCCAGTGGATAGAACAGTCATGTGGAAAACATACAGAGTTACAGAAGGCAAAATGGGCTTTCCTTATGGAGGAAACACAATAAAGAATGAGACAATGGGTGAGGACAGGAGGGAGAGTTAAGAGGAGACGGAAGACAGTGGGTTTTATATTATATGTGGACAAGCTTTGACCTTGCTCTTTGTCAAGGGTAGAAGTCCATGAAAGTGCCATTTATTCATCCGAGACACACTTTGCTTATCAGAAGAAGGGAAATCTCCATTATTTCTCCTCGGCTTGGATGTCGACAGTGGCTGAGATAACTCTTTATCCACAAAAGCCCAGGGTCTTCTTTTCACGATGTAGAGTTATCACTCTGAGGGGACACAGTGTTCATATCCCTTGAATGGGGTGGGGGCGCCCTCCAAAAAATGTGTTCAAGTTTAGATGCCTGGAGATGAGCTTTGTGGAGGTGACTGGACTGAGGGAGGTAACGTCGTCGATGGCTTAAACGCTTGCTTGGTGAGCGCTGAGGAGATGGCTTTAGGCAGTAAAATGCTCGCTTTGAAATCCGAGGATCTGAGTTTGATCCTCAGAACTCATGGAGAGAAGCCTGAGCATAGTCTGGGTGTTGAGGGAGTTAGAGACAGGGTCAAGTGACAGATCCCTGGGGCTCACGAGACAGTCAGCTGAGCTCTAAGTTAAGTGAGAGACCCTGGCTCAAAAGGAAAAGGTACAAAGTGCCTGGGGAAGGACATATGAAATTGTCCTTTGACCTCCACGTGCAACCATGAATACATGTATGCATGTGCATCCCACGTGATGTATATATATATATATATATATATATATATATATATATATATATATACACTTGTATGCACATACACTAGCACACATGTAGAGTTTTTGACAAGTCCTAGATGAATAGGCTATTAGGAGGTTGGAGTGGGTGGGGGAAAGAGGGCCACCGTGGTGTGTGTCTTTGAAGGGGTATCTCATCTGTTGATCTTGTTTTCTCTGACTCCGCTATCACATCGTTCTAGTGTGTCTAAAAGCAGTGGACAAAAACAACCACAGACAGAAAGCTCTGAATCCATGGGTCAAAATAAACCTTTGCTCCTTGGAAGTTGTATGACTCAGGTATTTTGTGACACTAAACAAACCATCCAAAGCTAAGTATGACCACATCACGAGTCCTCACCAAAAACATTAGCAAAACTATCACACACCACTTCTGGATCAAGGCTTTTGAAAACTGGGTATATCTTTTCTGTTTTAGCCTCCCTCCACCTCCTACTGCTCCTGGCTTTACGTAGGTTCCACGAAGGCCCTTACTGTGCAGACACACCTGAATGTTCGCCATTTTGACACTGCTCCTTACAGAGTTCAAACTTGAGAACCACACAACCGAGTTACAGAAACATTGCCAAACAAACAAATGGACACACTTCACAGCGTTTTGATTGAGAGTTTGTGTTAGGCCACATTCATCGCTGCCCCAGAGCAAATGAGGCCTGCAGGTTGCAGGTTGGACAGAACTCCATTTAGGGGCTGAAGAAACCAGCATGGGAGACGCATGGTTCCTGAGTTATTGTCGGGAAGGCAGAGCCATTCCAACAAAGATCTCCTGATGAGACTCATAGGGAGTTTGATTTCTAGTGTTAAGCTACTAAATTGTCAAGGCTTGCTTATTACAGCAGCTGGTGCCGCAGTAACTCATAGGGTGTGCTAAATCGGGCATTCCTAAGGCGTAACAAGTGTTTAATAAGCATGCAATAAAGGGAGAGTGCAGCACACTGGCTTTGGGGGTGTTATCTTTTGAAGTGAAGGAACAAAGTACAGTTGCGGGGTGACCGCTCTTCGCCAGTGTCTTTGGAAAGAACTTGTAATCAGCCATCCCCAACGAGATTCTGTCTTTGAGGAAATACAAAGCCAAGCCTCTGCCTCCCTTTTCTCCCTGCCCCTTCATCCTGCCAAGTGGTAACTGCCGTCATTTACCAAGTTCCTCCATTTAAAAAGTTACCATCTCCTCACCGACCTGGCGAGGCTGTCAGTGGCTGAGCAGTGGAACCCAGCCAACTGATTAGTTTTGATGGACTGCTGCGTGGAAATCCAGGCGGTGTCACTAAAGAGCCTGTTCATCCAATTAACCAAATTACTATGGGGAGCTCTGGCCAAGTGCAACACTTAGTGGACCGCTGCTCCAGGAGGTCAGGATGGAGGGGGAGGTGGTTCTGTCAAGTGCCTGCTCCCTCCTTCCTTGTCTCCAAGCCAAAAGGGAGGGCTAAGCAGATAGAATGGGCTAACAGCGCCTTTTTCTGTGATTCTTCTGCCGGCTTTGGAAACTGGGACTTTACTCTCTTGAAAGATGCCGCTCTATTATTATTTTGGTTAGCAACTTCATGCCAGCTTTTTACTGGCTTGATCTATGCCGGGTACTGTGAAAAGTTAGCAGACACCACTGGAAGACTCTCTCTCTCTCTCTCTCTCTCTCTCTCTCTCTCTCTCTCTCTCTCTCTCTGTGTCTCTGTCTGTCTCTGTCTCTGTCTCTCTCTCTCTCTCTCTCTCTCTCTCTCTCTCTCTCTCTCTCTCTCTCTCTCTCTCTCTCTCTCTCTCTCTCTCTCTGTCTCTCTCTCTCTCTCTCTCTTTCTCTCTCTCTCTCTCTCTCTCTCCCTCTCTCTCTGTCTCTCTCTCTCCCTCTCTGTCTCTCTCTGTCTCTCTCTACCCCTGTCTCTCCTCTCTCTCTCTCTTTCTTTCTCTGTCTCTCTCTGTCTCTGTCTCTCTCTCTCTACCCCCTGTCTCTCCTCTCTGTGTCTCTCTTTCTGTCTCTCTTTCTCTCTGTCTGTCTCTGTCTGTCTGTGTCTGTGTCTGTCTCTGTCTGTCTCTGTCTCTCTCTCCTGTCTCTCCTTCTCTCTCTCTCTGTCTCTTTCTTTCTCTATCTCTCTCTGTCTTTCTTTCTCTCTGTGTCTGTGTCTGTCTTCTCTCTCTCTGTCTCCCTCTCTCTCTCTCTCTCTCTCTCTGTGTGTGTGTGTGTGTGTGTGTGTGTGTGTGTGCGCGCGCGCGCGTGCGTGCCTATGCAGATATGTACAGATGCATCCAGAGGTCAGAGGATTAGTTTGAGTGTTCTTCCTCGGTTTCTATCTGTTGTGTTTGCTGCTGAGACAGTAGACGAGAACACACAGCAGGGCACAATTTCTCTGTACGTGTGTCTTTCTATCACTGTGTCTCTATCTCTCTATGTGTCCCTTTCTGTCTCTCTATCCATCTGTGTATGTGTCTCTCTCTGTCTCTGCCTCTCCTCTGTCTCTCTGTCTCTCTCTTTAGGTGCACATGTGGATATGTGCAGATTATATAGAGTCCGGAGGACAACCTTGGGAGTCATCCTCAGGTTCATATATGTCACTTCTGCCTTGCTCTGGAAGAGCTTTAGTAAGAGGTCACATGCTTGTTTACATTTTTAATATGCAATCCTGGTTATGATGTAGAGAGTAAATTAGAAAGGGAGATTGCAGAAGCACAAGGATGGTCAGGAAGCATGGCAGGGGAGTAATCAAGGGATGGTCTCCTCAACTGAACTGAGGGTGGCTTGGAAATCAGGTGGTACAACTGAGGTGCATCCAGGAAAGGAAGGGAATGGACGTGCTGGTGAGTGGATGTGATAGAAGGGACAGAATTCAGATGATGTTTCTAGATTTAGTAGATTCTGTAATGTAACCTGATCTCTGTGCAATTGTTAGTCTACTCTGGAGACAGTGACTGAGCCGATCAAGTTCACGATTGCCTCTCAGCAGTATCTGTGTGCTGGGCACAGACACTTGCCTCTGACCTCCAATGGCACCAAGGAAAACAATTAGAGTCAGATATTTGGGACTTGACAGGTTCAGATAAGTTCAGGTGTGTGTGTGTGTGTGTGTGTGTGTGTGTGTGTGTGTGTGTGTGTGTGTATACATGAGTAGTTTTATGCAGATGCATTTGGAGGCTATATGCTAACCACGAGCATCATTCTCACATGTCATATACCTAATATTCCTAATTTTTTTTGAGACAGGGTTCTGTCACTGGCCTAGGATTTTTAAGTCCTCTAGACAAGCTAGCCAGCAACTCCATTTAGCTACCTGTCTCCAGCTCCCAGCACTAGGGTTTGGAACATTTTGTACTATGTCAGTCTCTTTAAGTGGGTTCTGAGGCTCAATCAGGCTCTTTGAAGCCATTCAAGACCATGGCACATTATGGTCCTAATTTGTCCCTCTGTGGATAAGCTCCTTACACCTATCACAAGACTACACCCATTTTCTCTCCATTCTGAATCTTCTAGACAAATGCCCCTACCCAAGAAGGATGGACTTTTTGTTCTTTTCCCTATACCTTTGGAATAAAGCCTGATGTGCTGGTCACAGTGATTCACAGGGATCAAGAACAGGAAAGGTTGCAGCCTCAGGAAGAGTGGGGTATAAGTTTCAGCCCTTCTTCTTCCAAGTACTTTTCTGAGTTTTTCTTTTCCTTGTTGGGTGTTTTAAGGATTCAGCGAGGTTATTACTACCAACACCACAATAATTATTACCATCACTGTGATCATGATCATCACTGTCACCAACATCATCAGTGCTATCCATCACCACCATCAGTATCAATATCATTATTATCACCCCCATCACTATTGGGAACATCATTGCCATCACTATAGTCACCACCACTATCACTATCACCACAATCGCCATTATGATCATAAATATTGTCACCATCACATCATCATCACTGTCAACATCAGCACTATTCCTACCAACGTCATCCCTGCCAACATCAGCACCACCATCACTGTCAACATCAGCACCATTCTCACCACCATCACTGTCAACATCAGCACCATTCCCACCACCATCATCACTGTCGACACTGTTACTATCAGTATCATCAGAACCAAGCTCACCTTTACCAAATTCTAACAACACAAGAGTTCAGACTGCAAGATGCCACAGCTTACTGAAGCCTGCTAGAATTCTGTGAGGTGAGTCATTAACAATTAACTCAAAATACAGATATGAAAACCATGGCTTAAGAAAAGTAAAGGAAGATCCTTCTATCACATAGCCAGGGAGTAGCTGAGTTAGAATTAAAACATGCTAAAGAGATCATGACTTTCCTGGGTCAAAGTATTCATTATTATGATAAACTTTCCATAATATGAAAATATCCCATGAGTATTTCTCATCGAGGCTAATAATATGAGTCACTTCAAGAAAGAAGAAATCATGTTGACATTATCCCTGTCACCCAAGCCAGGTGAAAACTCTATCTATGTCAGAGTAAAAAATGTTCAGATTTGACAGGGCTGACAGATGCTGTAAGAGGTACCCAGGTATTGACAGGGCCAATGGATGCTATAAGGAGCACAGAGACATTTGGATGGATCCCTCTGAGTGGCAGCATCTCACATTGCCATTAAAATAATGTGTCCTAGGACTGCACATCTAAGATTATAACAAATTATGCCTGTGAGGTCCAACAAGACCCCCAGAAAACCAAATAAACAATAACAGCAGTCACCACCATAAAAACAACATAGCAAGCAAACCTCACATCTGTGTGTCCATGCTCACTCTCCCTACTCCCCTTATTTCTCCACGAGTGGTGGATTCCATAGGCAGGCACATGAGCACTTGGCGTCATCATCAAGGCTGTGGGTGGCACATTATAAGGGAAAGAATATATCTGCTTGGACCTGGCTAGTTGTATGACATTGGTAAAATCTACACATGTGGACTTAATGGCCAACAGAGTCCGTAGTCCGCACCAGCCACGGTGACCAGCAGAAACACATCCATTTCACTTGACATCAGACTGCATGGTCTGAGCGATGGTCTGTGTCATGCGTGTCAACACCCTAGTTGGTTTCTCAATGTACATACCATGGGTGTTGCAACTCCAAACCTGTGGCAAAGGCTGAGTATAGCATCCCACTCTTGACTTTGAATCACTAATCTTTTGAATCTGATCTGGATCGTGTCTCTCTTTGGCTACTGTAATTCTTGCTTTGACAAACAGGCTGACAGATGCGCCATCTTTGGCAGTAGCTCTGAAACAGCACATAGCTTATTGGCTTGGTCCTCACCCCTCACCTTTCCCAGCAGAGCATATAAAGTCGGTGATATCAAGGTGTGGCTGTGACAATTCATCGTAAGAGTGTCCTACCTAGGTAAAACCTTGATGCTCACGGGAACACATCCCCTATAATCTTTGAACCGTTCATATTTGCTCACCTCCAACATGGCCACAGTCCATAAGGCACTGTAGGAATGATCTTGAAGGGGCCTCTAATGGCATGTTTAAGGACTTTTAACCTTCCTTATTAGGTGGGGGGTAGCATTTGCTAGACACCTCCTAAGCAGATTGCCTCTTTGGAGAGAAACATCGTGAACTCACATCTATCAACAGCCAAGGTTGGCCATCTTCACCTCTGTGAGAAAAGGGAAGAGCTAATGAGGTTATAGTTCACGTGGCTCATTAGTAACTGAAGACCAGACCCACATCTGTGAACTTCTGCAGAGTTCTGCTTCCCCAGATTGCCTGACTGTATGAACCTCATGGGGTCCTGGTTAATTTGCAACCTATTGTCCAAATCGGGATGGCTGCATACAGGGAAATGGTGCTGTGACAGGAAGTCCTGCTGAGACAGGAGCAAGAGCACACATTGGGACATAGGCTTCCTTGATCCTTAAAGATTGAGTTCCTATGACCTACCTATTCCAGACTCACTGACTTAGTTCTACAAGGGTACATATATACCAGGTCCATAATGTTGGGGATTAGACCACTTTGATGTATGGATACTACAGTTTTTATGCCTTTATTTGTTTATATGTTTGACTTACTTTAATAATTCTCTTCAGAGAAAACCAGAAGCATGATTTACATGTGGTATATTAGGTCTTCTTATGACTGGACTTGGAGCTGTTAACAAGCCCCTCACAGCACGCCACACTCCTGTGGCTCAGGGCTAATGCTTTGTAACTCCCGTTCCATCTCATTTTGTTCTAAGGAGAAACAGGGCTGAGTATTGGTTGTAATGACGAATACTTGCTAAGCACCGGAAAGAAATGATATTCCGATAAGAGGAAGGGAAGAGCAGCTCTCTGTTTCATAGCAAAATGATTTTTAAAAGTCTTTCTCTTTCATGTTAAAAGTGAAATGACCTCTGTGGAGTGCATTGTCTTTAAGCTGGGCGTGCGCTGTTTCTGTCTCATGCTTCCAGGTGGATATAAATATAGAGTTAAATGACATGAGAGAGCCTGTGCGCTGCCATTTCCTGTGTTACCATGTGCACAGTCGTACTGCATATTGATAACTCAGCTGAACACTTTGACAGCTATTTTCCAATTTTTGATTTTCTAACATATACACTGAATCATTGTTTTGCCTGCATTCTAGTAAGAGCTGACCACAGAGGCTCTTTAGAATTTGATGGGGTGAAACCCATTGCCTCAGTTTTCCTACAGGCTTTTTTTTTTTTTTTTAATCTTTAAAAAAATACATTGAATATATTTTGGTCGGGCTTTTACCTCCCCATTTCCCGCTAGATCCTACCCATCTCCCTAACTACCCAAGCCCTTTCTTTATCTCTTTAAGAAAACAGACAATCAGAAACAAACAAGAAATTCTCTCTCTCCCTGTCTCTCACACACACACTCACACACACAAACACAAAATCAAACTACAAGCAATACAAATATATGAGCAACTTTAAAACATTTTAAAAGAGGAAAAAGAGCGCGAAAAAGAGCAATAGGAGACGAAAACATCCATAAACAATTGAAAACACCAGTGTTTGTTTTGTGTGGACCATCTATTCTGGGCATAGGGTCTACCCTGAAGTGTGGTTAATATAGCCTAAGAGACCCCACTGGAGAAAACTAATCCTTCTTGGTTCGCAGTAGAACCTGAATGTATTTCCCTCTCTCTGTGCTGGGATCCCATCTGGCTTGAACCTGTAGAGGCCCTCTGTATACCACTGTAGCCTTTGTGAGTCTGCCCACAGTCCTAAATGGGATGTCTTTATCAAACCCTCTGCTTCTGTCTCAGGGCCTTCTGTGGAAGAGCAAGCAGTAAGATTGTAAGAGCCAGCCGTGGTGATGGATGACTCCAAGGAAACAGTGTCCTCCAGACACTCCAGGACTGATCCACTGACCTGGTTTTTAAAATGCTTCTATTAAGTAAGACCTATGTGGCAGGGTAGGCACAGATTGTTACATTGGACCTCTATCCATACTTGGACAGAGAGCCACACTGGGACCTTGAATAAGCACCCTCCTTTGGCACCTGGCGTTGGGAGGGTTCTAGATAGATGTGGTCAGTGACTAATAACCAGACGAGACTCAGACCATAAATAGCATTTGAGGAATTCCCTGCCTGGGGAAGAGGAACCCAGCCGGAGGAACACACTTTTTCCTCCCCACTGGTACACATGAGACCACGCAGGCAGAGGTGTGTTAAAATTGTGCAAAGTCAGACTCGCACCCAAACAGGACTCTGAGACATCCATCAGGTCGCAGAGAGAACCCGGACTGGAGGATCACTGCCTAGATTTGCATAGCACGTCCTCAGCTCTGACAAGCAGAGTTCGCTCCAAACTCCAAGCAAAGCTGTCTCCTGGACCAGCTTTAGTGGGCACCAGTGACTTCTGTCCTCAGCACGGCTGGAGGACCTCTTTTCTGACATGACTCCCAGCCCTGCCTATTATCTGGGAAAATTCTTGGGCTCTCCGTGCACAGAGTGGGAAACAAAAGCGGCAGGGCAGGAGCAGAGAAAGATCGGAGGCGGGTTTAGAATGAGATGCTGGTGAAAGCTATGCCAGGCTGGGGACGGTCTGGTCATTATCAGGGTCCACGGAGCGTGCTGGCTGCCACTCTGCAGTATCTCAGGCCTTGTCCCTACACAAGGAAGACCAAGAGGGCAGGAGAGCTCCCATGTTAGGTACTCAAGTTCCCTCTGGTGCAGCATCAATGGCTGGACTCAGGTGTTTCAACACAGGTAAGAACAACAGGTCAAATTCAATGGAACAGTTACAATCACTCTCTTCCTCCCTGGCAGCATAAAAGATGAATGTCTGTCTGTCTGTCTGTCTGTCTGTCTGTCTGTGTATCTATCTATTATCTATCTTACATAATATCTTATCTATCATTTATTATATCTTATCTATCATCTATCCATCTATTATCTATCTCTATTCACATACATATGCACACACACATATACACACTCAAATATACATAATACACATATATGTGCACACACACATATATACATGCATGCACGCATATAAATACACGTGCACCCAGGTGTACACATATACACGTCACACACATACATGCACATACATGTACATGCACATACCCACATGCCATTAAAAATTAGGAAACACACACTCTCTTTTTTTTTGAATATTGTCCTTTCAAGGATGTTTCTATTTGCATAGTTTGATCTCTTCCCCTACCCAGCACCAACATTAGTGTGACCTTTTCCTGCTAATTGGAAAATCTTACGGAAATAAACCCTGTCAGAAAATGAGAAGTGACTCCCCCTTTGGATGGCCAAACGACCTCAGAGGGGGAAAGAAGTTCTGAATCTCTGCTCCTTTTGCACACACTGCAAAATCTTTATGACTTCGGAGAGCCTTGAAGCCCGGTAATGCCCCTCCAGTGCAAAGCGGAGTAAATAAATTTCTTCTTATGACCACTTTGGAGAAACACACAACCAGATTTACTCAGCAGGGATAGATAGTGGACAGGATAATGAAGAGAGAGTAAGAATATGATCGGGGTTTACAGCCTCCTCTGTCTCTTTAAAGGGTTTTAATCCTTCGGAAACAGGATACGGGGTCCATTTCCTTAAAGATACAGTGTCCCTTCTGGGACAGGCGGTGTTATAAAAAGCGAAGATGTAACATCTATCTCGCAATATTGATTGGCACTTTAGTGTGATAAAAGGGGTTGAACCTGAAGGGGAAAGAGGCAAGAAGGTGAGAGTCACTCTTTGAAGAGTTCAAAGTGTCCCTGTCATATCAGGCCAAACTTCAATGACGGAGAAACCAAAGTGCCATTTGGACCGGTGACGTCCATTGACAGGGCTCCACGATGAGGGTGGGTTTTCAGGATACTGGGCTCGCTCGCCGGGAAATGAGCGCCGCTGTTAAGAACCCTGATGACTGGAGGCAGGTCTCGTATTGACTCCGAATGAGCCAGGCCAGTAAAGTCGCACCAGTGTCTGGCCTTGGTGACAAGGTCCTGCCTCTTCAGATGATTGCATTAACCACTCCAGTGACCCCATGAGTTCAGCGCCCCAGATTCATGGACACTCAGTTCCTGGGCTCTGCAGTCTTTCGCTCTATCCCCTCCCCAGCACCTGAGTCTGTACTTGCCCTAGACCTGTAGTTAGTCCAGCAAATAAGGACTCCTCACCTTGTTCAGCACTCACTGTGAGTCTGGTAGGTACATTTAATGCTCATAATAACTTCCGGGTCCTGGTCATTATACCGATTTATGAATAAGAAAAGAAGGCTAGGCCAGATCCTCTGTCTTCCTTAGAGAATATTTTTTTTACAAGTATACATTCTTTCATTCTTTTCTTTCGATCTTAAAATTTAAAATTTTTATTATTTATTTATTTATTTATTTATTTGACTTAAAGTCTCTGGCTGGCCGGACTTTCTCTGTAGACCTCCAACTCACAAAGATCTACCAGCCTCCCCCTCCTGAGTGCTGGGACCAAAGGTTTGCATCACTACATCCAACTCTACCTTTTTTTTTTTTAAAGTGTGTATTTCCGAATGTGCCGGTGTGCCAGTATGTGTGCACAGTTCATGTCCAGGCCAGGGTCCGTGTTTGCTGTCCTCCTCCACTGCTCCCCACATTACTTTCGACAGATTCTCCCACTGATCCTGGATCTTACTAATCCAGCTAGACAGGCAGATCAACAAGTTCCCAGAATGCTCCTGTCTCAGCCTCCTCAGCTCGGTGATTGCAGATGCTGGCCTCCTACATGGAAATGCTGGGTTGGGGATGGAGCACAGGTTTCCGTGCTCGGGAGTCCAGCACTTTACCTGACTGAGCCGTCTCCCTAGCCTGCTTCCACAGGCTTTTGTTCCAAACTTCTTAAAGGTTTTTTTTTTTTTTATTGTTGTTTTGTTTCTGATGACAGATGGTACCCTATGAACTCAGAGGTAGCATAATTGTAGTCCCCAAATCCACATTTCCATGTGGTCTGTTTTCTGTTAGTTTGCTTTGATTAAAAAAAAAAAAACAAACAAAAAAAAAAAAAAAAAAAAAAAACAAAAAAAAAAAACAAAAAAACAAAAAACAAAAAAAAAAAAAAAAAACCCAGCCTTGAACAAAAGGCAACTGAGAGGACAAAGGGTTTCTTTGGCTTACGTTTTTAGGTCACAGTCCATCTCGATGGGAAGAGTCAAGGCAGGAGCTCAAGCAGCTAGTTAAATCAAAGCTTCAGTCAGAAGCAACAAGAAACAGATGCATCCACACTGCCTGTATCTGGAGTGGTCCCTCCACACGGAGGTATTACAGGACGTGACATGTTGGGTCCCCAGTGACATGTATCAGTAAAACCTTGCAGGGCAGTATGGGTACTGACTTTCTTACCTGTATGGAGTCAGGCAGTTGGGCAACCCTACCATGGAGAGGCCTCTGGGGGTGCTTCCTTATCTTCTTTGATGCCCATGGAAAAACACATGGACACTAACGATGCCAAGCAACCTTATTTCTGCAGCCTGAGGTGAACACACTGGCATACCGTTCTGAGTAGAAATGTCACCCGTTGAGGTGACGCTGTCATTCTTTTGGCCCTGGTTCTTGTCTCCAGATTTGAGCTGCCCAGGAAGTGTCTGTCCAGAGCACTGGGCAGGCAGAGACTCATTCAGATTTGTTCTTAGGGAATGTGGCACCTGCTTGAGGGACCTGGGAGAGTGACCGGATCACAAAATGTCCTGCCAAAAACTGAGGCAGCCACACCCTTAAGTCCAACTTAAGTCATCCTCTCAGCTCCAACAGTGTTTAGGGCCAAAGACAATGACGTCATGCAGGAGACTCTCGTCACCTGCTTCTGTCACTATTGGGTTTCTTAGCAAAACTAACACGGGTCGCTTCTTCTAGAGTTACGAAGGGTGCTCCAGGACGTTTGGCCTCCAAAGCCAACGTCTCTAAAGAGACATTAGAACACGGGGCTTAAGACCACGGATAAGGGACAAGAGGGAGGAACCATGGTTGATTCCTGACTCAGTTCTTAATCAGCTGAGGACTTGGCGATTTCTAAGCCTCAGAGCTGTTAATGGAATTGCATTCACAGGGCAATGTGGTCTAGGGTTGTGTACCATTTCATTTGAGCAACTTTATTAGTGAAGCATTCTATACCTTCTGATTAGATTTTAAAAATTGGTAGACGGGGGCTTGGGAAAAAACAGCTCACTTGATGAAGTGCTTGCCATGCAAAACTAAGGACCTAGAATGATTTATAGAACACACACACACACACACACACACACACACACACACACACACACACACCACCCCAAACAAATGCCCAAGGCCATTTGGTTAATAAGAGGTAGAAGTAGTCAGCCAAGAATTCGGCTTTCAGGCACCACCAACAGATCTGGCTGTTCAGGGTAACCAAGGCTGCATGACTAGCCTTTTTGGACATATAATTCCATTTGGTATGTGTTATGGAATGTGTATCTAGATGTCTATAGCACATACTTCTACTTTGTATCAATAGGACATATCTCCAGGTATTGCCAGATGTTGGGGCTGGTGGAAAGAGGGGCCTGACTCACTGCTCAGTAGGAGAGATTACAATAGACCATGGGTCAAGTGGAATGTAGACACTTGAGCATATAGACTTTGAAACATGGAGCCACAGGCTGTATGTCACTATGTCCAACAAGTACAGACCTTACCCCACGGCAAAGGTAGTATGGGGGTACGTAGGTAAAGGAAGAGAAGAAGAGGGAGGAGAAGGGAGGGAAAGAAGACTATTTTGAGCTTGAAAGTCTGGCTGTGTTGAATGTGTATACATCAGTGGCCACGGTCTACCATACGATGGACTTTCCCATCTCACAGAATTCGAAATGAAAGAAGCCGTCAGAAGAGGGACACCTACATGTGCATCTGGGAGCCTGTGCCTACTATGTTGTCTAAATTTCTCAAGACCCAGAAGATCAACTCTTAATATTTGGCTTTTCCAGAAGTGTGGCTGAAGTTTTGAGAGGGCAATGGGGCCTGGCCTAAATTGGATAAGCCAGACTTTAATAGAGCTGAGGTTTAAATCAAAATGCTTAAGGTAATTACTGAATTCCTGGAGGGGGGGAGGAGTGTCATGAGGGAAGTACAATGTCTTCTGATTGCTCCGTTAGAATCGTGTGACAGATGACTTCTTAACACGACAATTGGCCTTCTGAGCTGTTAGACTCACAAACATTTTGGAGGTGTCCCTATATATCTGCCAGGATGTCTTGACTATCATGTCAACCAGAGTTTAGTGAACAACTGTGAGAGTCATTTCACTGAAGATTGACTTTGCAAGAGAAGAGGAACACAGAGGCAATGTTGAGACCAGGCAGAAGGAACGCAGGCGACGGAGCACAGCAGGCTTTTCTTTCCCCACTGGGAGGTAACAGACACTACACCCTTGCCTAGGGCCAGAGGGTAGCTTGAAGCGATCAATGCACACTTTCTACCACAGGAGATAAGAGTAGAGATTTTCAGGAGAGAAAGCACTGAGATATGTAAGAGAGGCGAGGACAGGGTAGCCACCCATGGACAGCTAGGGGCAGATCAGGTGTAGCAGGTGGAATGGAGTGACAGTGTTGTGGCAACTTACGTCTCTTCAGAAGCTAAATGGATCCGGTGATGGAGAAGAAAAACGACTGTGAGCCCCCTGGTGTCCATGTGTCCAGGGAAACAACATTCACCTAGGGAACAAGAACTTCTTGGGGGATCTTTCAGTTCTGTACTTAGAGACAGAGTTTCCTCTGTAGCTCACCTGGAGGCTGCTAGGTGCCTCAGGCTGGCTGTTTCAGCATCTCTGATGTAGGATGACAGGTGTACTCCACCATGCCCAGCTCTTAGCTAGTAAGTTAGTTTGTACCTCGCCACCATAACAGGACTTCAACTTCATGCTTGTACTCAGGGCCATAGGAAAAATGAGTCTGTTTCAAAAATAAGAGGAGTTTGGTGCTTCTATTAAATGAGCACACGCATGAATGGGGGACATACGAAAACAAATTTGGCACCTAGAAATGTAGAGGCAGTGTCGGATTGACAGCAGGGAATGTGGGAGACGGAACCCAAGAGCTGACTGGGCACGGGGGAAGATGAGAGCTGTTTGGGAAACAGTCAGAAGTTATTTCCTAACATTTTAAAACAAAAATTGGCTGGAAAACAAAAGATTTCTCCCTTTTTGATAAGATTACGCTTTCCCCTCCACCATTGAAGGCATCCTTCACTCTGGGACAGTTAATCCAAAGTCTGTTTTCTGGAGGGGGTCCTTCCTCAAACTCCCACATGCTTTGGCTGAGCTTGACCCGGATTCCCCGATATTTCACAATGTTCTCTCCTGGAAAATGCATTCCACGTTCTTAAAATAGAATTGGATCTCTAACTGAGAGCGGTAGAAGCCAGGGTGGGAAGTGAGTTTACAGCGCCAAACAGGAATGGTCTCCAGTGAGGGCATAGCTGAGGATGGGGGTCTGGTTCCCCCCAGAGATGGAGCAGGAAGGGAAAAGACACCAGGATGGTGTGCTGCTTACCTTCTTCCCTCTCTAGAAGACTCCAACTTATAACCAAATCTTATACTAGTAGTGGAACCTCACACAGTCCTAGGAGGGTCCTGCGCAGTTAGAGAGGTGGGGCCAGGGTTCTTTCATGGCCTAGAATTCTGAAACCAAGGGAGGGATGTGGGGGTGGGGTGGGATGGAACCTGGGATCTGGTATTGGAGAACATGCATTTGCTTCCCAGGTCTGTACTGTCTGAATCCCCCAGTCTCATCTCCTCTCTCAAGGAATCCGTCCTAGCCCTCTGTTTCTTGTGAGTGAATGGGGATACCTGCCTCAGTATTCATATAGGACTTCTTAATCTAAAGTGAAGCCTCTTCTAGAAGTGTCAGGGGATGGAAATCCAGTGCTAATGGGACATTCCCTTGTGAAGTCCATGATGCAGGGACAGCTAGACCACTGTCTACCATATCAGTCTCACCAGCAACATGGCTACATGAAGGAAGGGGGTTGGCTGCCATGGTGGCCCTTATAAGCCTTTGGCCTCCTGTCACATTCTCACCATTCCCCAAGGGAGAGGAGGTTTTCTTTGAATGAAGCTGACACAACCCCCAAACAAAAATATAGAACCAGAAAAAAAATGTTTCTTGTTGTTTGCCATAGCTAGGGTTTCTAGAATTTTCTGTGCCCCTCTTCTTCCTCTTCTCTTTCAAGTCACTCATGTGCTCACAAATGCATTCACACATACACACCCCCCATGCCTTCCATTCTGACACAAGCACACCTCCTCCTGCCTCTATATCCTCCATGCTGTACCTCCGGCTTCTGTATCCTGGGCCTACTTCCCTGCTCATCTCCACCTACTGGCTCTGAGCACACTTCTCCAGACCTGTCTCCTCCACTTCCTTTTTGGGCCAGTCACAGAGCTATTAGTTATTGAGACTCCCCTCCCTGACCCCATGCAGATTGAGAGCTGGATATTGGAGGTGGGTTAATGCAACTTCTGGGGCGGAAGAGATGGCTCAGTGGTTAAGGTTATTGGCTTTTCTACAGAAGACTGGGATTTGGGTCTTGGCACCTACATGGTGCCTCACAACTGTCTATAATTCCAAATATCTTTCCTCCGCGAGGAAGAAACTTTAACAGCAATGGATCAAACACTCTCTTCTGGTCTCCATGAGTTTATGTAGTATTTAGACATTCTCTCTCTCTCTCTCTCTCTCTCTCTCTCTCTCTCTCTCTCTCTCTCTCTCTCCTTTCCTCCCTCCCTCCTCTTCCTTCCTCCTTCCCTCTCTCCCTTGCCTCCTCTCTCTCTCTCTCTCTCTCTCTCTCTCTCTCACACACACACACACACACACACTTAGATACACACACACACCCTTACACACACACACACACACACACACACACACACACACAGAGGCAAAACACTCATACATAAAACAAAATAGGATTTCCAGTTTTGCAAAACTTTTCTAATTTTAATTTGAATTCTGGAGTTTTTATTAGTACAGATCCAGTGCCAAACTGCATCCAACCCTTAACGCACCCAGTTCAACACATCCTCTCCTTGCTGGTCCTGAACTTTTGACCTAGATATTTCTCAGCTTTGCTCTTCTCCTAATTCCGTTGTTACCACCCTAATCTAAGTTACCACCGCCTCTTGCCCGGGCCATTGCAATAGGCTCCTAATCGCTCACTCAGATTCCACTCTTGATGCCTTGTAACCTGATCTCCTCATAACCAGGGCAATTTTTAGACTAAGTCCGTACTAGCTACCAACACCTTAACCATCTGGCGTCAGAGGCTTCTGAATTTCCACAGCTCTGATGTCAAATAGATGAGGGTCTACTGGAGCGGTTCTCTTCGCACGCTCTGCCCTTTCTCACTGAGTAATTTATAGCGCTCTAAGCTTACCCTTTGTCCTCACCCCACAAGGCCCTCGCATGCTGTATTCCTGCTGCCTGGAATCTACCTCTTCCTCTGTCTTCTATCACCTCAGAACTCAGTTATCGTGACTGTGGGGAGAAGGGGAGGGGGTTCCTGAACCATGGCAACCCTTCCGAGTGCTACAATAACATCTAGGGACAAAGCTGTAGTCTAGAGTTCTGGCCCTGGTCTCCTCCACCTATCACCAAGATGGTATGGAAGAAACTTACTCTCCTTTCTGCTCAGGATCAGACACCTCTGTATGGAGGAATGGTTGTTACCTTTTGTTCAGATTCTGCTGCTCTCAGGGAGACCAGGACCTCTGTGGCTCAAACTGCAGCTTAAGTTGCTGTATGACATACTTGGTCAAAATACTAGCAGCAGAGCAATTAGAACTTCTATCCAGCACACTACGATGCTCAGATGGCCACATAGGGGCATTCTCCCACTACATTGGCATTACCACCTTGCAGTATGTAGTAAGAATTACAGCAGCCTCTCTTAGTGCAGTTGCTTCACACAACAGCCCCTGCCTGCAGAAGAAAGACCTGGGGTCCTTTTAGTCCAACCCAGAAATTACTTAGAGTGAGAGGCTGGCACTCTGGAGGAGGCAGAGATCCTAGAACTCTTGAGTTGAATACAGAATGGCACTGGACAGGATTAAACCATATTCTTACAGACTGGTGTCCCAGACACATCCGCTTGACCTCAACCCTATGTGATCCCCATAGGTGATTATTTTATTTTGAGGATGCCTGTTGGCAAGAAGACAGAGTCCAAGACTATGACATGATCCTACCCAAATGCTGACATGGCAGCCAAGCCTGATGTCTTTCAATTCTGCCCCCTCACCCCCCCTTTTTTTTATAGAAATGTGAAGATCTGGAAGTGTGTCACAAAATGAGGGTCTCTTCTTGCTGGTGAAAGGCCTGTTTGATACCAATTTTTCTAGAAGGACCGTCTTGTGAAGGACTCAGTAGTGCAGAGGAACAACAGGCCCCAGAGATGTCCTTTCAGCCTCCAGTGAGTGTCTGGAGAGAGGGCTAGGTAGGGAGATAGCTTAGTTACTAAAGTGCTTGCCTTATAACAAGGACTGGTGTCCATTGCACACATAGCAGGGCAGCTGTTCATAGGAACTTATAGGGGCTGGAACCCTGTACAAACTCACAGGGAAGGGAGTTGGGCACACAATCCTCCTTCTAGGTGTGGAGCTCTTGGACATACAGTTTCTCTACAGTGTAGCCTCTGGTAAACTGAGCACACTCCCATGGAAGACCACACGTCCAAAAATATTCAGGCAGCACAAATGTGTCTTAATGGGTTAATACATAAAAGGACTCAAAGTTGGCTGAGTAGGGAACTGGGCAGCAGTGAATCAGGGAAGTTGGGAAGGGGATAAATCTGATCAAAACATGGTGCATGAAACATTTTAAAGAAAGCTAATAAAAAGGGAAAACTGAGTTGGGCATGAGGACGTGCATTTGTAATTCAAGTGCGGGGGAAATTGAGGAGGGCGGATGTCTGAGGCCTGCTGGTCAGTCAGCCTAGCTTACTTGGCACGTTCCAAGGCAGTGAGAGACCCTGTCAAAACAAAAGAAAACAAAACAAAACTGGAGGTGTCCGAGGAAAAGGAATCACCCGGAAGTTGTTCTTTGCCCACATTCATTCAAACATGCACACACACACACACACACACACACACACACACACACACACACACACACACACAATGCCACATACTCAGGCACCTACAAGGGACTTTCCACAAGTTTGCTCCAATGTCCCGCATCCCTCTTTGTATTCTCCGCCTGCACTGGGAGAGCAGAAGGAGGTTGTCCTTTAATCCTCATCTCCAAGCATCTGCAGGAAGCCCTCAGAGCCCCTCACCTAGATGGAGTCAAGAAGGATGCTGGCAACAACAAGGCTTGTCAAGCCCGGAGTCAGGGCTGGTATCTCTCGATAATTTGTCCCTTCCTTTCAGAGACTGAGGAGACTGAGGCATGATGTTGCAGTTTGATTAGTAATAAGAACACAGCAGCTTAACCTCCAACATTTAGCACTCTACCCCGGATCGAATTACTGATCTGTATCTGTGAGAACCACGCAGGCTGACTGCCTGGGAATGTTACACTTCTCTAAAAGCTGTCAGTCTCTGTCAGTATCTTTGCACAATGGAGCCCATAGCTATTTTTAAAGGACTGTGTCACCTTTCAAGAGAAATTGTGTCTGCACAGAAAATTGATTTTTCCGGGTTGTTTTATGTACAGATTTGGTGGTCTTTTGGCTCCCAGGGTAAAGTGGGTGTTCAGTGCCCCACAAACTGACATCATTTCGATTTCAATTTTAGGGAAGCTGTGAAGGGATCAAGAAAAAAAATAAATATACTAGATGTACAATCTCCTGCAGACAGGCATGTGTGGGCAAAGAAAGGGCAAGATGAGAACCGTTTGGTGGCAAGCATCTTGACCAAATGTGTAGCCATTTGGTTTAAATGCTCCCCAAATTCTGCAGGCTAGGATTTGCCAACCCTGTGTACAGTTGCCTCTCATTAGGATGTTGGGCTCTGGAATCACACTCCCTGATGCTATCTGCCTGTAGAAGATTTGTAAACTATGCCCTGTTCCCCCCATTTCCTCACCTTGAAAGCAAAGACATTAGGGCTAGGAGTCAGCTCGGCACTTAGGAGAACTTGCTGTTCCTCCACAGGACCCAAGTTTGGTTCCTAGCATCCACATTGGGTGGCTCCCAGTGGCTTGTAAATTCAACTGACTGCCACTTATCCTCAGGAGCTCTACATGCATGTGCACATACACATGTGCACATAAATGGATAGCATCTTAGAGAAACAACGGCAAGGAGAACACTTACCTCCTCGTAAATTCATGGGAACAGAGTAAGTTGTGTCCTCTAAGTATTTAAGTGGGGGCCTTGAATATGCAGTAAAGCCTGAGGTGTTGCTAGCTTGTTTCAGAAGGAATAGTTCAAATGCTTAATCTGGTAACCATTGCTACAGTCCTTTCACACAGAAACCCTGCCACATACAAGTTACCTCACAAGTCCGAGTGAGAAAACCATGCTTGGGTCATGTTTGCACCAGTTGGGGGCGGTGGGGGAGGGGAGAAGGTGACACTGAGACTATTTATGCCAAGCATGTGACTTGGTGACTCATAGAAAGTTCTTAGCTATTGGATTGTTGTGATAAACACCATAACAGAAAGCAACCTGGGGTAGGGAAGAACCTATTTTTCCTACAAGTTACTATATTCCGTTATGGAAGGAAGTACATTAAGAAAAGAGGTTAAGGCAGAAATCCATGGAAAAAACTGCTCTCTCTCTCTCTCTCTCTCTCTCTCTCTCTCTCTCTCTCTCTCTCTCTCTCCTTCCCTCCTTCTTCCTCTCTCTGGCTTTCTCAGCTAGCTTTTTGACCCAGCTCAAGGCCACATGCCCATGGATGGTGTACTGCCCACACTTGGGCTGGGCTCTCCTAAATCAACCACCAATCAAGAAAGTGTCCCACAGACATGACCATAGACCAATGTGATGGCAGCAAATCTGCCGTTGTCATGTGTGTCACATGTGTGTCACGACAGCAAGAAACACTGGATACCTAAACATAAGGTGTTATTTATCAGTTAAAAGCAGTCTTCCCGGGGTGGCAAGGTGGCACAGTGAATTAAGGTGCTTGCCACCAAGTCTGATGACATGAGTCTGAACATGAGGATCTACATGATAGAGAGAAATTATTACCGTAAGTTATTCTTTGGCTTCAAACATACTGCATCTTCCAAAACTACCCCCACACTTTTATACTATCCCAACAGGGGGGAAAACTGCTAAGGAGAGGAGCAAATTTAAAACTATCAGAATGATATAAAACTGAAGGTTATGAATAAACCTCTGAACTCAACATACACGAATTATATATGCATGTATGTATCTATGTGTGTATAGGTGTGGATATATGTCTGTGCCTGTATGTGTATACATGTGTGTACAAATATGTGTGTGTGCTTCTGTATGTATCTCTGTGAGTGTGTGTGTGTATATGTGTGTGTGTGCTTCTGTATGTATCTCTCTGTGAGTGCATGTGTGTGTGCTTCTGTATGTATCTCTGTGAGTGTGTGTGTGTGTGTGTATACTTCTGCATGTATCTCTGTGTGTGTGTGTGCTTCTGTATTCATCCCTCTGTGAGTGTGTGTGTGTGTGTGTGTGTGTGTGTGCTTCTGTATGTATCTCTCTGTATGTGCACGCACACACACACACGTATGTACGTGCCTACCTAGGAGAACATCCTCTCTTTGAAGATCTGTTAGCCCAGTGGAGGGGATACATTAAAATAATTACACTACACATTAGATTAGAGTCAAAATGGAGATTTGATAAAAACATATGGAAACAGAAGGGAAGGCACAGTGAATTCTGCTAGAGACTGGAGAGGGACTTCACAAGAGGGATTTGAAACAGGTTGTAAGGGATCACAAGATAGATGGACATTCTAACAGGGCATGAAGAAGAACAATACCCAGAATGTAAAAGCATATGACCTATGGAGGGGTGCCAACAGTTCAGTGGCGGCCAGGGCAGAGATAGCTGACCCGGAAGGATGTTAGAGATGTCTGAGAGATGAGGATCGGGTTGTAGGCAACAGGAGACCATGTGTCCTAGGGAATTGCTACTTAGGGAATTGGCTATGGGTAGGTTTTGAGAACTGGAGCCACTTATGTGAATTTTATCAAATGATTCCAGCTGTATAGAGGAACATTGGGGATGGCTGGGACTTAAGGAGGACAAACACGCCAACATGCTGGGGGCACAGTGAACACTGAAGTCTGCCTCTTGGACGGTGCACACTGTCTGCAATGTGCTTCCCATCACAAGCTCTGTACTTGGTAACTGATAAGGGAAAGAGAGGGAGAGAGAGAGAGAGAGAGAGAGAGAGAGAGAGAGAGAGAGAGAGAGAGAGAGAGAGACAGAGAGACAGACAGAGAGAGACAGAGAGAGAGAGAGAGACAGAGAGAGATTGATTCAGAAGATGTCCTACTCGGGCTGGGTGGGTGGCAATGCCATTTGCTGGGATTTGGACCAAGGAAAGGAAGGTCGAGCTTCCTAGGAGGATAGAGACCTTGCTGCTGAATCTATTGAGGACACGAAGTCGTAGATATGGATCAAACTGGTGGCAGGAAGGGTCCCTAAGGGAGACATTGTTTCCCAACACTGTGCCATTTAGAAAAGTTGGCAGCTTACGTGCGGAAAGGTCTCCAGCTATCGTGTCTCGGCGTCTATGTGGATATTCCACTCTGGGAGTGTTCATATGGTTTTGGATCCAAGTCCTGCCATAATTACCCACAAAGAGAATCCTTAAGCAGGAGGCCTCCACCCTGTGGGATCCTCCTGCAGCACAGTGCCTCTTGCGAAGGCTGAGCCATTGCCTATGTGCGGTGAAAGAGGAACCTGTTTAAACTCTTCCATAATACATACACTTGCTAAAAGGTAAAGTTGAGCACATTAAAATTTTAATGAGTTTACTTGAGCATTCAGCTACTTCATCAACAGACCACACACATGCGTCTGTGTGCCACTGATGGGGTGTGGTAGGGAAGGCTTTATAAGGTCCTCCTGGGGTGGGGGGGAGGGGAAGACAAAGAAAATACTTGATTGCCTAAGCTGGGAACTTCCTTGTTAGAGGTTTGTTGATGGTTTCTCCTTGTTAAAAACAAATCTCTAGTTAGAGGCTAGGAGCAGGAGGTTAATGGCCTCTGGCTGGTTAAGCTTCAGTTTTGTTCACCTGCCAGTACGGAGTGAGCTTTCGATTGTTTATTTGGGACCCAGAGGTGCTGAGACTGCCCTAGTCTCATGGCCACCCAGTGAGTTATTTTAACCTAATAAAGATCCCAATCTAAGCGGTCCTTTCCCCTGGTGAGTCCGCCTTGCTCTTTCCCCATCATGCCCCATCCCCCTGTCAGAGGAGGCCCTGCACGGCCGCCCTCTTACAGCTCCCCAGGATTCTTCTTCATAGCATAGTTAGCAGCTGCGGTCTCACATTGCTCTGTGTGTTTACATGATGAATGGTTTGATTAATTGCTGGAATTACTTGATTAATTACTAGAAAGGAGAGTCCTTGGATACAGGGGTATCAGGATTAATGTTCTCCACATCTGGAGCTGACACAGAGTCTGGGACATAGCTAGAAGAGGGGGAATACTATTAGAGGAGTGATGGACAGTGGCGTGGTGTCTTCATTATGTTAAGAGACCAGGAGGTCTCATTTCTTCCTTAGTCTTACTGTAGCCTTGGAAGTCTCCTGGGGGTTTTTTGGTTTGGGGAGTGTGGGTGACCTGATATTCTGGTTGGCTTTCTGTCTCTGTGATAAAATATGGATCCAAAGAGACCAGGGGAGAAAGAAGGTTTATTTCAGCTCATCCTTTATAATTTATCCTGAGGGAGAGCCAAGAACCCAAAGGCAAGAATTGAAACCTAGGCCATAGAGGAGGCCTGCTTACTGGCTTGCTTTCTACTGTTTCCTCAGCTTGCTTTCTTCACACCCCAGAACCATCTGCCCAGGGGTGGTTCTGCCCACAGTCATTAATCAAGAAAATGCCACCTCAGACATACCCACAGGCCAGTCCGACGGAGGTGTGGCCTCAGCTGAGTTCCCTGCTTCCCAAGTGACTCTAGCGTGTATCCAGTTGACAAATGCTAAGCAACCCAGCTAATTTCAGCTGAGAAGATTGGAAAATGTGTGCCCTGGTGCTGATTAGCAGTGGGCTGATCTGGACTGGCCTGGTTGGGACCAAAATGGTTTTAATTCCTTATCTTCAAAGTGATTCTGTAGGGACTGGGCGTGCGGCTCAGTTGGGACAATGTTGCCTAGCATGCATTAGGTCTGGGCGTGATCTCTTTTGCTGTGTAAAACCTGTAGTGGAGTGTAGCATAGGGTAGCATAGGGTAGCATAGGGTAGCATAGTGTAGTGTAGGGTAGCATAGTGGCATGTGCCTGCAATATCAGTCCAGAGGAAGTAGACGCAGGATGATCAGACACTTAAGGTCATCCTTTCTGAATGTGAACTTTGAAGCCGAGAGAAAGAAAGAGAGAGAGAGAGAGAGAGAGAGAGAGAGAGAGAGAGAGAGAGAGAGAGAGAATTCTGTGATTCTTGGGGTAAATTATCATTATTATTCAAGGGAGATATTTCTTACATGACTATGGAACCGTTGACATGGTGAGGTATGTAACATATACCATTCTATCCAATGATAGCTTTTTCACATAGTATTTGGCCTGGGGTTAAGAACTCATTAGAATGAGCTCCTCTGACCTGCTTTTGATCTAATGGCCATTCCACCAGTGGCCTGATGTCTTCCACCATCAGTATCACTTCTGTATGCTTGCACAAAAAGACATTCCATCCTCAGGTCACTTCTGAACCATCACGCCTCTACAAAGCCATTTAAGACATTCTTCTGTCACAGGTCTTTCCTTCAGAAACCTTCCACTTCTCTGACTGTTGTGCAGAGCATCCCTGGACTAGCAGATTAGCTTTTGAGCGACGCCAAACTTTCTCTAAGCCTGGGAAGGAGTTGTATCAGGAGATAGATGCCAAACTCAAGGTACTGGGTAAAACATATCTGGCTGTGAAAGAACCATCCAGAACCAAACCAAAACAGAACAAAACAAAATAACAACAAAAACCTTGCAGGGGCAGAATCTAGAGATACTAAAGAAGCTTGAGAAGTATAGGCAGAGGTTAGGACTATAGGAAGAGTTAGCTCCTATTGTCTGTAGTCACGCCCCAAGTTGATCAGTCTCTCTTGGGCAACTCTTATAACTATGTTCTCTCTCCATTTCATTAGTAGTGAATTTGTTTTAGCAAAAGGAACAAACAAATGCAGATTTTTTCTTGTGCCTTCGTGTTTTCTTGTCCCTTAGACACACCCTAGGATTGAACATTCCCTTCCCCTGGAGTGAGTTGGTGCTAATGTGAATTGCGCTGTGAAATTGGAACAGGGAGGGGTGTTCCTTCCTGCTGGAAGCTTTGGAATCTAGGACAGTTTTCCATTTGCTTCCTCTCTCCCACAATAGCTGGCACCCTCCGGATGGAAGCTCTCCATCATCCTGAGTACTGGAGTAAGGAGTGGGTTTCTTGTGTGCCTTCAACACAAGAGAATCGAGCAAACATGAGGTCAGCTGTTGTATGCATAGTGGTCATGTGAAAAGGCACAGACAGCCCTGTGCTTCTGGGATTCTATTTAGAAGAGAACATGCTCTAAGCACAGCAGAAAGACAGCCACGTCCTAAGAGTCATAAGTGACCATGGAATCATCTTGGGTCCCATCTTCCTCAAGTGCCTTTGCTGCAGTGGGCAGTCACGTATGAGGACACGGAAGAAGGAGATGCGCGTGCGTTCCTCCTTCTTCCCCAAGAGGTGGTAGCGTGTATGTGTGCAATACGAGGAGGGGTGGAGCAGTGGTGCTAATTTGCATGGCTTCCCCGCTGTGGTGGGAAGAATGAAGCATGTGCTCCTGCCAGCCTCTGAGTTATAAGTGTGTAATTTGGTAATTCTCCATGTGAGACAAATGCATCATCATAGTTGTATTTAAAACATTTAATAGTATGAAAGCGAACATTCAAACTCATGCTAACAAAAATATGAAGTTTTCCACTGTTAGAGCATTAGGAAATACATTTTAAGACTGCCACAATGATTATAGAAAAAAAAGCCCACCTTGGCTAATAGGAAAAGTTTCAGCTTTCATTAATCTGCGTAGTTAATAGCATGGTTTCCTGGGGTTTTTTTTGTTTTGTTTTGTTTTTTTGTTAATAAGGCCTCATGTTTTTCCCATTTGTTCAATTTTTTGTTTGCTTGTTTATTTATTTGCTTATTCGCATGCACACAAATAAGTACAGGCACATCCCAAGTGGAGGTCACAGGCCAACTTGTGAGAATTGGATCTCTCTCTGTACCACGTGGGTCCGGGAATTGGAGTCAGGTCATCAGACTTGGAGGCAGGCGACCTTCCCCTTTGAGTCCACGTCTTCATCTTGGACTTACTCTTGAAAATGATATAGGGTTTTAGGGCTGGTCGAAACAGTCTAGATATTCTATTTCTGTTCTTTACAAAAGTATTATTATTGTATGTGTATACATGATGTATGTATGGGAACACACAAGCCATGGGGAGTTCGGACTCATAGCCATGACTTCTTCAGCTCAGATTAGTGCATTGTGAGTCACCTCAGTAGTCCATTCTCCAGACGACAACCTTCAATGCATGTGTATTCAAATTTGGTTGGGGAGGATAGTAAAAGAAAAGTGTCACCCCATAAAGTGGAATGAGGAATTGCACACCTCATCCCGAGACCGATGTGGAGGCCCAGCCTCCAAGTTCAAGGCAGGAGGGGAGCCATGAGTGTGAGAAATAGGAAAATGTAGGAGAAATTTTACAAGGAAATTATGTCACGAGCAAAAGGTAAAAGGTGCTTGGTCCAGTAGAAAGAGCTTTGCTCTCAGGACCAGATATTCTTCTGCAGGGATCCCAGACTGACACATGGGAAAAACCTATCCCTCTCTCCACTTCAGTGTCTTACCTGGGTGGAAGGCATGTCGATACCTGTCTCACAGGATTTCTACTGGGAGTCAAAAGGATGGGAAATGGAACGTCACTTCCTGCCTGGCATGGAGGCTTCACATCTTCCTCATCTCCTTTCCTCCAACAGAGCAGGCACTTTAATGTTAATGGCTATAAAGCGTCTGACAAGTGAAGTGGAAGGGCTACTTGTGGTCTGTGTAAATCTGCCATGGCATGAAATAGAGAGGAAGAAGGGAGAGACAAAAGGAAAGGAGAGAAAGAGAAGAAGAACAAAGGGGGGAGAGGAGGGGAAGTAAGAGGAGGAAGAGGAAAAAAGAAGTTGAGGAACATGATGGAAAATTCTGCTAAACAAAAGATAGGATATCTGCTCAAAACAGGCCAAGTATATGAGGACAGACCTTATGGCCGGTATTCAAAAGGAGGAGAAATTTGAGTTATTTCAATTATTTCAATTTTCTTCTTGCCTGGAGGTAAGCCCAGGACAGAAGCATTTGTGTGATGTCTGTGGTTCTTTTTCCTATTTCCAGGGAGTACTTGTATTGTCACTGTCACGTGTCACAGCTTGCCTGCCTCCCCAGTGGACCCTGAGTGAGGAGATGCCTTGCCGTATCATTGCACATTCCAGACCCTGGGTCTTCCTGCTTTATGCACAGGACTCACTGGAGAACGGGCCCCTCTTCTGTATCTCAGCCTTCTTGATGTGCTTAAAAGTGGAGCTTGTTGTGAGCACGTATCCCTGGACGTGTCAGGCTCCTTACACGGAAGCACTGTTGCTGGTCTTCCACGATGGCTTTCTATTTTCTCCGTGATATTTGGAAGTTCTAGGATTTCTCCCACCCCATGTGCAGACTCTTGCACCCCCAGAACGTCCTGACCATGATACCCACAACTCAACTTCCTGTTCCTATCTTCCTCATATGTCCAGTGATAGTTCTTCAGGGATTCTAGGAGGATTTAGGGACACACACACACACACACACACACACACACACACAGAGAGAGAGAGAGAGAGAGAGAGAGAGAGAGAGAGAGAGAGAGAGAGAGAGAGAGTGTGTTTAGGGACACACAGAGGATTTAGGGACACAGTAGAAACGTCCAAAGCAAAGGGAATATCAAACACGGAAGCTACAAATGACTGCTTGAGTCTGTGACTCTTGCACGGTATGACCGTCTAATGTTAGTTCATTCAGAAAAATAGTGGCATACTTCAGATAGTTTCCATGATAGTAAACACAGCCCTGGAAAAAACACAGGCCCTGTGCATCTAACACCCTTCATAAGCCACCTGGTCCTTCCTTTGATCTGTGTCTTCAAGGCCTTTAACACTGTGCTCCTGTGATCCCAGAACTTGGCACAGGCTAGAGGTAGGGACAAACACATCCATGGTTTCGGTCTCATCACACACACACACACACACACACACACACACACACACACACACTATCCAACAGTGGCGAATGCAGAAAGGGCCATGTGGAATTGGTTTCTGCAGGTCTATACAGAATCTGGAGGTTCCTCATCTTGCCAGTGCCTCTTGGCGTCCCAACAGGCAAGAAGACAGGCCCTTTCTTTGGCTCTGGAACCTGAGAATCCTACAGAGTGGGAATTAGCCAGAATGCCAAGTTGGTTTCCCTCTTGTCTGAAGCAAGCTCTTACATCTCTCTGAAGCTCCTGCCTGGGCTATGTCTGAATACTCAAGGCCCTGGAATGATCGATCACCCATGGGGGGAATGTTGAGTTAATGAGGAGCAAGGGGACAGTGCTTCATGCTATGCATCAAGATCAGATCCAAGACACTTTCTAGAACTCCTGTTGCAGAGTCCCAGAGCCCCCTTTGAGAGTATGACTATGTAAAGTGGTCTTGTTCAGTTTCCATAAACCTTACACAGAAGTTTCTGTGAAGTGTTTACTATATGCTGCAGTGCTCCTAGAAATATTATACTTGTTTTCAAAGCAAATGCCAAAATCCTTTTCCAAATAACCTTCATGTCCTCAGCAGAGTGGCCTTAGTTGGCCTTTGGTCTCACTTTCTAGTTTACTCTCCCTAGGCTAACAAGGTGGTAGCTAGCAGATGTGCCCAGTACACCATTGCAGGATCTTTGCAAGTGGTGTTCCCTCTGATGCCCACAGCTCTCCTCTTGCCGGCTGCCATAGCTGGACCTTCTTCGGCATCCCACTTATGACCTCTGATCTCCCATCCTGTGTCCATGATTTCACGTGACACCTAACATTTTTATACATGCTGGTGTTTGGTTGTTAGTTTATTGTCCTACTAAAAACCACCTTGGTGAGGGGTTTGTTGTATTTTTTTTTCTCTGGTGTGGTCAGCCCCTGGAACAGTACTGGTCACATAGAACTGCTCTGGAAGCAGTTGTTGGATAGATAAGTTATCTGCCTTTCATCCACTCCTGCCCACGGGAGGCAAAGCAAAGAGACCTTGCAGATGTTTGAAATCTTGCAGCAGCAGCTTTCAAGGTGTGCCCATAACCTCATCAGACAAGGACTTCTAGATTATTCTTTGCATGCCAGAAGCTAGATTACAACATGGACAAGTGGTCTCTGAGTGTGACGCTCACATTTCAATCCCCCTGTCCAGTACTCTCAGTCAGACATCCTAGAATCCCCATTTTCCAACCCCATCTCTGATTTCTATGTTAAGACAAATGTTCTTGTACCCAGAAAACAAATTATGATCTCCTTGAAGACAGGAGAGTGCTCCAAGTTCGCAGATTCTTAGGGAAGAGATATGGACTCCTGGGTAGTTAGCTTGTGGGTATGTTTGCAAATGATTCTCTTTAATTTGCCCTTCTTAAACTCCCCCACAGCTTCTTCTCCATTCTGGTTATCCATCATCGTGGCTTCAAACAGCCATGATTTTATTGCAACATTAAGTTTTAGGCAAAGGGTCCAGATAGGACTCAGATGAAATGGTGTTCCGCTCCATATAGTTAGACCCCAGGAATGCCAATAATCCAAAATTTGTGACATTGAGTAGGCGGGAATTTAGAGAAACTGCAGCATGACTCCTCCCTATGTTTGGGCAGATAGGTGATACGGTGGTCACTATTGTCAACTTGACAGGGTCTGGAACCAGGAAGAGGAAGCCTCTGGGTGTGTCTCTGAGGGATTTGATTTGTTTTAGATTAAGTTAATTTAGGAGGGAGGATCACTCTCAAAGGTAGGCAGCACTATCCATGGGCTGGGATCTCCCAATGCATAAAGTCGAGTACCAGCATTCATCTCTCTCTGCTTCATGGCAGTGGGTGTCATGTGACCAACTACCTCAAACTCCTATTGCCATGCCTCCCCACCATGATGGATAGCATCAATTGCAAGGCAGAATAAACCATCCTTTGTTTCCTTAAGTTGCTTTGGTCGGACACTGTGTTAGAGAGAAGAGAAAGGTGACTCCTACAGCTGACCAGAGGAAGCCCAGAGAAGAAGGGGTCACCCTTCTCCCGCACGTTCCCCTTCTCTGTGCCAGTTCTCAGCCTGGCTGCGGTGACTCCCACCCGACTCATCTCAAATGGTGAATCCTTTCTGGAGGAATGGAGTTTTGAGACCCAAGGCTCAGCCTCAGTAAAGCAATAGCTGAAAGGAGAAGTGAGATTCTGCAAATGTCAGGCCACCAGTTCCTCAGCGGTGGCCTCCACCACCGAGACCTCTCCTGACCTCTTGGATCTGCTAACTTATTGCTCCCCACTGGAAAATGGCACAGGAGTGACTCAACCAGAGACCTAAATAAAATGCTGAGATGAGAGGAACCAGACTCATCCACTTGACTTGTTACTGGGTCAGCATCAGGAGGCATAGGATGACTCTTCTAGAAGTTTCTTTCCCCAGGGGCTCACCTGGCAAGAGTATATTTGGGAAGTTTCCACAAGGGAAAAGAGTGGTGTATTTGACTTTCCATTTAGCTGGGGGGCACCTGAGGATGGAAGTGACACTGAGAATTCCTGTGGTCTTAAACCCTTCTTTGAAATGAGATGGGAGATTATCTAACAGCATCTTTGGGCTACAATGGATGAGCAAAGCTGGTGTCAGAGACCATCAGAAGCGCTTTGACAGTCTTAGCTGTGAGGTTGTCGTGTATGGTCAGGGAAGTCCTCTGGCTCTGCAATTTCTAGACATACTGAAGTCCTGCCTCCATCTTGTCTTGCTCATACTTCTGCTTGCTCACGGGCAATAATGCACCTATCCTCCCTGAGTCTTTGAGCATCTGTAAGGAGGAGAGCTGAAGCCAGATGCAGAAAGGCGGGCTCCCTTCTGCTTCCCCATCTCTTGACCCAAGGGTTTAACTTCCATGTCACATTCAACCCAGCAAAGAGCTCTTTCAAAGCAAATACCAAATCTTTTCTTTCCCTCACCTTACTTATTTCCTCTAGTCCATTTGCTTGAGTAGTAAAGCAAGCTCCATGTTGAATCTGCTGTCCTGTGCCTTCCCTCTGTCCTCCCTCCCCTTCCCAAACTTCACTCTACAGGGGCCATGCTTCTGTCTTCAGTATAGTTCCCACGCCACACCATCCATTGCCATGCTTTTACTGCGAATCTCATGACGTAGCTAAGAATCCAGTCAGAGTTCAGCTGGATGGGTGTTCTACCCTGTAGAGGGTGGATTGAGCTCCTTTGGCGGTTCCTTGCTGAAGAACCTGAGCTGGAGTTGCTGCTTTTGTCTCGAGCTCAGTTTGAAGAATCTAAGTACACATTGGTCTCAGATTTTGGTGACTCGGTGGGGTTACCTAGAGATCTGCCATCAGATGGAATAGGTGACTAGAGTGCCATTGTATTACCAGCCCTTTGCATAGAGATTAGGGCACCCATAGAGAATTCTTCAACGTAAGAAGTAGAGGCTGAGGTGATAGCACAGGGGGTCAAGCATTTCCCTTGCAAGCATGAGGACTTTAGATCAATCTCCAGATTGATGCATACAAAACCAAGGGTGGTGACATGAACTTATAATGCCAGCACTGATAAGAGGAAGGCAGGTAGATCCCTGGGCTCATCAGCCTGACAGCCTAGTCTACTTGGTGAACTTGAGGCCAATGAAACACTCTGTCTCAGAGAACAAAATGGCCGGTTGGCTCCAAAGGAGTCATACCCAAGGCTGTCATTTGGCTTCTAGGTGCACATGTACATTTCTCAGAAAAAAATATCACTTTCTAGCCACCCGACCAATGTCTTGTGACCTAGCCCTGGCTGCCCTTACCACTTCTTCCTCCCACATCACTCTCTAGCCACACCAGACTCCTTCCTGTTCCACAAACACACCAAACCCTCTCTTCTCATCCTTAGAAGTATCTTGTTTGCTGTCCCTCTGCCAGAATTGCCTCTCCCTAAACCTGTCTCCGGCTTGCCTCTTAAGTTGAATACCCTCAGTTGCATATTCTCCCAATGGGCTTCTATGCCTGTCCCTCCTAATATATATTGGTGGAAAGAAATCATTTATCCCCTGCCCTAAGTGCAAAACCAGTGTCGGTCTATCATTTCCTCGTTACTGAGAAGTTTGATTTGCCCTCTGGGTTCCAGATGGCTTTGTTGTTGTTTAGAAAGTGATCATCTCTGACAGCCCCGGTCACAGAATCAGAATCAGCCGTGCACTGCTCCTTGTGGGGAGGGCACAGAGCAAAGCAACTCAGGGAATACAGGAGCAAACACACACCAGCAAGATTTTTAATAATAGATGTTAAAAAATGAATCAAAACAAGGCAGCTATCCCCACCAAACAGGGCTAAGTGTAATGTCTATCATGGACTATGATATATGTCTGCTTGGAGACCGACTCAACAAAAGGCCAAATTTTCTTAAAAGCATGTTAAAATATTAATAGCTATCTGAAACAGTTTTCTTGCAACTGCTGCCAGTCTTTGGAAAGATGACATCAGACTGGAAAGAACTAGGAGACATGGTAATGTCTTGGCCGTGGTGACCTACTGGGGTACCTTACCATCAGCTGCAGAGGGCAGGCTGTGGTCTGGTGGGGGAGGCCCCAGCAGGTTCCAGCTGTGTGAATCAGAGTTGCTAAGAAAGTTCATATTTGACCTCCCTGTGATTCACTCCCTCTGGCAGGCTCTGGCCTGAAACCTGTTAAGAGCTGTACCTAGGCCTGTTTGGTTTGATTCCAATCTTCCCCACTGGCCTCTCCTCCCGTCTGTCCCCTCTCTTTTTCATGTCCACTAATTTTCTTAGCAGACACTCATATTCATCCCCTTCCCTACAACCCCAGGACTCATTCTGACTTCTTCCCAAGCTGTTCTTTCCTCTCTGTTCATGGTTGATTGTCCACCTGACAATATCTAGGGTGACCAAAGAAATAGATTTCTGGACATGTCTGTGAGCGATTAACTCAATTAACCTAACCTATTAGATTCATTGAACTGAGAAGACCCTCCCTGAATGTGGATGGCTGCATCCTATGGGCTAGGGTCCTGGACTCAAAACAAAGGAAAAGGTGAGTTGTGCCCTGTGTTCATGGCTCTCTGCTTGGCTTCCCAAATGTGGATGCAAAGTACCCAGCTGCCTCATGAGCCTGCTTCCTTGCTTTCCCCACTACGGTGACTGTGCCCTTGAACCAAAATAAAACCCCTCCCTCTTTAAGTTATTTGTGTCATGCATCTTGTCATGGCAACCAAATAAGTAACCAATACACTTCCTTATTCATCTCCTACTGTGTAAGTCTTTGTTGGACAGTTGTTCACAGTGCAATGCCTCTGTACGTTCTTGTGAGATGTGCACAGTACTGGTCATATGTGCATTATAGTTAGGACCCATATGATACATACCACAATGGTGGACTCTTTTTTGGTGAGAGTGGTCTGTCAGTTATAACAAATGTGCCACTACAGTGGGGAGGCTGTGCTTGTGTCTTTGCCACTTTTCTTTTGCTCTGAAAAGACACTATGATCAAGACAACTTATAAAAAAAGCACTTGGTTTGGATCTTGTGGTTCTAGGACATAGTAGAGTCAATGACCATCATGGCAAGGGAACATGGCAGCAGGCAGGTAGGCAAGAGGCTTGGACAGTATCTGAGAGCTCACATGTTAACATAACAACTATGAAGCAGAAAGGGGGAGGTTGGGAAGGGGAGAATACAAACTGAAATGTTATGAGCTCCTGTAACCTCAAAACCAACCCCCTGTGATACAAATCTTCCAGTAAGGACACACCTCCTAGTCCTTCCCAAGCAGTTCCATCAACTAGGGATCAAGCATTAAAACATGAGCTTAGGGAGGCCATTCTCATTCAATGCACCCAAATTGTAAAGCATCTGCTTCCCATTAAACTTTATTGTAAACCTAATCCTGCTTAGGTAAAGTCTGTCAAGGTCTATTTTCTCTAAAGAAGCCTCCTGTGTTATTCACCTTATTGGTCCCCTCAGAGACAGGGGTTCTGGGCATCTCTGGCCCCTCTTATAAACTCTCAGAAATGCAGAGATTGAAGGTCCTTCCCTTTAAACATTGCATCCACAGTACTTTGCAGGGTAAGGAGCCAATAAATCTAAAAACCTAACTATTAAATCAGGTGATGGTCATGAGCCTGAGAGCTCAGGAATCCCTCTCTACGGTTTATTTATCTTACCATATGATACAACCATGTCTTTTTCTTTTTTCTTGTTTTTACTACAAGGTACTCTGAGACATAGCTTCCGGGAGATCCAGCATGGTTTCTGACCTAAGTGTGAAGGGCATGCTGTCGGTTATTGAGTCACAACCCTGCAGTTCCCCTCAGAGCTCTTCAGTCATCCACTGCGCTGTGCCTCCACACCAGAAAAGAAATATGGACGCCGCTCTTCTCTGCAAAGGCCTAAGCCTAGAACCTCACCACGTCTCTCTCACTTTTCTTCCTCTCTTATTTTCTTCTCCAGATCCTGAAACTTACTTTACCTTCTAACACGTTATCTATAGAACACTTATGTTATATCTAACTGCAGACATAACACGGGAAGGAGACAAAATAAATTCCTGATGAGCATCTATGGAAAGAAGAATGAATGAATGAATGAATGAATGAATGAATGAATGAAAAGTATAAAAGGTAAAGGAATGTGGTGGAGTGCAAGAAGTTAAGTCTGCTCACCTACAGGCTCTGTGGTATTTCCTCCTCTCCACCCCATCACTCAATGACATGGTTGTTTTTACCCTGCCTTCAGCTCTTTTTTTTCTCCCATCTCTGGAGGTTCCCCCTAGAATCAAGGCAATAGCAGCCACAGCCTTCTTCCTTCATCTTAACGTCTTTCAAGAGCTCCTTCCGGTGCATCTTTCTCTGGTGACACCTGGTAATATTTCTAAGTTACAAAGCTTCCATTCAGCAAGAATTTATTGATGATGCTATTACAGAACAGCACCATGAAGGCACGGGGGACATAAAGCCTCTCGTGACCTCCCAAGGGAGACAGATGTGTAACCAATGGCAGGTTTCTAGGGGGAAGGGAGTGACAGATTTCATAGAGGAGTGAGCAAGCGGAATGACATGGGAAACTGCAAGAGGTCATTTGTCTTCCCCCTCCCCCTCCCTTCCTCCCTTCTCCTTCTCCTGACTGTCATTATCTCTCATTCACTCCTTTAGACAGCACTGAATGGTAACAAACCAAATAGAGACTAAGGGTTTGACAGTGGGGGTCGGGTAAGAAAATAATGATCAGAGTTTATCCCCCCAATACTGACTTCTGCGTGTGCATGCATGCAGGGGACTGTCTGCAAGCTTGCCCAGGTCCTCACCTACACACTGGGTATTGGCTGCTACAGGACCTGAATCTTAGGCTATTTTTTAATCTTTAGCCTACATCCTGGGGCTGAACAAAGGTCCTGATGATCACAGAAGTAAAGAAGGAGGAAGGATGGAAAGAAGGAAGGAAGAAAGGAAGGAAAGAAGGAAGGAAGGAATATATAAAGTAAAGGGGGTCTAACTTAGTGTGAAAAGTCAAACATGAGCAGGAGAGGTTTTATTGTTTGATATTTTCGAGACAAGCCCTCCCTTTGTAGCCCAGGTTAGCCTCAAAGTAAGAGTCCTCCTGCATCAGCCTCCTCAATGTTGGAATTACAGCTGTGTTCCATCACATTCAGAGAGGGGGTGGGTTTTGATGCCTCGAGGTGAATGAAGAAACCTGTGATTGATAGGCAAGGACCTCTAGAGTTCTGCCCGGTACCAGAGAGCTCAAGGCTATGAACTTTCCAGAGATTTTTGTCCCTCTTCTCCTCCTAAAGCCCACATTTATATCACCATTAGGTACCATCTTTGAGATAGAAGGCACCAAGGTAGTTTGTGTGAGTCATCACTCACTTTGTTCTCCAAGAGAGAGGAACTGGATTCTCTGAAATCAGGTTGGTGCTATTTCTCAGGGGACATGATGATGACGATGATGAGGGTGGCGGTGGCGGCGGCGGTGGCAATTATGTTGATGGTGATAGCTGCTCTTTACTATGTATGAAATATGAGTATTCCAGCCAGAAACAAATTATTAAAGCATCCCCATCAGAGATCATTCCACTGAAGTTTATAGACCTGAAAACACAATCTATAGTTTACACCCAAAGTATCACTTGCGTCTCTATCTTCGTACCTTTTTGATATCCCAGTGAACTCTCGGAGAATGCAGAAGAGTATGCCAGGAGCACAAAACTGAGAGTGGGAAGAGATGAGGGATTTCACAAACAATCATGTAAACAGGAATAGATCCTGAAGCTATCAAATGCCATGCTCGAGATGTGGGAGAAGGGGCGAGTAGGGTTAACAAGGGATCCTTCAGAATGGAGAGTGAGGCAGACGTGTATCCCTGACACCTGCCAGCAAACGGCTTTCAAAATATTGATATTGCCTGGGAGCACAGTGAGTCAGTAGTTTCTCTGAGCGTTGGTGAGAGGGGGAAACAGAAAAGCAAGAGGGAAGCCTTTGCTTTATTTGTGTTCTGACTTCGGTCTTAGAATACTTTGCTTTAGCTGGTTTCCTTCCTTCCTTCCTTCTTTCTTTCCTTCCTTCCTTCCTTCCTTCCTTCCTTCCTTCCTTCCTTCCTTCCTCTCTACCTCCCTCCTTTCCTTTCTTTCTTCCTTCCCTCCCCCTCCTCCATTATTCCCTCTCCCTCTCCCCTTTCTTTCTTTGTATTACCTTGTCTTTTTTGGCTCCATTGACATAACCTCAGTCTGTCTCCCAGGCTGTCCCCTAACTCACTGTGTAGATCTAGATTTCCCTCAAACCCATGGTGACCCTTCTGCCTTCACGCTTTCAAGGGTAGAGACTATAGGCCCAAGCTTCCGTTGGCAACTGCCGGTTTAATTTACTCTTTCTATATTTACTTTAAAATCTGTAGTCTGTTTTCCCCCATGTAATTACCTATAGTATCACCCTTTGTCTTATTAAGAATTTCTTGGATACTGGCAAACTATTTTAAATGTTATTTTGAAAGCTTTCATTTATTTTTCTATTGACAAAGTGACTGCCCTTTGACTGAGGTACGTACCCCAGGGTATAAAGCACCACAGAAGCCTTCACATGTTTATTAGCAGCGATCAATGTGGCAATGTACAACCAGGAAGTTTCAGAAATGGGAAAATCCATCTAACAGAATAATGTAATCACCAGGAGATGGAGTACTATACAGCAATTGCAAGGATCTATTAGAAGTAAACTAATAGAACATGGCTGGATCTTGGAATCCCTAGGTTGATAATAAGAAGCTAATAGAATAAAAGTGGTTAAACTTTGGTCTGTTATGAAATTCAAAACAGGATTGGTAAAGGGAGGTTGCTGTGTGTTTTGATCTGGAACATTAATATGCATTCATTAATACTATTAAAAGCCATTGCATTTTTTTGTTTTTTTTTTTGTTTGTTTGCTTTTGTGGTCTGTGCATTTTCTGTATAGTTCAGGAGACATTTTAATGAAAAGTGATCACACCTTATTAAAAGTAGCAACATCAGTAACAGAAAAATAAATATTCACCCCAACCTGACCATCTTGAGATGGCAGCTGTAAATGTGTTTATTTCTTCAAGTATTTTTCCATTTATCTGTAATGCATCTATTTCATAAAAGCTGCTTCAGTTGCTGCATAAACCCAGTGGAGGGGCAGGTGAGAAGGCTCCCCTAGTTCTCCCCTAAAAGTTATGTAGGCATGGCTGTCCAACTTAAATTCCAGAAATCAGGAAAAGGGGCTGGGGGATTCCCCGGTCAAACTTGCTAGTCACACTGGTGGGATGAGTTGTCTTCGGGGTTGAATGAGAGACCCTGCTGTGGTAAGTAAAGTGGAGAGTGACCAGAAAGCCATGTAACAACAACCTGTGACCTCCACACACATTCACCTTCACATCTGTGCACATAATACACATCACACACACATACATACACACAACATATACATACACACCACATATACACTGCACACCCCAAACATGTAACATCATCTACATACTCCACATATATACACACACACCACATATACACTACACACCCCATACATGTAACATGATCTACATACTCCACATATACACACACACCACATATACACTACACACCCCATACATGTAACATGATCTACATATTCCACATATACACCACACATACACATGCACTGTCACATATGCACATGAACCCTTACATGAGCCTACATGTGCCTACACACACATGCACATACACACACCCCATAACATACACACATACCCACACACCAACATCACACACCAAAAACATTAAAAAGTAAATCAGCATATTGTTTTACCTCTTTCCCTATTGTTGAGTATTTTAATTATTGAAATAATTTTAGAAAGATTTATTTTTAATGATGTGCATACACATGTGGATGTATTGGAGGCCAGAATAGGGTATCCGAGCCCTTAGATCTGGAGTAACAGGCAGTTGTCAACCACCAAATGTGGGTGCTGAGAACTGAACTCAGGTCCTTTGGAGGAATAGCAAGCACCTTGAACCACTGAGTCATGTCTCCAGCCCCCAGAGGCTTCTTGTTAATGCTCTTCATGCTCTACCAATGGCCACCATTTACTTTAGAAAGTTCCCAAGCACCACTGTTTTACTGTAGTTTAACGTCTCAGAAATGGAAAGATTCAGTGAATTTGTGTACATTTTCCGAGTGTTCCTTTAAACACTCAATGCCTGCTCTTATTTGGATAAGAATGAGAAAATATAATCTTCTCTCAGGACAATTACCCAGTTTTGTTCCAAGAATACAATTTTCTCTTTGCAAAGCTTTTTGAGATTCAGCTTCAGCTTGGAGCAAAGCAATTTGAAGCTAATTTGAGCAAGATCGTCTCCGGGTCGTGGACTTGGCCCACAAGCTTTCTCCTAGCTTGGTGAAAGTAACTGGGGGCTCATCGAGCTTCTCCGCTTTTGTGGATTGGTTGTGTCTGTCTGAAGAAATGTACTGAAAACACCGAGTTGTCCTTTACCACTAGTAATGCCTGTTGTGACAGGAAAATGGAGGAGCTATGGTGTTAGACATTTACCCAGCTTGTCTACAGTCTACAGAAAGTTCACTTCACTAGTGTGCCCTAGCATTCATTTATGTACAAATTGCCAGTGTGGAACCAATGTTTGGCCAAAACAGTTCTTTTTTTTTTTTTTAAGTTTCTGACTAAAATTTTTCTATTTTATTTTGTTTTTGTGTGTGTGTGTGTGTGTGTGTGTGTGTGTGTGTGTGTGTGTGTGTGTGTGTGTGAGGAGGCTAGACATCAATGTTGGGTGACTGTTTCTCTCCACCTTAGTTTTTGAGACAGGGTCTCTTATTGAACCCAAAGAGGCAAAGGTTGCTGTATGCATAAACTGACCAGCCAGCTAGCTCTGAGGAATACACTTCCATGCCCCACTCTGTTGCTAGGGTAAGAAACACATGACTTCGTGGTCAGCTTCTATGTGGGTGTTGGGGCATCTGAACTCATAGGTCCTCATACGGACATAGCAGGCACTTCAGTGACTAGATCTTCTTCCTAACTCATTTCAAATTACTTCTAAGACCTAGGCAGGAACAGGAGACACACCAAAGTAGCAAGTTTGCACAAACATGCACTTCTGTACATATATATACATATACATATATGTGTGTACAGAAATACATATACATATATATGTGCACACATGTGTACATATACTCACCTACATAAATATATATGTATGCACACACGTGACTCATATACACATGGAAACACATGCACACATATATACACACCAGCACACAGGGACAGTCACATGTGCTGATACATGCACACACAGACACATATGCACATACACACACACACACACACACACACATATGCACACACACATGAGTGCACACCCACATACAGGGATGAACAATGACAAACTATCTCAACACACAGGAAACCACACACAAAATTATGCTTTTTTCTGGTCTTCAGGTTAAAAAAAAAACATTTTAACATATGTTTTTTTATTACTGGACTTAAAAACAACACATTGCTATTACGTTGGGCACAGTGGGCCACTCCTCTAATCCCAGTACTTGGGAAGCAGAGGCAGATAGATCTCTGACTCCTAGGCCAGACTGGTCTACAGAGTGAGTTGTAGGACAGCCAGGGCTACACAGAGTAACCCTGTCAAAAAACAACAACCACCACCACCAACCCCCAAAACCAAAAAATAAATCAAAAATAGGTAAATAAATAAATAAAAGGGAAAAAAGAGGAGAACCATTGCTTTAGGTAAGTAGTAGAAATTAATCCAAAAAGGATGGTCTTGCGTGTATCTTCCCTTTTTCATTTCCAGGTGCAGAGAGGACCTGCTTTGGGGTTTTCAATATCTGACTCACTATGGATAACAAACCACTCCATGCTATAAAGTTCTGGTCTAAGGCAGGAGAAATGACTCAGGGCATTTACAGCCAAGCTTGGCGAGTTTGATCCCCCAGGACCCACATGGTTGGAGGAGAGAATCAACTCTAGCAAATTGGCCTTTGACCTCCTCTTGTGCACTGTGGGTGAGACCTCAGGTTCTCTTTCTCTAAGACACTGGAATACCACCTTGTTCAGGGTGTTCCTAGACATCAAGGAGGGGTGGAAGTTAGAGTGGGGATGCATGACAGCTTCTTAGGTGCTAGGAGGCCATGCTGACGTGATCTCCCACATTCCTCCTGATGCATTGGGATACAGGTATTGGTGTCCAGTCTGCAGAAGACACAGCACAGGTGATTTCCATTCCTGGTACTTAAGGCCGTGACCTCATCTTCACAGCCTTGTGTTTTAAGAGAACCTCCGTCTTTACTGCTGTGCTGAGAAGAGAATAACCAACGTGTGGCCTCTGACTTGTGCACTGCTACCGAGCAGTGACTTTAGCTTTACTTCTTCCAAGCTGTACACCCACTCTACAGAAGAGAAAACGGAGGCCAAACCTTCACTGTTAGTCTAGGTCAGAACTATTGACTACTTCTCTTCCAAAATAGAAGTCTTTGGCCTCCCCACTTTTATATGACTTTGATCCTTTATTCATCTACAGAGTGACCACCTTGGGGATAATAGGGAAGTCGGCTTCCTAGTGTGGTCTGTCTGACGGTGATAGGAAGTGTCTGCAAAGCCTCCCATGCCTGGGATCAGAGCTGCAATCCTGAGACTTCAGGCCTAAAGGCTTGGTGGGGTCACCCCTCACTGGGGCCTCTCAGCACAGCAGAGAGGGCACACGTGCATGCGAACCTGTGCACTATGCATTCATTAGCTAGCAGCTGCAGCTGGAGATCAATGATAAGTAGAAATTGTGTACATCCGACTGCTTGTGCCGGCTCTCCCTACCAAGCACGTGACTTCCTATTAACGATATCTCTCGTCTTACCAAACCGATATTTCCTGTAAAGGGCTTAGACTAATTGTGGTTTTAACAAGGGTCACATTATGCCTTTCTGTGAGAGTGAACAAGTGTAGGTCAGACAGTCAGACGGTCGGTCTGGAAAACAGATCCATACTCCCAATCTTTAAGGCTGATGTGAAGAACAGATAAGTGTGTTTGCGATGTGAAGTTGCTCTGGGAAAATATAAATGGAGAAAAATGCACTCTAGAGAAGAGCGACCGCTGCCGTGAACAGAGAGAGCAAGCTGTCACACACACACACACACACACACACACACACACACACACAAAACGAGCGCAGGAGAGAGAGAGAGGGAGAGAGAGAGAGAGAGCGAGAGAGAGAAAGAGAGAGAGAGAGAGAGGCAGAGAGAGAGAGAGGAGAGGGAGAGAGAGAGGGGAGAGAGGGGAGAGGGAGAGACAGGGAGAGACAGAGAGAGACAGGGAGAGAGAGGGAGGGAAGGAGAGAGAGAGAGAGAGAGAGAGAGAGAAGAGAGAGAGAGAGAGAGAGAGAGAGAGAGAGAGAGAGAGGTGCTGTATGCATAGAGAGAGCTGAGGTTCTCTTAAGAACAAACAACCTGCTTGTTTGAGTGATCCTGGAGTCAAACAGAAGGGAGAGAGACAGGTGTCTAAATATTGTCATTCTGTCTGAGCACAGTGTCAGGGAAAATCATGTGACCATCCAAGGCCCTCTTCTCTTGGAACGGACTCTTCTTGTCCCTGCTCCTTCCCAGACACTTGGAAGTTCCAAAATGTCCGCACCTCTCTGAGTTAGAACACGTTGCCTTCACTACCGTGTTACTCCACAGATCGGATACATTTCAATTTAGCTCAGAGTTCCTGCACTCAGGCTGAGCCTTGAGACACAAGATGAAGATGAGAGAAAGGTTTGAACTTCCTCACTTAACCCACATCGGGCTCCGCAGCCTCCTTTTCCTGTAGAGATGTCAAGTGTGATATGACAGGGCGCCATTTATTACACACCCTCCCCTACTCTCTCTCTCACCCTGTCTCTTCCACTTACTTCAGGTCAGACTGAGACATTTCCTACAGGGGAGCCTTCAACTTGGGTGACACTTCCCTGATTCTGATCCGTGTTCCAAAACGCCACAAGCAAAGTCCCCAGCCTAGAATATCAACATGTCAGACGAATTTCTTTTCTTCTCTCTCAGACACGATACAATCATTTTCCTTCCAGCACAAGTGGGAATTTCATTTGGTAAATGAGTCTCTAATCCTGCTAGGAAACCCCAAAACAACCACAACACTGTCATAACGTTCTTTCCCCTTGCCTCCTCTGACCGATCTAACAAAGAACGTATAGGTGCAGATCTTGATGTCAGCTCTACACAGCAGAATGCTCCATGAAGTTGCAAATATTCTATATGTGCACTGTTCAATGTGGACACACAAGTCCACCAGGCAAATGCATACATGTGGCTACTAAACCGAGAAGTAAGATTTTTAAACCATGTTAATTTTAATAAATTTAAATAAAAATTCAATTTGGTTATAATTTAAATCAATCATAGATATTGGAGAGACCCCCAAGTACAGTTCATTCTGAATAAATGTCACTATAGATACAAGGGCAGTGGAGTTTATGAAAATTCAGATATTTTAACTCACTTGCTTTCTCTATCCCCCAATGCCTTTTCCAAATTGTATGTAATCTCATTCTGTTGGCTTCAACACATAGATTGAACAACATGCTAAGTTCTTTAAAATATTTATTTTTGTTTATTTGTGTGTGTGTGTGTGTGTGTGTGTTAGCATGTACATGTACATGTGGGTAACCATGGAAGACACATGAGTCAGGACTGGGGTTACAAGCAGTTGTGAGCTGCCTGGTATGGGCACTGGCTGGGGACTGAGCTCAAGTACTCTGACTAAGTATCGTGTGCTGAGCCATCTCTCTAGTCATCTAAATTCTCAAAGTGATGTGCTTCTGTTGGGTTTTAGAGCAAGACAATGAATGACATGTGAACCATGGTAGGGCAACGTTAGGCAGGTCAGAATTAAGCTTACTTTGAAAAATAGAACTGGCTCTCATTCTCAACCCAGGGTGTGAACTCTAGCATTCGTTTTTTTTTTTTTTCATCTAACATTGATCAAATTCCTACATCTTATGCATAACACTTATCTGAGGATGCTTCCTCTAGAAAGTTGAGGCACTACTCAAATGGATGCTCAATGAGGTATATGGAAAAGAATTGGGAGCCCCAGAAAAAGCCAGTCTGTTTGTAGGCTGGTATTTTGCTTTTAATTTTTAAAGATATATTTATTTTGTATGTGGAGGCATTTTATCCTTTTTTTATATTTATTTATTTATAAGTACACTGTAGCTGTCTTCAGACACACCAGAAGAGGGCATCGGATCCCATTACAGATGGTTATGAGCCACCATATGGTTGCTGGGATTTGAACTCAGGACCTCTGGAAGAGCAGTCAATGCTCTTAACCGTTGAGCCATCTCTCCAGCCCTATTTTATCTTTATATATGTCTATATATATTATTTATATATATGCCTAGAGCTCATGGAGGTCCGAAGAGAGCTTCAGATCCCCTGGAACTAGAGTTATGAATGGGTGTAAACCATCATGTGGGTGCCACAAACTGAGCCTAGTTCCTAACTGCTCTTAAACTCTGAGCCTTCTCTCCAGTCATGTTAGCATTTTCTTTAAATAAATAACAATTTCAAACTGGAAGGGAAGGATTGGGATGACGGCAGGTAGGGATGAAATATAAAGAATTTGCCTAGCTTAGGTGGTTATAGTAGATGGTCCAATCCCAAATACCATTTTGAAGTATAGACAGCTTCAGTGACAAAAAGGAAAGAAAAGTAGAAAAACAGATTTAAAAATATTTTGCTTCTCAAACTGAAGAAAAGACATGTTTTTTGGATCACTGTGCAATGGCCACCATGATTGTAGAAGGAAGTTATTACTGACTTGATTTAGAAGAAACAGCATGGAAGACTAGCTTATCAAGAAAAAGCTATGAAACAAGTATGCTTGATCTCAGGAAGGTGCATGATGCTGTCCACCCATAAATACAACAGCAGGCTGAAGAAATGTGGGTCGGATGAGAGTCTCACCAAAGCTACAGCTATCCAAAGTTGATGAGGAGCTCTCAAACATTCTTAGAAGTCCGGTTGTTGTAGCTGTCCTGCAGAGCTCTCTTGAGCTGGTCCTTTGAGAGAGACATTATTTTGTCTAAGGACACAAGATTCACCCATTAAATCCAATGAGTGGGAGCGAAGCAAGGAAGTGGGTGACATCAAGTGCCCTGAAGGGTTTCAGCATTTATAAACATGAACTTGCCCTCGAGATGAAATATGGCTGCCAAACTTTACATGTAGATTTAAAACGCTTTCAGAAGTCCAAGATGGAGATGATACTTGCCTGAAGAGTTGCTCATGTACATAGACACAGGGCCTAAATTATCCATAAGCATATAACAATAAGGAATCTGAGGCTGCTGAGTCCTTGGCTAACTTATCTTCAGATGGAGGACTAGAGAAATCCACTAGACTATGTACTGTCCGTGAAGATGCCTAGAGCAGAAAGGGAGGAGGAAAGTACATGAGCATAAAGGGTGCTCACCATGAAGAGTAAGGATTTAGATGTTACCAGAGTGCTTATTCCCCAATAATGACAACATCTCACTCCAAGTGGAAGGCACTTAGATATATGCAGTTATATGCAAACATGAAATTTGATTTTAAAAATTTTATTATAATAATATATTACATATTATATAACATGTAACATTGAATAAATTATTTTTTCTTATTAGGGATGCTATTACTATCGTCATTATTTATGTCTGTTTGTGTGTATGTACACATATACACATGCAGGTTCCATAGAACTCAGATGAATGTGTCAGATCCCTTGGAGACAGAGTTACAGGTGACCTAACATGGGTGCTGGGAAACTGAACTCCAGGCCTCCGGAAGAGTAGCAAGAACTCTGAAGCACAGTCATCTCTTCTTAGTTTGGTCCTGGAGAAGTCTTAGCATCATCCCAGCATCATGGGAACTTGTCCTGAGAACATGAATTTCCTTGCCTCACTGGAGACCCCTTGGGTGAGAACCTTAAGAGAGAGAGCCATACAAGTTGGGTCTCAGAGAGTTCTACTACTAGTTCTTGGAGTCTTAGGAACAAAAGCAAAACCAAACTAAACCAACTCCAACTCCTAAAACTGGTTGAAGCTCCAGTAAAAATTGCTGCAGAGTGAGGTAGAGACCAATTGTTTAGTTGTGTGTGGAGAGGGTCTACTTTTCTTAAGGCAATGTGCATTTTTTAAAAAGTATGCATCCATCTTAATCTTTGTTTGTTTGTTTGTTTGTTTGTTTGTTGTTTGCTTTTTGAGACAAAGTTTCCTTATGGAGCTTTGACTGTCCTAGAATTCACTCTGCATACCAAACTGGTCTTAAACTCAGAGATTCCCCCTCCTGTCTCTGTCTCCCAGTGCTGGGATTAAACATGTGCACTCCCATGCCCAGCTCATCCTAAGCCTTTGTAATATGTTGATTTTTATGTGTTAGATGTCTTAGGAAACTGGGGTGGAACAAGCATGTTGAATTGAATGGTAGATTGCTTCTATAGAGAAAAGGGGTAAGTTAACAGTAAAGGCAGGGGCTGTAATGTAAGGGGTAGCCATCTGCACTCCTGCTCAAGCATCATAGCCACAGAGAAAGAAATGGCAGATACTTGTGGGTATAAATCCCTGTATGGATTAGAAGAAGCCAAGGTTCTTCTCCAGTGTTCCCTTTCTGTCTTCAAATGGTAACTGAACTGGCTCTCAACTCTCTTTAATGACTGGACCCCCTTTTGTGTCCATCCACATCACTTCCTCTTGGAAAACAAAAGCAAGTTCCAGATGCAGGAGAATTCACACCCATTGTTGATGAGAATTTAGGAATTCTGGTGGCAGGGTACATTTTCCAGTTTCCTAGTTTGCTTCTTGCTTAGCGTTGAGTAACCAGAAGCCCTTCCCTGACCACTGACTGCGTATGTTAGACTCCCCTCTTTCTGGTTACACTTATGGAGAAAGGAAACGTGATTAAGGATTATAACCTGAATCCAATCCTGATTGTGTAATTTGGGCAATCAGTTCATATTGCTGTGTCTTCCTTATCTATTTTCATGGTTTAAATGAGAACGGACCCTCTAGGGTCATAAAGTTAAATGTTTAGTCTATAGTTAGTTGAACTGTTTTGGAAGGACTAGATGGTGTAGCCTTGTTGGGGGACATGTGTCACAGTGGGTGAGGGAGGTAGGACTTTGAAATTTCAAAAACCCAAGCCAGGCCCAGTCTCCTCCCCCTCCCTCTGCCTCTTGCTTGTGAAGCGGATTAAAATAATCAACTACTATTCCAGCACCATGCCTGTCTACATGTTGTCTGCTTCCTACCATGATGGAAATGGACCAACCCTCTGAAACTGTTAGCAAGCCTTCAATTAAATGCTTCTTTCTACAATGCCTTGGTCATGGTGTCTTTTCACAGAAATAACGTAGTAACTAAGTCATCTATGAAATGAGGGAGGTGGAATTAGCAGAGGCAAGTCAAGCATACTAAAGTATGAATGACCCTGACCTCTCTTATTCCCTAACATTCCCTGAGAAAGTTTTAAATTCCCTGAGATGCAGAAGGAAGGCAGTGATGGAAAAAATGCACAGAAAGGTAACAGGGCTCTTACAAGAATGCAAAGTGAACCAGAAGTCTGATGAAGAAGTGGATGAAGCAAAGTAGAACAGGGAGAATGGGGAGGGGACAGCTGGCCTGAAGAGAGATAAGGAAACTCATGTGGCTCAATAGACTTTAAGGATGGTGTGAAAAACATACTTTTCTGCTCCCTCTTCAAATAAGTTTAGGAAAACAGTACTGTTTAGGAGCGTGGAGGCAGATTTGTGCTTTCTTTGTGTTGGACTCTAGCCTTAGGATTAACTAGATTCAATGACACTCTTATTTCTATGGTCTCTTCTGTAGACCTGTCTATATTCTAGTTGTCCAATGTAAACCCATCCCACTCTTCACTTTCCCAATTTCCAACAGTAAACATGACCCAATTATAAGAGCGCTTGAATACACTTGCAGGCAGGGGTCGACCAGTTGTTCCTCAGTAACAGCAGATTTTGAGAGCAAAGTCCTAAGCCAAATCCAACTTTATGCACAAAGACAGAAGGAATGAGTGAGCAATGTCCTGACATTGTATTTAAATAGTGTGGCTTCTCTGAGGATCGCCGGTGACAAGTCTTTGGAACCTGATGAGCTGCAAAGGTCTGCAGAGAACAGCTACAGCCATGGGCCAAAGGGAGATTTTACACTTGCCTGCCTAGAAAAATTGCTAAGAATAGGTAGGTTCTTCTTCAATACCTCATCTGAAAGCATTTACTCTAATAAACATGGGAGATGAAATAATGATCATGTCACAGGTGCATAGAAAGGATAATAAGATATTAATATACAGCCCAAATAAATGTAACTCCCTTTGAGGGAAATAGCTAACTTGCCAATATGTATGAATCAATTTAACTTATGAAGGGAGTAGAATTGCTTATTGGGTCATAGCAACCGTAGTGATTAACAGACTACCAATTCTTCAAAATTGCCTCTGCCCTAGAGAAGTTTAAAATTCATTCTGCTTTTATGCATAAAACTCACTGCTTCCCCCACAAGTTTAAATTTTGTATTTTTTTTTCTGGAAGGAAAGAAAAAGATTGAAAGCAAAATGAAGCAATCTACAGAGTTAGCTATTTGCATGTATCTACTTAAATCATAAAGATATACTTTGCTCTGTTCCTGAGGTTTTATTTTAATTGGTTTCCCACTTGTTTATTTGTGTGTGTGTGTGTGTGTGTGTGTGTGTGTGTGTGTGTGTGTGTGTGTACACTACATTATGCATGTGGAGTTCTGAGAACAACGTGGAGGGATAAGTTCTTTCCTCCCACAATGTGGATCCTGGGACTCTAATTCAGATCGTCAGGCTTGGTGGCAAGCATTTTCATCTTCTGAGCCATATCACTGAATTAATGTGATTGTTTAAAATAAAGTGTTCCTTGATTGGTTTGTTAGCTATTTTCTGAAGACCTAGTAGGAACATTGTCAGGCTGTGAGTTGTGGGGGTGTGAGCCTACCTTAGGAAGAAGAAAGTGAGTAGATAAGGAAGCGTAGCATTGTGCACATATGTGTAGTCTGTATACAACCTACCTTCAAAATGAAGTCTGATGGCAGAGAGGTGAGGGGAAGTAAGGAGGTTTTATAGTCAGGAAAGGGGCCACAGATGCCTCTCTCAGAAGGTGACATACAGTGGGAGACGCTCAGGATAGTCATCAAAACACCATCAGTACAAGAAAAGAGTATTTCAATCCCACTGAGCATTTATTGTAAGTTTTCACGAATACAATAACCCAACCTGGTTCTATTACTCAGTTATACAGAAAAGGAAACTGAAGCTATGCTCAGCCTGAGGAACTTTCTCAGTCATGTATAAACTGTGATACGCCAGCTTAGATTTCACATTGTTGAGCTGCTCATGAGTGCCATTCTCTTCCCAGGCTTCAAACGTAGAATGTTCCAGAATGAATGATCGACTGTAAAAGTTTTACAGGCTGCTTTGGTCTTGTTATTGGTAGTATCTTATATAAAGTAAAGTCTCTTATACCCTTGCCGGGAGCCTGCAGCACATTGCAATGGTAAAAAACTCTTCTCTCTGTGGACTTGTTCCCTGCCCCCAATGGCGGTGCCTTCCGTAAATGGATCCTGGCTGGTGCTAAGCGTTTGCTCAGCCTCATCCCACATTTCTGCCCTCTTCACCCCTCCCATAAGCATGTCTAAGGACTAGAAAATCATGTTAATGCACCATGGGCCAGGAGAGGCTGTTTTTGATATTTATTTATATCCTTGCTTGCTAGATGGAAATCCATCCTTAAGATCCCAACATCCACTATTAAAGGAGAAAGACAAAAACCAGCAGGTCAGAGCACGAGTCCCAGTGGGAAGTTATTAGTGTCATCTTGCTATTGCTCAGAGGAGTCCATCATTAACATGAATAGTCAATGCTCAGTGGTAACCAATGCAGTCTGCGCTGGGCTGAATGGTGGTGAGCGTGTGTGTGTGTGTGTGTGTGTGTGTGTTTTCTGTTCATGTGCATTTTTTTTAACAAGGACATGGTAATGGGTATTTATTGATCACCTATATATGGCCCAGACTGTTGAGAAGAATGATATGCTTAATAGACCAAAAAAAAAAAAAAAAAAAAAAAAGACTGTGTCAAAATATTTAAGAGCTGTTCCCAATCCTTGCTGCTTTTAAGCAATTCTGGTAATTTAAATGAAAGGTTAATACTTAAGAATAGTGAAGAACAAGAGAAGACCATCTTCCCCACATTAAGGCTCAGTGAAAATACCGAAGTCATTTCTTACCACTCAAATTTCTCAAAAGAGGAGGGTTTATTTTTTTAATTTTAAAGTAACTCTCTCAAAACATTAGCTGATATATTATAAATTAAAAAAGCAAACATGGTAGTAATTCGTTATGAGTGGGCCAAGCCAGAATGTCCTGAGAGTTCCTACAATATCCTATCAAGATCTAACCGGTTTAAGATACAGCATCGGATTCCCTTTTCTTTTTTCTATTTCTTTATTCATTCTTATGCTTTGGTGGCATAGAAAGTCTATAAAGAGACAAACAAACAAACCAACAAATAAATGCATAATTATGCTAATTTATAGCTGCACGAAAGCTCCGATACATTTTCCTGAATTATGCCCAGCCTATGGATAAATAACGTGAATTTTAGAACCTTTGCAGAAAGTTCACATTCCTTGGTTCCTAAGATTTCAATGTTATAAAAAGAAGGCTGTTTGGGGAGATGTTTAAGAAAATGTCTGCTATGAGCTGGTTTTCTGTACTTGCTGGTTTTGTGGGTCAATTTGACAGAAACTAGAGTTATCAGAGAGGGAGGAGCCTCAGTTGGAGAAAAAAATGCCTCCATGAGATGCAGCTTTAAAGCATTTTCTCAATTCGTGATCAGTGCTGGATGCCCAGCTTCTTGTGGGTGGTGCTATGCCTGAGCCAGGAGTCCTGGGTTTTACAAGGAAGAAAGATGAACAAGCCAGGGAGAGCAAGCCGGTAAGCAGCACCCCTCCAAGACCTCTGCATCAGCTCCTGTCTCCAGGAGCTCAATTTGAGTTCCTGTCCTGACTTCCTTTGTCACCCAGTGTTGAAGTATAAGTTGAATAAACCCTTTTCTTCCCCAACTTGCATTAAACCCCAAGACAGTTTCTTATTTGGACACATTGTGTCCAAATAGAGGATTTCCAGCAAGCACACTGGTCATGTCTTGTACAGGTCACAAGAGACTTTACCCCCTGTCATGGAGAGGCTGTTCCATATTTGCTGTCCCCTTTTCTTATGTGCATATTTAAAAAATAATTAAGCATCTGGAGGCATCTTCCTCCCAGAGCTTGAGTCCTTATCCTTTTAACCCCCGTTGCCCTTTTCTTGTTTACTTTCAACAAGCAATAGCCAAATAAAAGAAATAGTTTTTTTTTTAATTGACCGAAATGTACTGATCTGGACAGGACACAGAGGCCTTCTAGAACATCCTAAACATTTTGAAGAAAGAGGTCAGATGAAACATGGTGGGTGCCCACATCAGCATGGGGATAATATTATCTCTCACTCATCTTCACGGTGGGTGAGATGGGTCCATTTTATAGATGGGAAGACTAAGTAAGGCCCAGGGTAGTTGATGGGTTGGTTTCCTTGGTGGTAGGGGGTACCCACTAATCAGCTGTAGAACTAGAATTCTGTCAACCTAACTCTTAGTCTTCACCTTTTCCAAGAGAAAAGAGTATATACAGATAGGTAGGAATCAGAGCAAGTGTACAATCCTTAAAGACCCTCTTGCAGTGACCCACTCATTCCAGGCATTCCCCCTGCCTCAAATATCCAGATCCTTCCAAAACACAACCACAAGCTGGGGACCAAGTTTTCAAACTAATGAACCTGTGTGGAACACTACATTCTGGCCATACCAGAGTCCTATCGACAGCTCAACACCATCTGATTTTCACATAGCCAATACCCAGTTCTCATCTCATGCAAGCTATCTACAATGACTGTTTGGCTTCAAAATCCTCGACACCTCCTTCTGACTCTGCTGCTGTCTAAGAAGAAAATGATTTTTTTTTTAAGTTTGGGGAAATGGGGCAGCCTCTCCCATATCAGTTTAAGTTGGCTTGTCATAGGTTCGTCATAAAATCTGTACAGCTGTCCCATGTTTCTAGAAAATTCTTCAACTGCCTACAAGTGTGTCTGTGTGTGTGTGTGTGTATGCGTGCACATGCCTGAACTTGGTTGTCAGTGGTCATGTACACGAGCCCACCCCTTAATGTGGAATGTGGGGGTGACACAGTATGAACTGAAGTGCTGAGTGATCTTGGTGGATTCTAGCTGGGAGCTAGGTTTATTTAGGCCATATTGCTTTTCTCGACCGCTTTCCCTGACCTCCTGCATTACTGTCTGTGGATTATTATTATTGTTATTATTATTTTTTTTTTTTACTGACGGAGATGCTTAGGTATGGTCCGGGGGAGATAAGTGATTTGGTCAAATCACAACTGCCAAAGCTGGAGATTCCGGAGTACTTTAATAGCTCTGGCTGACCTCTAAATGAAACGCCACCTTTGGTTATTAACATGTCTCTCTCTACTTTTATGATATTTCAGAATATAATTTGTCACAGTTTTTATCTGCACAGAGCAAGCTTTAAGCTTTTAAAAAATGTGAGTTATCTTTTTACAACTGCTAACAATTACACATCATGGACAGGCTGTTCTGAAAACCAATTATGAAAAACCTGGCCTGGAGTGGGTGCGGGGGCTCTGGAGTGGTGTTCGCTGCTCTGAGCTGTAGATTTCTGAAACTTGGCTACAGAGCTGCCTCTCCTTTAGAAACTGGAGCCAGATGCCAGGCTTAAAAATGGTCTACAGATCTGGGAGATAGGACAGGTCCAGAGAAATTAGCTGTCCTTGTTCCGTATGGACATCTGATAAGCAGGATTTGAGGCTGGTCCAGGTTGGAAGAGTGAAGGGTTTGCTTACTCTATAAAGCCCAGAGATTATTATCAGGAGGGAATTTCTGGGCTACTGGGCCTCAGATCTCAGGAACTGGATTTGTTCTGCATTGCCCAGGTGCTGTGCTGGGTTTCAGCTTAGCAATGACTTTTGCCTCTTTCCTTCTTGTTCTCTGTGGCTTAGCTGAGGGAAAGTGTCAAGTTCCACTAGGGCTGCTCATTACTCTGTGTACTGGTTCTTGAGCCAATTGAGTTCAAATTCTGGCCCTGAAAGCCTGTTTGAATGACCTGCCTAGTGTCTTTCTGCCCCAGCAGAATGGAATAAGGTTCAGTGAGTCAGTGAACCCACTATTGTGGTCCTTGTACTGTCTGTGTTGTTATCCTTACATAGCAGCAAACACTGAGGGGCACACCATTTGCCCCATGATCATCAAATGGCAGGGGCAATTGGCTCATCCAGGACAGCTTTCTTGCCGTTTTTACTAAGGTAAAAGGTCTTATTTTGTGACAGTTGAGATTGCAGTGAAGAGTTGGCAGGAAATGGTATGAAAACCAGGCGCAGATTTTTCAAATATGAGATTGAAGGAAACATCTGTGGTTAGACCACGAAGAAAGTAGGGCAGAGAGTAAAATGGGGTGCCCTGAATGTGGACTCACCCACTCTCCAAGTGCAGGTCCCCCCCAGTCCCTAAGAGGGGCCCCTTGTGCCCAGGCATCTTCCACCGCCAAGAAGGGCTCTTAGGCCAAAGCACCTTGCATTACTTGTTTCCCTAGGGTTCATGGCAAAGCTACTGCATCTCCCTCTCCCAGCAATGAAGCTAGGCATCTTGATAAATAATATGGAGAGGGGGAGAGAGAAGGAGGAGGAAAGATTAGGGAGAAAAGAGAGTAGAGGGACAGAAAGAAAAGGATGGAAAAGAAAAAAAAAGAAAGAAAGAAAAGAAAGAAAGAAAAAAGAAGGAAAGGAAGGAAGGAAGGAGGAGGAGAAAAGGAGGAGAAGGAGGAGGAGGAGGAGAAGGAGAAGAAGAAGAAGAAGAAGAAGAAGAAGAAGAAGAAGAAGAAGAAGAAGAAGAAGAAGAAGAAGAAGAAGAAATGGAGGAGGAGGATGGGAAAAGAGAGGACAGAAGGAAGAGAAAGAGGAGGAAACTGAAGAGTGGTATGGGAGAGGAATAGAAAGACAAGGAGGAGGAAAAGAGGAGGAAGGGAAGGACAGGGACGAGAAAGGAGAGGAAGAGAAGAAGAAAGAGTAGAAGGAAGAGAGAGGGGCAAATGGGAGTGTGTGGAGGAGGAGGAAGACATGGATGGGGAGGAGGAAGAGGAGGATGAGGACAGGCCAAGGATAAGGAGGAAGAAGAGAAAGAGTAGAAACATGTGGAAGAGGAGAAGGAAGAAAGGGAGAGAAGAAGGAGGAAGAAGAGGAGAATGGGAAAGAGAGGAAGAGGAGGAGGAGAAAGAAGGAAGGGGTAGACAGAGACTCATTACCTACCTACTCTGGTTACAGGGTTTCATATATTACCTTACTTAAGCTGCATGGTTAGCCCAGATGGGCTTTATGATATTCACTGATGAGGATTTTACAATGATCTGGGATGCAAATTTTGTGGGGTGCGTGTGTCTGGGTGGGAGCACTTGCTCACCCTAAGCCACCATGCTAAGTAGTTTACCACAGATGGATTGACGATGAAAACTTCCACTACTCCACCCTGGCAAGCCCAAGATTCCGAAGCTACCTCCCAGGTATCACCTCCAAGAATGCTCAGAACTGTTCCTGCTGTGGACTTTGCCTGAGGCTGGGGATTTCCTCTGCTTCTCTCTGGGTTGAACCATTGGAGACACCCCAGTAACTGTGCACTGGCCTTCCCCTGACAGATCCTGCCTTTTCTTAAGAGAACAATTAAAAGACTGCCTTCCAGAAAGTGATTCTTCTTCCTCCTCCTCCTCCTCTTCCTCCTCCTCCTCTTCCTCCTCCTCCTCCTCTTCCTCCTCCTCCTCCTCCTCCTCTTTCTCCTCCTTTTCTTTCTTCTCTCCAGGACCACTGTCTGTCCAGGCCTCAGGGGTAAAGCATCCCTTTGCTCAGTGTTCCTGGTAGGAAATCTTTGTAGAAAGGATGGGAGGATGGGCAAGACCCTCTCCGTGCTTGCTTTCTTTACATTATTTTGCTTTTGTTGTTTCCAATCTCTCTCCCAATCTGACGCCACCCACCCACCCCAGTTTGCTGGTGTGGTCCAGAGACCAGAGTGATGGCTGGTAAACACAGAGGGCTGGCCTAGCTGCTTCTGAGCTGGCAGAAACACAGCGTGAGTGGCAGAGGTACTAGATGCCCTCTGCTTCATTCACCTGGCAGATCCACAAGTCTCCCAGGTAAGGACTGTGCAGAAAGTCAGTCTTTGTCCTCTGGGGTTTCTGCCCCAAAGACCTTCTTGCCTGATAAGCACTCTGTGCTAAGCCTGTTTTCTTTGTCTGCCCCTCCTAATCTCTCCTTAGGGGAACTGGTTCAGTTCCAGCCTTAGATCCCAGTAGCCTGCTTCATACCTGCTTTTTTCTCAACTACCTAACCATCTAGATCAAGGGGTCCTCTTAAACCCCAAGACCACCTACCCAGAGGCAACTTTAGGACCTGGGTGGCAAATTCAACATTCCTTCCTTCCTTCCTCCTTCCTTCCTTCCTTCCTTCCTTCCTTCCTTCCTCCCTCCTCCCTTCCCTCCTTCCTTCCTATTTTAGGGATGGAACACAGGACCTTAGTCATGATAGGCAAGCACTCCACTATTGTCTTCCACTCACAGCACAAAACCCTATTTTTTGAGCATCTAAATGAGGTAGGCGCAGACGCAAGCATGTTACAATTGGCTGTCTACATCCATATCAATGAACTATGGGTCAAAACTATTTTAAATGTTTTACATTTAATTAGTTAAGTGGTGTGTGTGTGTGTGTGTGTGTGTGTGTGTGTGTGTATGTGTGTGTGTCCATGTGTGCCACAGGTTCTTATAGGAATAAGGTCAGTAGTAACCTATAGAAGTCTGTTCTCCCCTGATTAAAGTTAGCCTATCAACCTTGGCCATCTTTCTGGCCTTTCGAAAATATTTCTCAGTAACATGGCATCTAGGGTTGAAATATCGCCGAGTCAGTACAGTACTTGCTTACCATATCAAAAGCCCTGATTTTGAGTCCTAGTGATGGGCAAAGAGGATGTAGTCATATATGCCTATGATCCCAGCACCAGGGACATAAGGGCAGGATGATCATGTGTTCAAGGTCATCTCAGCTAAATAGTGTGTTTGATGTCAACCCTGAGACTATCTCGAAAAATGAGACAAAACAAAACTAATGTACCCTATACACTGACCACACACAAACATTCCCCAAACGACACAGTAAAGCAACCATTCACCTGGTACGTATACGGTAATGGCTGTTGCTAGCAGCCTAGTTGTAGTTTATAGGAGGAGGTGGGCACAGGTTCTGTGCTGACTCCATGCTGTTTTGTATACATTTCAGTATTTGTGGGTATTGGGATCTATGGCAGTTCTAGAACTAAACCCTGCAGATACTGGGAAGCGAGGTCTCTGCTTCCCCTCAGTTCCCCCTCACATAAATACCATGAAGGAGGAGGGTTTGTGTTACCTCACTTATATTGGGAAGAAGTGTTTTCTACTGTATGCATCTCCCCAGCCCGTGTTCCTCCTAGTCTATTCTGTGAGGATGCTCATGAAGTGTTACTGACAGAAAAGTGGCAGCAAGCAAGAATGGAGAGGAGCGGAGGTGTGGCATCAGAAGGTAACAGGGATGGGGATGAGGCTGACCCACTCAGAGCTGCTGCACAGCCTCCACTTGCGGTAATGATTGGCTCTCTATTCCTGGCAGCCCGGAGTCAGACAGAAAATCTTCCCTCCAGACTGTTCAGAAGTCTGGTCTACTGGGAGGCTCCCCCTCACTTCTGCCTAGTCCCATAGGCCAAAGTGCTTCTTTCTCCCCTGGGCTTCCTGGGCCCTCAGCTCATGTATCTTTCACAGGCTCTGTCTGGCTAAATTCTGATCATCTGGTTTCAGATGTCTCCCCAACCATGTAGAACGCATGTTTTCCTTATTTTATGTTTGTGGTTACTGGACTTGGATCCAGGGCCTTGGCTAGGCCAGGTAAGTCAACTACCACTGAGCTACGTCTAATGATACTAGGAAGTACCAGGAAGCTACCTCCTAGTCATAGTTTTCCCTAAATGCCTATTTACTAAATGCCTATTGAACCTGTTCACTGCTCCATCTATCATTGAACCAAGAATTACACCAGGCTTAGGCTGTGTCAGTTAGGTAGGCCCAATAATGGGAACCCAGACATGGGCAGAGATTCTGATGGACTTTGGGCTGAGGTTGGGGGTTCTGTCCATTCCTGAGCCTATCAGGGTCTGAAGGCTTGGCAAAGAGGTTGGAGTTTTAAAAGATTTATGATTTGTATTTTTAAATTATATATTTTTGTGTGCAGATGTGTACAGAGGCCAGGGGTCTAGTAACCCCCTGGAACTTGAGTTAAAAGTGGTGGCAAGCCACACTGTGGCTGACGGGAATGAAACTGGGGTCCCGTAAAAGAAGCAGAGCCAGGTCTCTAGCCCAGGAGTTGGATCTCATTCCAAGCGGCCACTGCACAAAAGAAAGCAGACATGATCCAGTATGGAAATTTCAAGAAATTCCCAGCTTAGTGAGTTTGCTTTTGGGTGAACTAGTGTTTCCCCTAAATTCTTGTCCCCTCACATCTAAGAGTATTCTTTACTCTTCTAGTCGTGGGACAAAGTACCCTACAGAAGCAGCCTGAGGAAGGGATGATTCATTTCAGATCGGGGTCTCAGGGAATTCAGTCTGTTGTGGTAGGGAAGTATGATGGGTAGCTCAATTTCATCCATGATAGTGGGAACTGTCAGCACAACGTGTTACATCCTGGAGAATGAGGAATCAGAGAGGAGACCAGGATCTGGGTTAGAACCCTTGAATCTTACCTCTCAGTGGTCTATATCCTCCACTGAGGTCCTATATCCTGAAAGGCTCACAGTTTTCCTAAACTGCACCATCAGCTGGAGACCAAGTGTTCAAACCCATGAGCCTGTGCAGGACATTTCGTATTCAAGCCATGACACTAAGAATGGGAAAATATTTGAAAATAGATGTTTTGAAGTTATAATTATTACAGTAGCATCACACTAGCGTGGGTCAGACCTAATTTAAAAACTATGTCCACTTTTAAAAAGCTGTACCAGAGAGATATGAATGTGGGAAGCCACGCAACCACAAAAGCAGAGACTGGTGTGTGTGTGTGTGTGTGTGTGTGTGTGTGTGTGTGTGTGTGTGTGTGTGTTGTGTACATATATATACACATATACACAGACATTACACATATATACACATATACACACACATACACGTGGGATTCTTAGATTGTAAAAGCAACAGCATATGTTGTTTTCCACTGTTGGTAAATTTTCTTGATTTCTTGTTAAAGTAGCCAGGAGAAAGTCATAATGCTGTGCTCTAGGAATGTTGTGGTAAAAGTGAAAGAAAACAATGCAGACAAGCAGGGGTCAAAGGGTCAGGCAGGACATCAGAGCAGCCACAATGTCCTTCTGGTCCTGGTGGCCAACTAAACACCACCTACTGGCTAAATTATGTCACGTAGGAAGAAATGACTCTGCTCCCTCGTCCAGGAGACCAGACCTCACTCTCTGAGTGTAGAATGCCCCTAGGCACAGAACAGAAATGAAGGTATCTTAAAGGTCAACCTTGGAAGGTTTAGATATAGACCCTGCCCCCAAATCCAGGGCTATCCCAGGTCTACAAGTACTGAGCCCATGACTCACTGCTATGCTAAAAGCAAACATGGGTTTAAGTGCATTCAGTTAGGGGATCAGTACTCTAGAGAAAAGGGGATTCTCCCAGCCAAGGGACTTTTAATTTCATGATTGTTCAAAGATATGAAAGCGACAAGAGGGGGAAATCAAAAGATAAATTCGACTTTTGTATATCCAGAAGGCACCACACACTCTCCTTTAAACAAACAAACCTCTTTATATCAATAAACAAATTCCACTAGAAAGCCACTATATGGATAAAGAAGTTTCTAGAATGTTCCGGTTTGATCCCGACTCAGTGGATGTCACATACCTCACATTTTTAAAATGGGTGACTAGAGGATGTAAAGGCTCAGTGGGCAAAAATCTTGTTGTATAAGCATAAGAAACTGAGTTCAGGGTGTCTGGGTTTAACCAAAAGCTGGGAGTAGCATCCCAGTTTGTGGGGAGACAGATCCCCATGGCTTACTGGTCAGCCAATGTAGACAAACCAGCAAACTTTGTGTTCAGGGAGGACCCAGTCTCCAAATCAGATGGAGAATGATAGAGAAAAAAAATATGCAAAGACAATTGCTGTTCCTACATGTAACACAACAACAACAATAACAACAACAACCACAAAGTTAAATATGTTAATATTCACTCTTCTTCCAGAGTCTTTGCGATATTTTAGGTCAATACATCAAAGTGCATGTCATCCCTCCAGGTAGCTGTGCATTGCAATTACTTGGGGTGCTTGCTTCTGCCTCATGTCTGGTTGAGTAGCACTGGGGAACAACTTGAACATCAGGTTAACCTAGTGTAGCATTTGGGGAACTAATGCTATGAGACACTTGGCACACCTGGCAAGCATCTATCACTCTCAGTCATCTTCAGGGGAGGTCTGACTTGAAATCCACTCCACAATGGAAGGCTTAGCCTTGGACCAATCTCTTCCCCTTCTTTGCAGGACTGTTATACCTCTCACTTGCCTTCTGTATTGGTTAACTTTTATAATTGGGACAAAATACCTGGCAGAAACAACTTAAGGGAGAAAGGTTTGTTTTTATTTGGCTCATGGTTTAGGGGAATACAGTTTATCGTAGGGAGGGCGTTCAGGTAGGAGAGACTTTATCTTTGGTGAAAGGAAGTTGTGGCTAATTGCATCGCATCAACAGAGAGGAACAGGAAGCAAGGGGCTCAGGTGTGTATAAACTTCAAGACCCACACTCTGTGGTCAGCATATGCCAGCTATTCCTCTGAAGGTTGCCCCTCTATCTGCAGAGCAGATGTTCAAATACATAAGCCGGTAAGAGGTGAGGCGACTCAACTTACCTATCTGTAAAATGAACCCAAATTCTGACCTCCTCATGAAGGAATTCTCCAAGAGGATAGACATTCACAGAATGTCCCAGCACACAGTGGCATGCGTTTGACCCAGGAGCCCATAGGAAAGTAAACGTTTGGTTAGGATCTCCTTGGGACCCGAGTCTCCCACACATCTAAGGCCACATGCATGGCATCCTTATCATGACTTTCTTTACAGGCCCTCATCCATGGTTAGAGATTTAGATGCATATTAATGCAGCTCTGTTCTTTAAATAGCACAGAGCACACATCTGACTATGTTTATCTGCCTGCTGGAATCAATGGTGTAAATAATGGCGTCATGTGATATTTGAATATTTCTACAACTCATATTTTTCACTCTAATTAAAGCCAGAATGTTCCCTTTTAGAAATCAGTATGAATAATAAAAACCCAGCTGCCTGACTATTAACATCGTAGCTTTTGTTGAAAAAAATTATAATTGTAACGGGCCAGGAAGCGAAGGCTAGCGCGGCAGGCTCTTTGCACGGGGGATGGCACAAGGATGACCCTCAGGGACTTGCTGGCTCCCATCCCTGCCTGCCTCAGTATCATCTGGAGTCTTCTGGTTGTGGCTACAGGAACTGAGAGGAAAATACTTCTCTTCTATGCATCCTTGGGGCCAGAGTAGCTAGATGTGAATCCCACATCCAAGCTGAACAGCCCTCCTAGGACTTCCTTATGACCCCAAAACTTTAGCTGCCTCTGCCTGTCCACGGGTTTGCCTGCCAGACTGCAGGAATTCTGCAGCTCACTGAATATACCTGGACACCAGGCCTGAGTGTGGAATGGAAGAAATAATGTTGCTTTGTATTCTCATTGAACTGCAGCTTATCTGCTGCTTTGACCAACTACAGAGCTGATTTCCTTTTGGGACCACTGGAGAAAGATCTTTTTCTTGGCCTTTCTGCGTTGTTTCTAGGAGCTGAGAACATTTGTTGGCCGTGTCCCCTTTCTCTTCAAATCACACAGCCCCAACCTTTGTGTTCCCTGTCACATCTATTGCAACCCTACCCTTCCTGTCATGCTCTGAAAGTCATCTTTGTGATGACATGGGACCTGGATAGTCCTTGTTTTGTGGTTAGTTAACTAATGACCTTGATTTGTCCTGACATCTTAACATCTCTGTAACTCTAAGAGGTCATTGGGAGGGTCATTTGTTAAAGCCCAGCACGTGAGCTCAAACCTGCATTTTAGGACATCCTTCTCCTTCATTGGGTCATCCGCTCCCTGGTTTCCTCACTTCTGAAACAGGAGGAGATGGGCACTGTGTGAGAGCATCTAGTCCAGACCCTTTGAAACGTATCCTAATCTCTCTGGCACCCCTCACAACCTGCTGTATGCTCCTCAGACCCTGCAGTAGATTTGAAGTAAAGTCAGAAGTCCTGTTTCCTGAACTATGTCTTAGGCTTGGCCATCTTGTTTGTGAGCAAGGCAATGACTTTCAATCTTTTTATTATTATTTTTAAATAATTGGGAGGGAATGTTGAGATATGGAGCTAAGCTACCCCCCAACCCCCACCCCTAACCCCATAAAGAGAAGCTACCATATCCACACCTCACCCTTGATCAAAGTCTGGGCTGCTGAGCCTTGCAGGGAGAGGGAGAATGAATTCAAGGTTATTCATACACACACACACACACACACACACACACACACACACACACACACACACACCATACTCTTTCTCTCTCACACACACACACACTCACACATTCACACACACACTCAGACACTCACACACTCACACACACACACACACACACACACACACACACACACACACACACACACTCACACACACACACACACACTCACACACACACACACACACACACACACACACTCACACACACACACACTCACACACACACACACACACACACACACACACACACACTCACACACTCACACACTCACACACACACACTCACACACTCACAGGCATATGCCACCATCCAGCCTGTGAGTGTGGACTCTGAACCTTTCTCCAGTCTATAAGGCGGCCGGGCATTACTCATGAGGAAAGCAACAGGAAGTGAAAGGCTAGCTTCAGGGAGGGTGTGGACTTGCCCTCTGCACCCTCTAAAGTCCTTCCTGGCTGGGGACACGGTGTGGCGCTGACTCCTCACTGCTGGTCCATTCTGCCCACAGTCTTATTTTAACATAGTGAATTTGGCTCAACAGAACGTGCTTATTTCCTTTCCCCTTCCCGTTTTACCCATGTCCGTTAACTATTACAATTAAGTCTTGTCTTTTCTTTGAAAAAGTTATCAACAGTATGCCAAACACTGGCTCCCCATTCTCTCACCAAACTCTGCAATGCCCCCTGGAGAGGGGTCTATACTTCTCACTGCCTACTTTTGCTAGTTGGAAAGGGAAGCCCAGCTCAGAAATGTTAAGTAGGTTGTTTGGAGTCACACGGCCTCATGTGGGAAAATTGTCATTAAAAAAACACTTCAGTGTAAACTTTACAGAGGGGAGGGGAATCTTCTCACTTTGGATGATTAATTCTTTGTAAGATAAGCCAGTCTGGTTACTAGTATTAAATAGGAGGGAAAATGCACGCAAGAGCTTCTGAAAAAGAAGGAAGGAAGGAAGTATGAAAGAAAGAAAGAACAAAAGAAGAAAGAATTAACGATAACAAAAATGAGAAAAACACAAAACGAACAAACAGACAAACAAACAAAAACAAAACAAACAAAACAAAACAAAACAAAAAGCCTCTACCAGGTCGCCACTCTGGTATCACTACAGGGAACGTTAATAATAGATAAATTGTGACAATTAGTAAACTTTGCACACTACGGTAATAGTGAAGTAGATTCCAGACATCTCTGGGCTTTGGTACAAGTAAACTGGATGACATAGGAAAACTGAGGTCCTGTGAGTGTAAGGCAGGAGCAAGGAGGCTGAGCTCAGAAGAGGAAGATGGGCATGGAGGAGCAGCATGTGGGAACTCCAAGTAGGAAGGGTGTAGGCAGCTGGTCACCACTAAGGACACTAAGTGTGCCAACGCCGGCGACACTTAACGAGTAACTGCCCTGCCTGACACCTATCCCCGCAGTGGGTCAGTTTACTGACCTTTCACGGACACCTTGATCAGTGGGCACTGCTGTTCCCATTTTTCAGATCAGAACTGAGGCCGAAAGAAGGAAAGCAATTTGTGTATAGACACACAGCTACTGAGCGGCTGCGACTGTGGGCTGTGAACAGAAACAGCGTGGGCTTGAATTCTGGCTCTTGAGTTTTCTAGCTGACAGGTAACCTGGAGCAGAGCGATATTTCTTGTCTGGATCTCAGTTTATTTATCTGTAAAATGGGGCTGTGTAAGATTCTCCACTCATAGGGTGTTCAAGAAAAAAAATAAAGCGAATATGGAGTAATCTAGTGTCAACTTGACACACAATATCCTGAAGCAGAAAGAAGTGGGCAATAAGTGGGTTGTAATAAGAGGTTCAGCTCATGATAAGGGGTGAAGACAGTTCTGAATCTTGATAAGCTGCAAAAGTCTTTGGAATCAAGGATTTCTCACCTGTAGTCCCAGCTGACTTCTGGGAATACTCACTACAACCTTGGTACCAGGCTAGCCTAGTCGTCTCAGTGGCCCCAGTGTGGCTGGGGAGAGGCTGCATGGGAGCGGGCCTGGCCCAGGTCCAGAAGTAGCTTTGGCGCCCTGTCTGAGGCCAGAGACAGGCCAAGGTCGGCCAGTGGGGCCCTAGGCAAAAGGTTGGAGGTTCAGGGCATGGAGGAGGTTGGTAAAAAGCCAAAGAAGCCAGCTGCCTCAAAGGGTGGAGTGCCGAAGCCCCGTGCCTGGCACCAGACCAAGGGACAAGGGACTCCTTGCTGATGGGATCAGATGGCACCACGTTGTCCTTTGCTTCATTCCCAGGGGCAGAACGGGCAGAAACTGCTGAAGCTTGGGACCCATCTAGAGGAACTGAGACGCCAAGGAAGACAAGGGTTTTCACGCTATCGTTAGGTAGATCCCAGAGAATGCAAAGGTTCCAGTGAGGCAGAGTTGGGGGCCTGAAGCCAATGGTTCCCTCCTACTCCTGAGGGTCCTGCTCTAGGATGGATGAGAGGCAGGGCTGGCGCCAGACAGGCCGGGGTGAGGCTCTGCCCTCAAGGTGGACTCTGGTCTTTGATGTGGGAGCCACCCCGCTTGTACTTTTGTTTCCTTCTGTGGAGGTGAATGAGTACAGTTAAGCCCTCATGATGTCGTGGCACGGGGATGGGCACCACAGTTGTCACATTGCAGACGCAGCTTCAGTGCATCCACGTTCCCCCACTGGAGTGTACATTCCATTGATGGAGGGAGTCAGCTTTTCAGTCAGCCCCCAATTGTTTGCAGGGAAGAGAAGTCCTGGAGTAGGACAGGGACTTGGCATTTGCTGTATTAATGTGTGTGTGTGTGTGTGTGTGTGTGTGTGTGTGTGTGTGTGTGTGTGTGTAGCAATCCTGGTCTTTCAACCTGGATCTCCACCAGAGAGAAGAGATAAAAGTGGCTACCCAACATCTTGCCATGATGGCATCAGACCTAAAGGTCTCAGCATCAAGACTTTGGCACTACAGAGGGGACAGGATGCTGGAACAAGACCCTCTGACCTCCTTGCCTTTGTATATGGCCACCATGAGGACCATCCTTCCCCCACAGTCCATGTCCCCAGCTTTCTTGCTTTTGATAGAAACTGACCCTTCAAGGAGAAGATTCCTGCTGGTTTTGCGATTCCAGTAAGACCCTTCCACACTGACTTTGTTCTCTGGGTCTTCCGTGTGGATGATGAAAACTCAGAGCAGGGACCTGGTTGGGAATGAACCCCAAACAGAATACATACTTAACACGTATGTCTGAACAAAACAACAAACTAGAGGCTGACCCCAAGATGAGGTGCCAATGTAGACACCAGAGGGTCAGGATCCTGATGGTCAGAAGAATTACCCATAATGTGTTGGGTTATAGCTTGGGCTCCTGAGGAGAGGGCGCTCATCTTTGCTAGGGAGTATTTCCACACCTGAATAGTTAAAAATCAAAGTAGAGCGCAGTGGCAATCAGATGCTAATGAAAAGAAACCCAGCTTCCATTCCCCCACCCCCTCACTTCCATGAATGCTTCCAGAAGCATTTCTCGTCATTTTGAAATGCTCTCTACTGAAGACTGTTTCCACAATTCATTAAACATCACTGGTCGAGACATCTGGTTGATACGAATTTTCATGTCTGGATGTTAAAAGTCATTTTCTGGACTCTGAAGATGGCCTAGATTTATGCTATGGATGAATGACACATGGTGACCAGAGAGGTGCAGTGATCTGAACTATTTGTTCTCAGATGTAGGACTGAGAATGTCTGCCTGGTTAGCTAACAGCAGACAAGAACTGAATTTGCAAAAGCTAGAAGGGAAATGTCATGGCTGTGCCGGCATAGACATGGTGCTTACCATTCAAGGAGGGAGTTTAACAAGTTGTAACTCCCCAAATAACTTATCTTCTCATTAAATATGGCTCTACTTCCTCTCCTATTTCCCTGGGCATTTCTGCATCCATCCATTCACTCATATAAAATGTTCACAGACTGCATAAAGGTTGAATATCAGTGCCTGACCATAGGAACTCACACAAAAGGTGCTATTGTGTCACTGACACCCAAATATGGTGAGTCTCCTTAGCCAGAGCTAAATAATATCCCTTCTTCCAGTCTGGTGATATTGTGAACACAAGTGTCTCACACATTGCTCGTCATAGCAGTGCTTCAGAGAGCATCAAAATTTAAGCAACAAGCGTGTGTCACCTAATGGTCCAACTGTCCTCCAAGGAATTCCATTCCAGGACCCAGGAGAAGAGACAATGATGGGAGAAAAGGCGCTCTGTTTTGAGATAAGGACCCTTTGGCCTGTCTTCTAGTCTACAATGATTCAGAAGAGAGGCTCCAAGCACGTACTCAGGGCCATTGCTTCACCTACCAGTGAAGAAATCCCATGGTGTCCAACACATTGCAGAGGCAGAATGACTAATGATGTAAAAAAGAGGGAGACCTCCCGGCCAGAAGTTTGGAGCAACACCAAAACGTATTCCAGACACAAGTGCTTGGGACATTATGACTCTCCACCTAGGGAGATGCGATTCTAGCTCCTTTTTTCTCCATGTTAACACAGAGCGTGGCATTCTCTTTCTTTCTGTTTTGTTGTCCGTAGAGGAAAACACTCATTTCTGAACTCACTACATTCAGCCATTCATTGCCCTGTAATCCCAACCCGATAGTAAAGCTGGTTTCTCCAAACAGCAAAATATCTAGGTCCACAACGAATGCTTTCAAATGCAGGCGAGTCACCGGGCTTCTTGACTAGGTCTAGTTTATAGCCCCCTGTTGCAGTAAACAAACCCATCCTTTTTGGTTAGCAATAACCACAACTAGTACTTATTTGAACTCCTGTATTATTATATTTAGTCTTCCTGCTAGGATATGGGAAGTACTGACTGACCTCATTTGGGAGAGAAAGAATTTGGACTTCGTGTTAGCAAATGCACCTCAAGGCCTACCAGGCCTTTCTGGGTCAGCGTAGGTCACACATGCCTTCACATGGTCTACCAAAGGTTTCCTGAGCATGGAAGAACCCATTCTACCCATGGTCATGGTAAACTAGAAACCCTGGAGTGTCTGTCAGCTAAAGAGTGACAGGAATTGGTATTTAAATGCTTGAGCCTTGGGTGGGCCAATACTTAGGCTCTTTTTGTACATTGTCTCCTAGACATAGTACAAACTGGTAGGATTACCTCCAGCTGCCCATGGAGACTTATAAATGGCAGACTCCACCCCTTGGTTAATGCATGCTTTCTTCACCCTCCTGCTGTGCCCCACCAGGCTCAACTCCTGGGTTAATTCTTTGCCTTCAGAGTCCCTCTCACAATCTATATCTGGCTGTTGTCAAACTGAGTCTGAGTGGCCTGGCCACTTGGCTAGAGTTCAGCTGGGCTTCAGTCTATGTGGCCTGAGAGAATACCCCAGATTGAGAGGCTCACAAACAATGGGAAACCATTGCTCACAGTTCTGAAAAATGAAAAAAAATCCAGGATCAATATACTGGCAGACATGAGGATGTCTTTCTATGTTCACAGCTGACGTTCTGGTTATACCCTCTCAGGGCTCAGGGACAATCTGATCTTCTCAGGGCCTCGTTTATAAAACTCCAAATCTTCTCCTTAAGAACTGTAGTCTCATGACCTGTCACCTCCCAAAGTTGCCATAAGTCTGATACTGTCACCTTAGAGGGTTAGATTTCAGCCTCTGAATTTTGAAGGCACACCGATGTTTCTGCTGCATGGGGTCAGATTCATTTCCCGTGATGAAAAGCCTGTGTTTGTAAGTTTAAAACTGATGTATCACCTTATACTGTCCCAGATCTCTCTTTGTATATGTGCCAAAGCAGGAGAGAACCCTATTCTTTTAGGTGCCCTAACAAAGGAGAGAAACCCAGTATGAAAAGACTTATTCTCATCCAGAGACAAGAGGAATAAGACATTGAAAATCCTAGCACCTTGTCCAGTGTTCTCTCTAAGTGCAGTAGTTGACCCTAAATTGGGGTGTGGGGGGCATAGAAGATCACTGGTTCATGCCACCCAGCCGGATGAAAAGCACCTAACTTCCTAGATTGCTTAGCCCCTTTCTGGCATGTGCTAATATGCAAGGCTGGCACCAGGGAGGGTGCCGTCTGGCAGGTCGATCCTTCATACGGAACATTAAGCCGAGGTCCTGCACAGTCTTGAACATTAACCATCCCCTGGTACCCATGAAGAAGAGCTACGGGTTTTATTAACCTCGGTGTCCTGGATGTGTTGTACGGTAGAAACACCATCATTAACCCACCTCCAGATGGGGGACGGGGACCTCTCTCCCAGCTCTGTTCCAAGAGACCAGGCCCTCTGAAATGCCTTCAATAATTTAAAGAAGCTACCTAAATGTGATCATAAAGTCTATAACGTCACCTCAAGGATGGCAATTCATAAAGATTTTGTGATAGTAAAAACTGCTTTGTTCTGTTAGGAGCCTTGGAAAGTTTGTGTGAGTGTGTGTGTAAGTGTGTGTGTGTGTGTGTGTGTGTGTGTGTGTGTGTGTATGTGTGTGTGTGTGTCGGGTGGGGCTATGATCTTGTCACTATGCTCCTGCTGCTGGGATTTCTGTAGGCTCATGGTTTAATTATTCCGAATATCACGGCCACAGCACGACCCATTAACAACTGCTCAGCCTGCTCCAGGAAGTCCCTTTGGTCATCTTGGGAATGTAGCCCATCACTCATTTTTCCCCATGTCAAAGATTATTTTTTCTTACCTACTTCCAGGCACAGCTTCATTATAAAAATGTTACAGGCATAATAACACCCCCTAAGTCCTGACTCACTGGAATTTAAACCCAGATAGAGCAAAGGCATTCTTGGGAGTATAAGCGAACTCCTAACTTAAGAATGCCTCAGCCATTCTCTGGCTTGTGGCCGCACCTTGCATCTGTAGCCTTTGTGCTCCAATTTGAAGCTGAGGGCCAGGAAGAGGGTAAGGTCATGTCAAGGGTCCCGTGAGGAGGTCAAGGGTCATGGAGAAGAGGTGCTTCTCAGGCAGGGAGAGAGCTCTCCCTGGCTTCCTGTGTGAGGAAGCCCCAGTTGGGAGGAATGAGTGGGCGGATAGGCTCTGTTCCTTTGTGCTTGAAGAGGATTTCCCGGAGAGTGGGTGGAACGAGAGAATGTAGCGTGGAGACAGAGGCCCGAATTCACACCACGTCCCTGACTGGCATCAACTGTTGATAAATTCTTAAGCTCCACTCTTTCACTTCTATTCATCTGGAATGGAAACTCAAAGTTGGCGATGCACCAGGAGCTGCTTTCTTCTCTCTCCTCCTCTCTCTCACTTTGATTCTTTTTTCTTTTATCCTGCGCTTCCTGTTGTCTACCTTTCTCCTTCCACACCTCCCTTCCTTTCCCTCCCTCCCCTTCTCTTTCTGCTTTCCCCTCTCCACCATCTCCTTCCTCAAACAACCTATTAACCACCATGTACCTGAAACTCAACTATGCACTAGAAGTTCGGACTGGAATAACCATTTATTCTCCAAAGCCAAGGGCTTCAAGCCACCCCCTGTCAGGAAGATCAGGTGAAATGTTATCTTAAAAAACACTTTGCACATTAGAGAGACTTGGAGGAGTATGCATATTTTATTATAATTGTAGAATCATGCATACTGTATGTTCTAGAAAAAAAAAGACGATATGCCGATAGACTAGAAAGTTCAAAGTGTGTATGCCTCCACCCACCAGAAAGGGGGGACCCCAGGGCTACCACCTAAACCCAGTGTGAATGTTTCCCTGGAACCTGAAGTGACAAAACGAAAGAGTCTGGACCACTGGGTCCTTATGCCTTCCCACACTCTCATCTTGGCAACATTTTCTTTCCTGTGTGTTATACATTCCCCCAAGTATAGATTCACTTCAGTGAGAGACATTTGTAATCTCCTGATCTTGGGATTTAATAAACACAGTTGAATTGAGTAAGTGAGGTAAACATCACAAGAAATGGACCTAACTGTTTTCTTTGTCCCTCTTTCTTAAAGTGGGACTAGAGAATCACGTCTCTTGGATTGCTCTACCCTCATTCTGCCCGCTCTGCTGGAGCTGAGCAACCCTGTGTAGTACTCCGACTCTGGCTTTCCCTGTGACAAGCACCCATGCTTTAAGCCGACAGTCATGGGCCTGCCTCTGCAGGCCTCAGTCACTAGGAGTGATTTGATTGACACAGAATAGCAACAATCCTCTCCAAACCCCAGCTCTCCTAGTCCTTGGCCACCTGGAAATAAAGATGATAGAAACAGAGCTGGGAGAAGGGGCTTGGGAGCCAGCACAGCACTGCCCTGTAGAATTTTCTGCCATACCGTGGCCACTCTCCACACACAGCTGCTGCATCTGAGGAGCCGTGGTTTCGGATTTCATTAATCACTTAAATAGCTCCGCATGTAGCTAGGAACAACCGACCCAGGCCACGCAAGGAGACACACCCAACTCTCTGTCCTCTCACTGCTAGAGATATTCATTTCCTGGTTCACTCCACCCACGTAGTCAGTAAGTGATTGCCGCTCCTTCTAAATCACGCCACCATAGCGAAGCTAGGGACAAGGGTGGAAGTATTGGTTTCCTGCAGTATTCATGGGGTGCTGGTTCCAGAACCCCCGAGGATGACTCATTTACGAGGGCTCGATTTCATATAGGCTGGCCTGTCATTTTTTTTTCATTCACATATAAACACACACGAAGTCCTTCCACGGACCCCACATCATTACAGATCACTTGGAGTACTGAATGCAGTTACACCCTGTGTAAATGGCTATTCCACTGCTTGGTTTGTTGCAGATTCGACTTTCTCGGAATCTTTTAGATCTGTGTTTGGTTGCATCTATGCACGGATACTGAAGACTGGATTTGTAAAGTTAGACATGTCTCCGATCCCCATGAAGAAGCTTATATTTCATCGAAGGAGTGTGCCATGGCTACCCATGATGCACAGGGCTGTGATGTAGGATGGGAACAGACAGTTAAGAACACAGGGTGAGGGGATGTTTCATGGAGGAGGAGAAAGATCACAATAAGCTGTTACTGCAAAGATAGAGAGTGGAGCACAGGGCTTTGCAAGTGCAGAAAGGGACATTCTTGAGGAGCCAAGAGCCCTGACCAAAGCTCGACCCCATGCTGAGGCTCGAGATTGAAGAGGGTCTGTATTAGGCAGGCTCAGCAGTGAAGTGAGTCAGGGACTCCATTCCTGAGGAGTTGACATTCCTCAGGCAGGCTGAGGCCAGATAATGAGAGGCCTTCCTCAGTGTCCTAGGGAGGTTGGAACTGAATCGAACTTCATGGGATTTGATTTATTCTGAGGTTTTGGTCACTGGGACACAGTCTTGCATGTTCTACATTCTTTATCCTCTGAGACTCAGCTTGAGTTTTGCCTTCTAGATATCCCACTGAGACGGCTGTTCCAGTGTGGTCTCTCTTTCCTTTCCATAGATGCTATGGGGCCATGTTTCCTTTATTGTGTAGGCTTTGCAGACTTCTTAGGAGACCACTGAGTGCCTGGGACCTCACAGCGTTGGTATTTATCCCCGTGCATACAAGAGCATAGTACATGCTCAGGAGATAGCTTTCCCTGGTTAACCGACTGGGTTTCATGCGTTGGCCACGTTCCCACTAACACAGTCTGGGAGGGCCATTTGAATAATGAAAATTCTTGTCAACCTCTGGATCATCTGCTTGGTACTCATGCATACAGTGTACTTCTTATTCTGGAGGAAGAGCACAGCACAGGGGGAAATCTCGGGAAATCCTTGCTGAGGCAAGAGAAGGTTTGAGCATGTGGCAAATCTATTCAGCCTCTTCTAATTCAACCTAGAGACCCGAGACTTGAATGACGGAGCTTTCCATAAAGTGAGCTGAACCATCTACCTGGGCAATATAGATTTATATGTGTGATAATGTCCAGTACCAGCCAGATATAATGATTATTTACAACTCTTCCGGACTCACCGTGGATTGGATCTGTCTGCCTGGTACATTCTCAGCCACTCATGTTCCTTCCTCCAGCTTCTACCTAGACCTCAGAGTCACCTTTCTTAAATCTCTAGGCAGTCTTGGGTATATCCTGTTCTTTTACATCTCTACCCATCAATAAAGTATCTTGCAGAGTCACTGGAGGATCTCATGAGTTGATGTCCGGATGGTATGAAGTGTTCAGCAAACACCATGGCTAGTGGCTTTTTCACTAATTGCTATACTTTCTTTTCCTCAGAGCAAGGGAGCTTTTTGAATGAATGGAGCACACGTAGGCAGTCCTAGGTGGAAGAGTCAAGTGCTCGCATTTAGAGTTCTGTGATCTGGTACTGGAATGATTTAGAGATAAAGTTTCAAAAAAGCAATGGAGTACAGGGATGGCTCAGTGAGCAGGAGTGCTTGTTGTGCCCAAGTACCCACATGATATAGGTGGGGATGGCCACAGATATACTTGCTACCCTGTGCTCTGCAGAGGGCAGAGGCAAGAGGAACTCTGGGGTTTTCTGGCTGCCAGCCTAGCTCCAGGCTTGGGGAGAGACCCTGTCTCAAAGGAATAAGGCAGAATGTTAGAACATGCTCCTCTGGTCCCCATGTGTGCAGAGGGAGGCACTTGCACCTCCACCACACACACACACACACACACACACACACACACACACACACACACACACGAACTCTCAAAGGCCCACACATACACCAAGGAAAAAACACAGTCCCCCCAACACTCCAAGATTCCCCTTAAGAAAACTGGGTAAAAGGTCCAGGCTTACATGGGTGAAATCAACTCTTCTGAGAGAAAGGATCAAGGCTACAGACAAGGCAACATGAGGAGAGAACAGATACATGGGCAGCCCAGCACAGATTTTGGACACACATTGTATTGACATCATGGGTCTCATGTCTATCTTCTCCATTATGAGGTGTGCTCAACCTTGAGTGTGTGAATTCAGAGGCCAGTAGTGTGGCCTGTATGCTGCTCTGTGAGTGACACAAAGTGACATTTGCGATGGTCATTATCTGTTGTTGAGATTGAGCTGCTCAGAATATGAAGTTTGATTTCTCGGCCACGCCCTAAGTTGTAACAATCTCCCTGAGTTGGGAAGTACCATTCTAAAGCCGAGTCCTGACATCTCATCTCTGAAATGGAGACAGTGGTTCGTTTCTATAGATGAACAGGCCATAGTTAGTAGCAAAGGAGGTAACATGCATGAAGGGCCAAGTACAGAGCTTCTGTGAGTTCGGAAGAAAGGCTACACACACACACACACACACACACACACACACACACACACACACACACACACACACACACACACACACACTTCTGCCAGCTCTGGAGAGATAATAGCTGTGGAGGTGATCCATCAGCGCTTGTCCAGAAATCCCACAAGAGTCAGCAGCTCAGGCCCTTGCCTTGCCCTGAAGGTATGTAAATAGGGGAATTATCTGGGCCTGCATCTGTGAGAGCCAAAGCAGGAAGTCCTTACAGTTTCCTGTAAAAACACAAGTGACAAACTTGGATAAACAGGGAGTTCAGAAAAGTTATTCCCATGTCCCTGCCAGCCCCCCCAAGAAGATGTCACTTGCCTCTGGCTTGCTCCATCTTTCTTTGTCTGACTGTATCTCTCCTTAAATTCACACACTCTCTTTTGGAAAGATGCAGCCTTAATGGCCCACAGAATGTCCCCTGTATAGTCACACTCGGGTGTAAAGACCGCTTCTACTATTTAGGAGCCGTGTGACTTTGATCCATTACCTCTTTGGGACATATATTTTTCTCTTTAATTGAAATACAGGATGAGATCCACTTCTTAGGTCATGAGAATAAAATAAATAACCTAAGCCAATGACGAATGTCCTTCTCACACAACATCCACAGCGAGGAACCGGGCACCTAGAACTTAGTCAGATTTCAAACATTAGTTCTCTCTCTTGGTAATGTGGTTGTGGTCTTTCCAATAGGCAGTCCCAGGTCTCCCAGGGGAAGGAAGGAAGGATATTGAGGGGGCAGTACATCACTACAGCAGATCACTCCCTGAAAATCAAAGTTCAGCAAACTGAGGCCAGTCAAGGAGATGGCAGCTGGAGTGGAGGATGCTAAAATGGAAGCAGGATGTACTTTGTGGTCAAGACCATAGCCCTGCTACTGGTTGGACAAATCCCTGTAGCCATGTAAATGTTCTCTCATTTCTGAGCTGCTCAGGTCAGTGCTTCACACCTTTGCCCTTGCTAGCCCTGAGGTGGTCGCTGTCCTTTGTTCTCTTATTCACTTTTCAAGCATTTCCTGACCCGCTATCATTTGCCTGATAATGAAGGGCCTGGAAGTCCAGGGGGGAAATCAGACTCCTAGAGGAGACTGGCCAAAAGAGAACAGGGTTGAAAGCCAAGGTTAATAATCAATTTATTAACCAGGATATACTACCAATGACGCCGTGGCATATAGCCTCTAAATATCAGGAATATAAAACAGAAGTGCACAACGTCACACAGTATTTACAGTGGAACCAGGAAACTGATTTGGGACACTTGCCCATGAATGACCAGTCTAGAACGTCTTAGAAAATCTCACAGTACCTTCATATCAGTAGAGCGCCTTTCATGATCAGATAAAGAAAGGACCTGGGAATCCCACACCAGATTTCCAACGCTTCCAGGCTTAAATAATGTGCTCATGTCCTTGTAATCTTATCTGACAAAACCATGCATATATCCATGTCTCACCTCAAGGGGCAGTGTGTGTGTGTGTGTGAGAGAGAGAGAGAGAGACAGAGACAGAGAGAGACAGAGAGAGACAGAGAGACAGAGAAAGACAGACAAGACACATACACAGAGAGACAGACAGACAGACAGAAACAGAAACAGACAGAGACAGAGAGAGGGAGATAGAGAGAGACACAGACAGGGAGACAGAGACACAGAGAGAGAGAGACAGAGACACAGAGAGAGACAGAGAGAGGCAGAGAGACAGACAAGACACAGAGAGAGACAGACAGACAGAAACAGAGACAGACAGAGACAGAGAGAGAGAGACACGGAGAGAGACAGAGACACAGAGAGAGACAGAGAAAGACAGACAAGACACATACACAGAGAGAGAGACAGACAGACAGAAAGAGACAGACAGAGACACAGAGAGACAGAGACACAGACAGAGACAGAGAGAGACAGACAAGACACACACAGAGAGAGACAGACAGACACAGAAACAGAGACAGACAGACAGACACAGAAACAGAGACAGAGAGAGACAGAGAGAGCTATAAACTTTAAGGCACAGCTCCAGGATCCACGGCACCTGAACTCACAGAAAGGCTGAAGTACACACAGGTAGGGCTGTTGTTCGTGTCATTACATTTAGCACAGAGGCTAGCAGAAGAAAGAAGGTCCGCAGATCTTGGAGGAAGAAACGGAAGGAGGGGAGGGATGGAAATTATCAGGTCTTGCTCTTCCCAGCCTTCTTGGCTGCTGGGAACAATAAGGCTATGTCCTCAGGCTAAGAAGTCTCCCTGTGCTGAGAATAGTTCTGTATGCACCGGAGACTGGTCAGAGGCTGGCCCCGCTCCATATGGTCAGCACCCACAGCTAGCACACCTCCCACCACAGCTAGTACTCTGGCCCCTGAGCCTTCGTTCCATTAGGACTCTCTCCCCTCAGAACGGTCCACTGGTATTTGTTATTGTGACCGCATTATGAACAGCATAGGTTTGGGGGTCGTTTACCGCTTAAATTTGATTGCTTAATCATTGCTCTTCTAGTAGACACCTTTGGAGTTAGTTACTTAACATGCCTAGACCTCAGTTTTCTCATGTGTAAAACAAGGTTCTCTCCCTAAGTCACGACCCTCTGTCTAAGGTCAGCTTCCCTCTGTCCTCTGCAGACCATACTCTGATACCCTTTAGTTTGGGGGTGTTCTGGCACATCCTTCGGAATGTTACTCCCTGCAAGAAATTCGAACTTTCTGCTATGCATCATTCTAGGGTGAGGCCTTCCCTGTTTTCTTTCACCAAAGTGCCATGTGTCTGGGTATGACTGGGAACAGCACCTGTCCCTTCCCAGGAGCGCTGACAGAGGTGATGTACCGACTTGGGGTTGTCTACAGCTGCTCTGTGTACCCAGGAGCAGCCGCTCACTGCACTGGCTAGAGGCAGGGCGATTACTCATTGCTAATAATTATAGACAGGGACTCCACTGGGAGATAGCCGAGCTGCTAGCTTCAGACCTGCTTCTGGGTTCATGGGACTCCGGGACCAGGGCTAAGCTAGCTGCATTCATCCATCTGCCCATGAGTCACTGGACAGCATCTCATAGCAAGCTTCGCGTCCACATGTCAGAGCTGCTGGGAGGAGTATGATAAATACCCTTTATTTTTATAAAGTCTTGGAACTACAGTCGCTTCTGTTTTCCTTTCGTGGTGACACAACACGTTCGGAGGAATAAAGGGAGGAAGTGGTTGATGATTAAATTGTGAAAACATCAGCGATTTACCGTGACTTTCAGGGAATTTTTTTTTTTTAAGCTAAGCCTGTGCATACTCTCTCGGCCTTTCTCCCCCACTCATCTGATAGAGGAGGAGGCCCATTTCATCCTTACTAATCCAGCACCCCAAATTCCCTCTTGATCCTGGGTTCTGTCCAAGCATGAGACAGAAAAAAAAGGAAAAGACCCTTCGGTCAGAAAGCATCAGATAGCCTGGATAGGTTGGCTCTTTCCTGAATGAACCAACTTGGAGGAACTAAGTTAGAAGAGCTACTTAGCTCTCACCTCTGTGACTATTCATTGATAGATAAAGGAGAGACCACAGGGTTACATCAGGAATGGGGTGATATTATGAGCTCTGGGTAGTATGTTTGCCTAGCATGTGCAAGGCCCTAAGACTCATCCCCAACAAGGCAAAGATGTTTTCTACGGTTGTTTCTAGAATATTCTGTATTGCCTTTGACCATGCGGCGGCATCCTGATGCCCATGGTACCTGGCTATTATAATACCCTATACCTCTTTTATTTTCACAAATGGAAGAAAAGCAAGCTCCAGGTGAGGATTTCTTCTCCCCTCCCCCTGCCTTTCAGCAAAAGTTGTTAAGTGAGGGGAGAGCCTTTCTCCTTTCCCTCTGAGGCTGAGAAGGTGCCTACGGCCCCTTTCAGCAGACTGGTGTATTAACAGAACCTAATTCTTTAATGGACCCGGGTGCATTTCTTCCTTTCGTCTTGAGGTCTTTAAAAAGCCTGTGGTGAATTCCACTGACATAAACCTTTTATAGAAACAATCAAATATCACTTGGTAAAATAATTAGTGTAAGAATAGCACAGTCAGTCTGCCTGATGCTTGGTGCCAAATATCAAGAGGGCTTGTGCCAGCCCCCATCTCTGCCTCTTTCAGGGGAAGAAGGTGACTGTTCTTGTTCTCCCTCTCCTCTCTCTCTCTCTCTCTCTCTCTCTCTCTCTCTCTCCTCTCCTCCTTCCCTCCTCCTCCTCCCTCCCTCCCCTCCCTCCCTCCCTCCCCCTCCCTCTCTCTTCTTGGCACGGAGACCAAGGCAAAGGCCCAAAGCATACCCTTGGGAAGTTAAGTTTTCTAGGGAGTGAGTGAGGAGACAGATGACCCTCCAAGTGGGTTTCTTATATCCATATTGGGTCATGGATAAGGAGTGAAGGAAGGAAGGAAGAAGTTGGTGCAGACTGTCTGACCCACCATGACTGGCTGGCTTCCCCATCTACTAGCCAGCAGTAAATTCTTCCTGTTTGGGCTTTCCAAGTGATTTTCTCATGTTGAACAAATACCAAGAGCTTCATTTTGTTGATGACTTTAAGAATAATATCTCAGGGAAGAAGTGTCCCTCTTGGGCCCAGATAGGACTCGACGATGTTAGCTCTATGATAACAAGCTCTCTGTTAGAATCCTGAAGTGGTGATTCTTAGACTGTGGTAAGTCACTAGAGTCCCCGGGCCAGGCTTTCACTCCTGAGAGACATCTGTACCAGCAGCCTTGCCTAAGGCTAAGTGTTTTCCAGTGTAGGAGTCTGGCCCTCTGTGAGAGGCAAAAGATACTGCAGGTACTTAAATAAAAATAAAAAGATCAGATCTGTGCCATCCCATGTCTTGAGGATGCAACTGACTTAAGTGGGAACCCGGTTTGTTTTGTTTTTCTTTGCAAGTCGAAAAAGTGGGGGTCATCATCTCATCTTACAGGACTTCCATAGCACATGTCGCAGCCCCGATGAACTTTAGACACCATCTTCTGTCTCCTTTCCCAGCTTTTAAAAAGGATAATAAAATACTGGGTGAGGGGTGTCAAATAAATAGGCAATACTTACTAGCTCCAGACAGTTATTGACTTTTGGAGCTTTGAGGTCCTCTGGGGATAGCTTAGGAAAAAGGGAGAACCCTGTGTTCTGCCTCAACTCGGGGTATCTATTAGTTCATTCTGCAGGTCACAGAGGAAGGGAACTGGGAGAACTGGCAAAACAGCCAGCAAACCTAAAGTCCTTCTGATGGTGAATGGAATCAGAACAGGCAGCCCTACGGTAAGAGACAGGATTGGAGAAACAAAAAACACTTCTTGAAGTTTATCTTAGGCAAGTGGTTTTTTTTTTTTTTTTCTTCCAGAGACTGCTGCTCACATATGGTAACACCATCTCCCTGGCGCTTGCCATATGTAAGGACACAAGGTTTTATGACTTATTGTCGGTAAGATTTATGGAGATGATATATGAGTGGCAATTTTTCATCTTCTCATACTAGGAACAAACAGAAAGGCACAGCCCCTCACTGCTTAGGAGCAGAGCTATAGTATCCCCATGTAAGACTCTCACAAGTCCTAACCCTCCTTAGGGCAACGGCCTGCCTTTAATAAATGGTCAGCTTTTTGGTAACCAGCAACAATAATTTATTTGATTAAAATGGGCTACACTAGAGCTATTTTGATATGTTAATGAGTGCCATATCCTAGACTTGAGCTAAACGAGGTTTCAGAAGTGTCAGGCTTGTTTGTATAGGAAATGCACTGGGCTGGATGTTGGCCGAACTCAGAATTAGTGCTCCCATCTGGGAAGTTCCATTCCTGCTTGGGAGAGGTGTGCCCACTCTGATAGGTTTCATTTGAGCACTGGTCATGGTCACATACTATCCTGTCACTCCTGTGGAGAGAGGAATCTAAAAGAAGGAAGTAACAGAGTGAACCGTTTCCGTGGAACAAGGCATCTGCTTCCGGTGTCACAACATCCGGGCACTCCCTCACATCGGAATCCCGGCAGTCCTATGGAGTGGGAGAAAACAGGATACCAGAGGACAGGGACGCTGATGCCAAGCAACTCCAATGACTCCTCAGGCTTTGGGGGAGGAGGTATCTGCAGCCCTGGATGCATTCAGACCATGCAAAGGTTACTGATAAGGGTCTATCAGTTCCTCTGACTTGGCCTGGCTAAATGATGCAGCTCCCTCCTGCCTAAATTCTCATACAAGACCTGCTCCTTCTGTAAGGGCTGCATTTGATGGGGCCCTCAATGAAGGAACAAGCAGATAAGATAACAGAAGCCCAGTGACCGGCAGGATCCAGGGAAATTTCCCCCTCAGCTGGAAACATAACTCAGGAAATCTTAGCCAAGGCCACCTTGGAATCAGGAAGACATTTTATTTGATATACTGTCCTACTCTCTTAGGAAACAGCTTTGAGGACCTTTAGGGACAGTGGTATACCCAATTGCCTCATGCCTTTTCATTACTCACAATCATTTGATTAATCCTACTCCCTCCCTCCCTCTCTCCCTCCCTCCCCCCTTCCTCCCTCTCTGTCTTCCTTTTTCGTTTCTTTTCTTTCAGTCCTTGTTTTCCTTGGAGAAGCCTAGAAAAGCCAGTGAATTCAAAGAAGCATTTAGAATTTGTCCGTGATTTTTCTCTTTAAATCTATTTGGCAATTTTTCTGGATCTTCTTTAAGGCAAAAATAAATCATATTGCAGGGTCTGTGGCTAGCCCCCAGAGAACTTAAGTAGTCCAACAACATCCTATGGATTGGGGAGACAAACCTGACTAATACTTTGTGTTCCTTCTGACAGAGGCACTTGGAAAAAAAAATCAATACCATTGATCCCCACAATCTGCAGTTTATGGCTGGGTGTAGGTGTTCTTGGATGGCAAATAGAGTGTGTATCATTTTCTATGTGACTTTTGAGGGTGTAAGGCTGACAAAGGACAGAGTAGTCACTCTCATAAGCTGTGTCAAGACTTAGGAAGAATGCCCTGTGTCAGAATAGAGTCCCTTGGCAGAGATGTGTGTGCCTTCCCTATATGAAAATAGGATGTTGGGAACTAAGACCCCATTCTTTGGTGTGTGTGTGTGTGTGTGTGTGTGTGTGTGTGTGTGTGTGTGTGTGTGTGTGTGTGTTTAAGGAGAGGTCAACAGTTCGTGTGCATGTGGAGATCAAAGGACAATCTTGGGTGTCCTTCTTGGACACCCAGGCACTATACACTTGTCTTCTTGTGTTTTTTGAGATGGAGTCACTCACTGGCCTGGAGCTCAACCAAATCTGCTAGGCTGACTGGCTAGTGAGATCCAGAGATCAACCTGCTTCTGTTTCTCTAGAGCTGGGTCACAAGCCTATACATCCACACCCAGGTTCTTTGTTTTGCTTTATGTGGGTGATGTGGTCCTTGAGTTTGCAAGGCAAGCCCTTTGCTAATCAAGCCATCTCCCAGCTCCAGATCCCTTATGCTCTACTTGCCTTTCCCCAGAGAGATGCTGTTGCCATTCTTGAGTGTATTACTTTCTCTAGGTAGATTCTTTCTCCTTAGGAAATGTCATTTTTAGTTTTTTTTTTTTTTTTTGACTTTGTGGCTTTTCAGACAAAGACCCTTGAAGGGGAAAGGAAAGGTATTTCGGATCAAGCTAGGGAAAAGACAAGGAAGTCAGCCAAAGAATAGAATGAGTCCAAGGAGGGCGGGGGAATCCTAGAAAAAATATAGCCCAGATATGTTTGCTTGGCTTTATATTTGTAGCCACTGGCTTGGGGCAGATTCAGCACATTGTGAGGAATCAGCTTAAAAGAAGAAGTAACTTGCTCAGTGATCTCAAAGTCCAAGCAGCGTTCTTTTTCCTTGTGACATGATCCCGATATTGTTCAGACTTCTTAGAACTCTAAGGACATGCGATCAGCAAAAATGCTCAGATGTTTGCTTCTCAGAAAACCTTTGTGTGCGTATATGCATGTGGGTATATGTGTCTGTGAGTGGGGGGCCATTCTTGAATATTGGGCTAAGAGCACAGACCTGATTCCAACCTTTACCATTTTGATTTTTGGGACCTTAAGTGGTTGATGCAGATTTTTATGAGCTCTGTTCTGGCCTCTTACAGTTGTGGATCCAATTTTCTGCATAATCCTCTGAATTTAGAAGAAAACACTAGGTTGGGCCATGTCTGGTATACAGGTGGGGCCTAATGGATGTTAGCAGTACTCATATACCACCTTGTTTGGGCATGCTTAGCTTTTGGGTGAGTATGATTTGAAAATCATTAATTTTTTTTCAACTACCATTTATCAAAAAGTTGTTATATGTGTTTAATCTGCCCAAATTCTTCAGTCATGGGGAATTGAATGTTGAATACATGGAATTTTTCTGGATCATGAATGGTATGGGGAACCATCTGCTGGGTTGGTAAACTGCAGCCTATGGGCCAGATTGGCCCTCCTGGTCACTTATTTTTGTAAATAAGTCTTTATTGGAATTCCATCCCACTGGCTTATTTGTATAATAGCCATGACTGTTTTCCTGTAGTCACATAGTTTTCATGTAGGCACAAATAGCTAACCATCCTCAGAGGCCACGAGGCAGGCTGGGGTGGGAATGTTCCCATTTTGAGCAGTTAAGACAGCAATTATGTGTCTCAGGAAGTCTAAGCTCTTTCTTATTGATAACCAAAGCCCACCAATCCCTACGGCAAGCCCCAGGGATCAACATACAAGCTCTCCAATGGGGCTGGCCACTCAGCATTTCGAGCCCTCATCCTCTAAGCAAACTTCCTCTTCAGGCTTTGTATTTTGCCTTGCGTGTCCAACAGAAAAATTTTCAGCCAGATGTTTCAAAGGAGTCCTATTTTTGAGTCCTTGAGTTTGTTACTAAAATGGAAAGGAAATTAATGTTGATGTATGTATGTGACTGCTAAGGTGGCCAGGAGTCACCACACATTTAGGGCAGAATTAAAAATGAAGACTTATGGAAAGTTTCATAGACCAGTGACCATGATGGCCATTACTTTCTCTGCTTAGAGATGCAGACAAGACTTCAACACATGCTGTGGGGTGTTTACAGTTTATGCACACTGTGCAGTCATTCACACAGGCGCTATACAAAATTACCTGGGGGCAAGAGCAGCTACAAAAGGGGAGGGTCAGGGCTTTGCAGATACTTTGTTCTTGTCAGGGAAAATCAAGCACTAACGTAGCTTCCTGGAGGTGAGGAAAGATGATCTGAGAAACAGGAACAGGGCAAGAGGTGGTGACTCAACCCACTGTAGTCAGCATCCAGATGCTGCCACACGCTAGCCTGATCGAGTGCTGGGATCGGAGTCCCCATAGCTTTCTCTGTAAAATGGGAACAGTCCCACCCTAGCCTGCCTCACAGCCTCTGTGGACGGTAGTCTCTGCCTTTGTCAGCTCTCTCCTTAAAAAATTAATTAACTCGACTTTTTGACCGTATTGATGGAAGCACGAGCATGCCCCTGGTGTGCATCGTAGTGAGTATGTTCTTTCTGGTTTTAAATCAAACTAGAGTGTTTCCAAGGGGCTCTAAAACGCGTCCTGATCCCCAGACACTGTATTTTCTTGCCACATGAGATAGTCAGGGATGTATCTTCCAGGAAAGCAGGGAGAACTGAGAGCACGTGATGCATAATCCCACCTCACCCATGACAAACTCGCCAATGACACGCCTGTTATTGACTATATATCAATACCAAGATCTCGAATTTAGAGCACTCATGCTATCATCCATTTATTGAACAATTAAAGATAAAATACAATGCATTCCCACAGAACTCCCAATATCCATACAGTTTTATTATAGGAAATGAGAATACAGACAGGGCACACATGAAAAAGGAGGCTAAGAGAGATACTATTGCTCTTAACACTGGAACTGAAATCCCTATTATAAAGGCGAGTTTTTAAAAGAAAACAGAAACACACTACTCTTTTTCTTCTCTTTGATTTGGGAGGGGTAATTAATCCCCCCCCTTTATCAAAAGATAATACTTATTTCCTGTAACATCAACCATTCTATACTCTGGTGCACTGGCCTAACATCCCGTGAGGTGAGTGTAGCCTTTTGTGTGTGACCTCCTTTCGCTGGGCATTCCCACCTGATTTTTAAAATTTACTATTAAAGGAAATGTTGCAATGGACACACTTGTGGCTATATCTTTGTCCACAACTCCATGATGTCATATTTATTTTTAAAGTGAGATTCCATTGGGATTAGTGCTTGTCTGGAGTGCAGCCTTCGTAGGTTAAAGAAAGCCCTTACTGCTTGGTTGCATGTCTGTCCTAACTTGACTATCCTTTTGAATTCTGTGAGGCTGAGTTCCAGCTCTATAAACCACCCACAAGATGAGGCAGTGCTGCTGCTGCTGCTGCTGCGCTGGATGGGAGCGAAGGGGACTAGCATAGTGCTGGGCCTAGAGGAAATGGACACATTAGGAGTCCATGTTGCTCAGTGCAAAAGTCATGGTTAGAGACTTCACCAACCACCAGACTATAATTAGAACCCAGCTTCTTAGACTGTGCATTCATGAGCACATCTGGGGTCATTTAACTAAATGTGGGGGTCACCAAAATTTGGCAGTAGTAAAAGATTTCTGAATGTTCAATAAGTAACAGTTAATTGAAAATCAAAGTCATAAGAAGAAGTTCCAGGTGTTTCTGACGGTGCAGGGCTGTTTGTACTTTGTGATGTCACCATCCCTTTGCCTCTGGACATACACATGCACTTTGTCTTGTGTGCACCGACACAGTGCTGATGCCACTGATGCTCAGATATGATGCTGAATGTCTGGGATGGACAACTGTGCTTTTTACAGTCCATGTCAAGTTTTCTGCACTTGGGGGAATAGAAGAGTTCAATTATGGCAAAGCAAATGTTTTCATATTTTCCTATGATTATTCCCCAACACACAGCATTGGTATTCCTTCCTTTACACTGTGTTATGTTACAATACTTGGCTTTCAAATCTTCTGTTGGAGTTGCTGATTTGAGTTCCATCGACACTGCACATACATACACAGTGGACATATATGCATGTAGGCAAAACACTCATACACACAAAGATAAACATGTTTAAGGAGTACCTTGGAGGCATTGCATCCAAGAAAGTATATCACAGTTATCATTCTTACTTTTTATCATGTTTAACGAGTTTCATTTTACACATTTAACAAGCAAGCAGGGCCTGAGAAAGGTTAACTGCACATTCGTAAGAACATCGCGAAGCTAATAAATATCAGAGACTGGATTAGAACCCAAGTTCCTTAGAATTAGAACCTTTACAGTTACTAATGTTTGATTATTGTTCCTGCATACTTCATTAATTTATTAAAATGTTGATAATTGCATATGTTAATTGTATGAGGCATAATTACCATACATATATATCACTAGGTTGTCAAGCCTTTCTGCTTATATTCAGAACATAATTTCTCAGATTTAAGTGTATATCTGAGTTACTTTGTATGACCCAGTCATGACGTCATCTTCTTAGAGTTTTCTAGAGTCTTTCCTCTGAATGTAGTTCCACCAACCTGACAACCAGTGTTATCAGTATATATAAGGTGAGACCTCACATTCTGCTCCAGAGTCAACCACGTGACACAGGCCCACCAATCACTAGCCAGTCTGAATGAATGAGCATCTACAGAGAAACCTCCTTACTGGGGCCCTCAAAATAGAACTTGTTTTACACATTTAACAAGCAAGCAAGCAAGCAGAGTCTGAGGAAGGTTAACTACACATTTTTATGCTGTGAAACTAATAAATGTCAGAGGCAGGGTTAAGTTCATCCTTCTAAGTTCAAGTACTTCTGTACCTTTGAGGGGGAATCCTCAAAGACAGCTCTCAGTTTGTTTGTTTCTTTGTGGCTGTCGCTGTTATTATGGTTAAAATACTCCAACAAGAAGTTATAGGAGATAGGGATTATGTTAGCTCACAATTCAGCATTCAGTCCATCACAGAGGGGAATTTAAGGCATCTGGGGCCTGAAGCAGTTGGTTCCCATTACATCCACAGAGTCAGAGAGCAGTGAATTCATGCATGCTGTTGTTGAGCTCACTTTCTCCACTCTTACAAAGTCCAGGATATTCTGACTAGGGAATGGTGCCTCCCAGAGTGAGTAAGTGTTCTCACCTCAATTAACATAGATATGGACAGATGAGCTCAGAGGTCTATCTCCTAGGTGGCTCTAGACTTAATCAAGTCAACAATAAACAATACTCATCACACGAGCTTAGCTAATTAGCTTTCATTCCAACTTCATAAGCACAGAGATGGGTTCACAGAAGGTTATGCAACTACGTTAACCTAGGCAAAGTGACCCCAAGATTTAGAAAGGAAGTTCAGACAGGGGGTACTTTTTCCTTCCAGAGGCTGTGGTAGGAATAAGGGTGGAGCTTGGAATCCAACGTGTAGGGCTGGGATGAAAATTGTATGCAAAACTAACATACACTGTTACAAGATAGTTGTTACTTGTATGCTTGAGTCAAACCATACCACAATGATGCTCTGTTTTCTGCTCAAGTCAAGGTCAAACTGGACTACATTTCTGTCACACATGTACCAAAGGTCCACTGTGAAGACCTTACTCCAGATGCCACAATGGAGTAGAAAACTCTCAGGAAACAATATACAAGCATAGCTGTAACATCGCTGAGACTTTGGAAGAGAGTCGGGGTGAAAAGTGGGGCGCACACAAGTCAAAAGCCTTTCTGAGACCGTTTGCAGCACTATCCTGCAGCAGCAACAAGGCAAACCCTAAAGTCTGCCTGTGGTTTTCTCGGCCATCTCAGATGTCTGCTGCTATTTCAGTGAGACTTACGGAGCACCACTGACCAGCATGTCTTCCTAGCTCTTTGAGCAAATTGTCTTGCCACCGTTTATTAAACGAACTGCCCATTTGCTTCTCTGCTTGAAACTGACCATGTAGCCCAAGGATTCAAGGTTGTGTAGGAAGAATTGGTGGATGATGGCAGCTGGGCCCAGCCCTCTAGCCAAGTTGCCTCTTGTCCAGGTATTCAGTGGAGAGAATTCTTGGCTCCCAGAATCCTTTCTGAAAACCCTTTCAATCAAATCTCAGTTCTGCTTTCTCCCGATTCTTTTCTTTTCTCTTTATTTCCACTTATCCAATGATATTTCCTGGCAACTTCTGGCTAGAGCCCTAGTGGTCCGTACTGCTGGCCTGGAGTCCCATCTCTGAAGTATCTGGATATAACTGCTTTGCAGTGTCTAGCTGGCTGTCCCAAGTGTGTCCAACCCACAGAACACACCCTGCCCATGGCCCAAGACAGCTGTGAATACAGTCTATCAGAAAGTTACTAAGTTACTTAAGATACTATAGAAATCTATCCCACTGCATGGTTTCTGAGCATGCCCTTTGTAGACAACAACATTTTGTTACAGGGTCAAAAGGTTGTTCCTGTTTGTGGAGTGTGGATTTCTCCTCCACGGAAGGAATACAATTCTATTCATCTCCATGTGTTCATGACTTAAATCATCAGGGTTTAGACCTAAAAAAAAATGACTCGGGTCAAATGGGAGTGGAGGAGTGTGTGAATTAAGTCAATGAGCAGCCATCATGATGGTTTCTCCTTGCTGCAAAGGGCTTTTCCTATCATGGGATATCAAAGAGGCTTTGTGCTGTGCTGTGCTCTGTTGATTTTGCAGGTCTGGTCTCACCGGTAGCCTATATGGCTTCAAACTCCAGATCTGTCCAACGCAGTCCTCTGAGTGCTGGGATGAGAGGGCTGCACCATGGAGTCTGACTCCACAAAGCTCTTAAGCTTCAAGTGCAGGTAGGGACGGAGTACCCTCTGGCTCCCTGTGTTTCCTCCTCCTGCATCGAGGGGCTCAACAGGGTTTGGGAGCACTTCAAACCTACCCCCTCTCCCTGAAGAACGTATTGATCACGAGGACAAGAACTCAGGGCTCAGAGCTGGTGGTCCAGGCTAATGGGGAGACCTCTAATCTACAGCCACCTTGAGCTGGTGTCCTGCTCCTTGGGGTTCTTTGGAGTGACATTGTTTTCTTTAATTGTTAGGATGGAGGTGGGGAAGAGAGAGGAGCCTAGAGAGTATCTTCATTTTTTTCCTTCTTCCCTATGGTCATGGACAGAAAGGGCTAATCAGCCCCGGGTTGCCAGAGGCCAAGGAAACGCCTACAGTCAGCACATGTGCATCAATAGACTGGGAAATGGAGACTCTAGAATATAGGAACAAGGTGTTCTTCAGTGGCAGCGAAAGTAAAACTAAGTCGTACTGTGAATGGCACAGATAATTGTATGTGCCAATAAACAATCAGAACAGGGAGTGGGGTAGTCTTTAGTCAGGCACATTTGTGGGAGGTTGTCTCAGCCCTTTCCTGGACTCTTCTCTAATACTTAAGGACCAGTGCTAACTCAGCTCTGGGCAGATTCTCCTTATTCTATAACTGAGCAATTGTTTAACTAAGTAAATATCCTACTTACCGTTCAGCTACCTGCTAGCAGAAAAGGAAGTAGACAGTTGCAGTAGACACAAACCAAAGGCAAGCCTCCTCCTGTGGTGTGCCTGTTCTCCTTCCCTACCCCATCCACATAGACTTCTCTGTCCTTGGTCAGAGAGCCTCCCCAGTGAGATTCTCTGTCCTTGCCTGATGCAGGGAGATTAAGCAAATTGATTTTAATTAGGTCTACCGTCATCTCAGAGGGGGGCATCAGAGAAGGAAAGCAGATGGGTGGCCAGAGTGGGCATGGGCTCTCTCTGCACCAAAGAGTCCTCTTTGACAGCAAAGTGGTGCCACAGAGGGCTCTGCTCTCTGGTCTCCCCAGCCTGGTTTGCCGGAACTTAGTCTACTGTGCACAAGTAAGCAGACATATCAGAAAGTAGAAGCTAAATGGAGACAGAAAGGCTTAACTCCCTAACTCTCTCCAGGCATTTTCTCAGGCTTGTGCTTTGGGTTTTCACCTGAGGAGGATTGACAAGGCTGGGCTCTGGGCAATATTCAAACACTTCTCCAAGTGAGGCCCCAGCAAGGGGCATATCACAAGTAGCTCTTGCTGTGACCTCTAAACAGGGTGGCAGAGACCAAGAGTGAAGAAAGAAATGCAGATCATGGGATTGGGACTCTCTAACATCTTCTGCCCCATAGCTCTGGGCTTTCTGCTTCATACTGGTTCCAGGATAGACATCCACTACTGGCTGGCAATCTAGAAACTGGACTGTAGAGCCCCACCCCTGCCTCCTAGTCTATTCCCTCCTCCCTGCACCCACATTTTATGATGATAATTGGAAAGGAGAGAAAGGTGCAGTGGCTTTGCTTACAATCCAATTAACATCTGAATAATTTACCAGAAAATACATTGGGGCTTTATCCAGCCCAGGGCATGTTCCATTGAAGAAGCCAGCGTGGAGTTCTGGGTGGGACCACATCTGTGCCTGTCTTCCATGCTGAGACAAACTCCCTAGGACGAGGGAGAGGGGTAGGGTTGGGGGGAGAGGAAGTGGGGGAGGGACAGCACTCCCTTTCTTTTGACAAATCCTAAATTTTCTCTGACTAACACTGTGTGGGATAATCTTGTCAACTGAACTGGGTTGAGAATCACCATGGAAACACACCCCAGGATGTGCCCCTAAGGGGATTTCTAGAAAGGGTCTACTGAGTGGGAGGACCCATGATGACTACTGTGGGCAACTTCATCTCATGGCCTGGGGCCCTGAACTGGAGAGAGAAAGGAGAAAGTGAGCTGGCCACCCGCAGTCAGCAATCATCTCTTGATGGTTTGTTTGTTTTGTTTGTTTGTTCTTTTTGTTTTTTCCCCCAAAGACACAATGTAACCACCTTGATGGCCTGCCTTCTCCAACTACAAGCTAAAATAAAACCTTTCCTTCCCTAAGTAGCTTTTGTCAGGCCTTTTGTTACAGTCTTCCACCATAAAGTTTGGATGTTGAGGTGACAGTATTTATGGATGTAAATCCCTGTGTTAGCAATGTACAAGCTTATGCATGTGTCAACAAGCCCTAATAAAGTCCACTATTTTATAGGCTAAAGACAAAGTTAATAGAGAAGACTTCCAGAACCTTTAGTGTGGATTTTTTTCTCCAGACTGACCAGTATATTGATTATTTTTCTAGAAACACACACAGTGGCAAGCCTGCAAATACCTGGCAGTCATCTCTCTACAAGAGGAGGGTGAAATTATTTTAAATTTTTTTGGTATAGTTTGCCACTTTCTTAGTATAAATGATCTCGTGAGTCCAAACACCCAGTGTGAAGCCACCTGGACTACAAACAAGAGAGCTGAAGTTTTAACAACTGGTTTTTTCAGGCAGGTTCAAGCCAGCTCTAGTTCATTTTTCAATGTTGGCTCCTCTTGGCTCCCTAGAATCAACTCTTAATTCATATAGTGTGTCTTGCATTATGTACGCTGTTGTGTTATATATTATGTTGTTAAAAGTCTACATATATACTTTTAATACATAATACATATTTAATAAATAAGACGTAGTTTAAATAGATAAGACACAATTTTAATAAATAATAGATAGTTTTAATAGCAAACATAATCACTCATGAATGTTTTATTTCTACTAAAGATTATGTAATAAAATATGGAATCATATAAATACTGCATCTTAAAAGGTCATAAAGAAGAGAGCTGAACACCTGAGAAAGGGAGCCCCACTTTTCTTGTCCGCAAGAGCACAGCTTTCAGGAATTAGAATCTGAGAAGAAAGCCAGATCCGGATCCTGGGTGACTTAGGGGTAGTGGAACGGATTCCAGCCAAGCAATGACTTGTTAATGATCTGTGCTGGGTAATGAGCTGTAGCAGCCCAGATCCGCTGCTTGTCTGATGGGCTGGATCTCTGCTGGGTTCCAGTGGAGACCAGAGCAGCAGTGAATGAAGTTGAGAGCTTGGGATATTCCACCCTCACGGGGAGAGCTGAGGACCTGTTTGGTGCAAGGGCTTGCCTGGCATTCAGGGAGCCCTGGATTCTATCCCTAGGGTTGCATAAACTGGGCATGATGGGGCATGCCTATAGTCCCATCACTACTCAGAAAGCAAAGGCCAGAGAACCAAAAATTCCAGGTCATATACGGAGCTATAGACAAGTTCGAACTACATGAGATTCTCTAGCTCATAAGTAAGTAAACAAATAAAGAACATGTAACAGAAAATTAAATTAAAAAAATAAAGAAGATAGCCCCGTGTTGAAAGAGCACGCCTTTACCTCTGAGCCTGTTCCACTGAGGATCCACTCACACAGGCCTCCAGAACACTCACAGCTATAGATAGAACCACATACAGAGTGGCAAGCCAACACACACGTGCACACACGGGCATCCATTCAAGCCTATCTGTACCGTGTGCACACATAGCCACACATACTCACAGGTCTACACACACATACACAGATATACATTCTCGTACGTAAACTGTGGTCACCGATTTGAAGTTGACGCTTTCTCCCGTTCAAGGCCAATGCTATAACAAAGACACATCTACTTCACCAATGCTTCCCAGAAAAGAGACGAACCCAAGTCCTCTTGCACCCCACAGTGTACCTACTGGGTGTGAGTGGAAGCACCTATTAGGAGTCTGTGGGAGCACAAGTGTCAACCTCCTGATGCTGCTGTGCGATAACTCCCTGGGGGGGGGCTGGGGAACCAATTACACAAGATGACTCCTTCCCATCCTCTTTTCACTTGTCATTTGTTTATTTCTTACACGGAAGGATTATTTTCCGTCACTGTCACTATGCTTAGCCGTCACTCACTTCTCTGGATTTCCCTAAGTGGAATTCACTTCAAAAGAGCTTGCCACTTATGAAGATATCCTCCAGGGGAACCCCCACATGCTCACCTCTCTCTCTCTCTCTCTCTCTCTCTCTCTCTCCCCCAACCCTGTGTTTGCCTGTCTCGTGCCCAGTCTACCACAGTCCTTTGGAAATATTAATGAAATCTTCATTCTGGTGTCTCTGCCCCACCCCCACCACATCACACAGGGATTGATGCCCACTAAGGCTCTCAAGACATCTTGCCCATTGCTAGAGATGAAGTGGTGGCACTGCCACATCAACACCATGTGAAGCTGGTGCCATAACTGATTTGAGCAAAACGGGTCTGCAGCCCTTGACTTACAGTTGGGCGGATCCTCACTTGTGACCCATCTCTCTGTTCAGAAATCTCGCACTCCAGAGTCAGACTCCGGGCTGTTTGCGGCTACTGTTTGAATGTACATGGGCCCTATGAGCTGCAATGACCTCAGCTCTGTTCTAGCTACCCACAGGGATAAATGAGTTAAAGACAGAGAATGGGAGATGCCTGCCCCTGTGTATGTAGGTGTGTGTTATAGGCCAAGGTCTGTTGCTCACGTACAGTAGTTCAATAAAGCCATTCGTTGATTAATCCCCCTCCTGTGAAGTGGAGTTGGCCACCCTCACCTCAGGTGTAAGAGGACTCCAAGTCACAAAGCCACCTTGTGACCCATTTATGACTCCTACCTTGTTCCATTCACTGGCAGATCAGTGTGACCAGCTGTTCCTCTGTGTAGAGAGGGCATTATACATGATATATATGGGGGCCCAGAGCTAGGTACTATGTGTACACTGTCCTCAATTCTCATGGTCACAAAGGAGGCTTCTGATATAGGTCTAAGTCAAAGAAAGACACCTTCTAGAGTTTCAGCCTTCAGAGCCTCTCGTGGCAGAACTGGCCCACACACCTGCCGTCTGGCGCATCCAGTGTGTCCAGAGCTTTTAAAGCTCATGTCCATTCAGCCGTCAATGAGAAACCTTGAGGATCAGCCCCTGGCTTGGCTCAGCCAGATGCTTCCTTCTCCCTCATGCTGGAACTTGTGACCTGATAGGAAGGAGAACCTTCCTGTCGATATGTAGTGATGGACAGTTTTGACCTTCCCCTAGAGGGGCTCCAGCACAGACACAGGGGTTCTCCTACCTCTGCCTCTGCAAAAGCTGCCAGTCTGGGCTCCCTGAAGACCCATGAGTAGAGTCAGATCTTGGGCAAAGAGGCCAGGCAAATGCTGACCATGTTCTGAGACTGGAATGTTGCAGCTTGGAGAGCTAGCTTCCTCAGAGACACCAGGTTTGTACAGGCTTTAAAAACAGCAGCAGCAACATGGCCTCAGTGGGGGCATGTGGGAAAAGCAGCCAAGGCAGGGGCTTCCTGCCTCCAAGCTCCAAAGCCTTTGTGTGTGTGTGTGTGTGTGTGTGTGTGTGTGTGTGTGTGTGTGTGTGTGTGTGTGTGTGTGTGTGATGGTGGGTGCTTAAGTGTGGTGATGGCGGTGGGGGTTTCCAACAGACAGACCTCCCTTATTACTGGAGTTATTTCTGTCCCACAGGTTACAGTGGTTCTTACATTTTGCACAAGGAATGAATCGAGTCATTACTACCTCAGCAAGTGTCAGCCCTGGACTAGGGGCACGGTTGGGAAGCAGAGCAGTTAATACACGGGCGGATTAGGTGACACTCAGGCTTCGCCACAATTAGAAACCCAGGATGTTTGAAATATTAACTGAGATATGTGGGGAAGAGGCAGCGCCTGGCTTCTCTGCCAAGGAGATAGCTTGGAGGAGGTTGCAGAGAATTATGTAAGGGACCAGGAAGCAGCGGGAAGTGGCCTTCCCTGAGTATCCGTTCTGCATCCGTTGCTTCTGTAGACATCCCTTCATTGATTGACCTTTCCCAGTCCCTAACAAACAGGAGCGTCTCTCCCATGTTACAGATGAAGCCAAAGGATGAGGGGGTTAGTCCCCAAATGTGCCCAGAGAGGAAGCACAGGCTGCTATCCTTGAGCAGTTCTTTTCTGAGCTCACCTATTACCTGCCTGCCTCCAGGAGGCACAGGAATGCCGGGTAGAAGTGGGGCTTGAGAAGAAATACTCTAGTACAGTCATCAAAGCAGCTGATCTGTATTGCTCACACACAGCCTAGCTAGCTTGTGCAAAATGGCGTGCAGTGCCTGCCATGTTTAGAGCCATCTAAAAGTACAAGACCTTCTGCCACTGCTATTGTACAAAGAGGGAAACTGAGGCATCTCATCGACAGCTCGGAAGGGGGTCAGAACTGAGTTTGACTTTAGGCCCTCCACTCACCCCTACCCCAGAAATAGGGCTACTGAGTATCTTGAATCAGTCACGGGAAGGGGTTTAACCTGGGCTTCGCACATTCTTATCAGGGGCCCTTTGCTTCCAGCCATTGTCCATCTGTTTGTTTCAAATGCTGTTGTTAAATACCTTAGTGCCTGGGCCGTGGGCAAAGAGCAAGGGGCAAGTGCCTTTAGCTCCCCTGACACAGGTAATGTGCAGATCCACCTAGCTTAGCACCCGTGGGGTACTCAGGCTCAGTTGCTTTGGATTTGTCTTCGCACCCTAGAGAGCAGGACAGAATTTCAATGTTTAAAGATCGGGTTTGCTAGCAATAAACAAGCCTGCCCCACTCCAGTGGGCGTGAAGATGAAAAACAATAACCAGAGACTGTTCCACGTTCTATAAACCAAGAAGAGGGAAGGGGCAGAATACAGCAAAGCGAGCAGAGAAGGTGACAGGAAGCTAATGGGGAAAGATGTTTAACAGTCATGGGGTCACAAAGCTAAGACTGCTGCAATGTTGACCTCAGGCTAGACCCTGGGCTGATGTACTGACGACACATGGCATCTTCCAGTGACCACGCTTCATCTGCCCCCCTCACTTGCTTCATGTGATACCCTTTGTTTGACTTCCAGGGTTGGTTCTGACCAGCACATCCACCATGGAGGGCCCTGCTTACAGCCTGGGGGGCAGATAGGGACACTCAGAACCCAGCTCTTCACTCCGTTCTGGTTTCCACTTCCCTAATTACAGGACGCCTTCCCTCTAGAGCCCGCTCAAGTTCTCCTTTCCCTTGGGTTGTGTTGCTACCACCTGGATGAAGGAAGGAAGTAATAAGGCAGTGTGTTTCTAAGAATGACAGGAGGAGAAGCCAGAGAAGGGGCCCCTGGCCATCATCTGTAACCCTCGTGAACCCTGTCGCACACTGCCTGCAACAGAGCCTGCTGCTTGTCCTTGGAATTAGGATAGCAACTTCAGCTCAGGGGTTGCGTGATTATTCTATGTGCTAGGCTCTGGATGCAAGGTAGGATTCATGGTAGGATGCACAGGAAGCCATGGACAATACTCTGAGAGCTTGGTTAATTACAATTAGCACACAGATCTGAGGCTGGGGAATGGCTCAATTGGTAAAGTGTAAGATGTGCAAGTGTGAATTTTTCAGTTTGATCCTCCGGACCCATTTTTAAAAAAGGCTGATGTGGTAGAGCAAGCCTTGGGAAGGTAGAGACAGGAGGATCCCTGGGGCTTGCTCTCTTGTCGGATAACGTAGCTGAATGGGTGTGCTACAAGTTCACTGAGAGATCCTGCCTCAGCAAATAAAGTGGAGAGGGAACAGGCAGGATGACTTGGTGGGTAAAGGTGCTTGCAGTCAAGCCTGACAACCTGAGTTCTATCTCAGGGACCGACGGGGTAAAAGAAGAGAAACATACACACACACACTCACACACACACACACACACACACACACACACACACACACACACACTCACTAGCATGGGTTATCATTTATGTTTAATAGACCAAGGCAAGCAGATCTGATCTTTCTCACTCCCTGGGATATCAGCACTTTCATATACTTACTGAATTGCCCAGAGCAGGGAACTGATATCTAATTCACTATAGATATTTGCCCTGGTCTGAAGGTGCAAAATATCTGCCCTCCTTCCCTAGTCTTTTCTTTCCTTCCCTCTTCCCTTTCCCTCAATTCTCAATTCCTCTCTTTCTTTTCTCCTTCCTTCTTCTTCCTCATTTCTTCCCCTTTCTTTTTCTTCTCTCCTTTCATTATTCCTCCTCCTCCTGTCCTCCTCCTCCTGTTCTCCTCCTCCTCTTCCTCCTCCTGTTCTCCTCCTCCTCCTCCTCCTCTTCTTCCTCTTCCTCTTCCTCTTCCTCTTCCTCTTCCTCTTCCTCTTCCTCTTCCTCTTCCTCTTCTTCTTCTTCTTCTTCTTCTTCTTCTTCTTCTTCTTCTTCTTCTTCTTCTTCTTCTTCTTCTTCTTCTTCTTCTTCTTCTTCTTCTTCTTCTCTTGAAGCTCAGTCTGGCCTTAAACTCGATACAAGCCCAGCAATAACCTTGAACTCCTGATCTTTCTATTTCTGCCTCTCATATTCTGAGATCACAGCACAGACCACCAAGCCTCCTTTTTCCTAATGCACCATCTTTCTCCTTTAAATATAGAGTAGGGCAGAAGGATATAGCAGACGCCATCACCTCTTTCTGTAAAGATTCATACAATAAGTGTTTTTGTCTTAGAAGCAAGATCCTTCCCAAAGCAGTCAACAGCATAACCAGAAGTATGAAGGCTAGGAGAGCTGTCAGGGGCAGAAAAGGGAAGGGCTGTCCTCTAATGCAGCTATACTTCTGGATGTTGTGATTTGAATTTCATATTATATTCACAAGGCATGAAACATTTTTATCTTTTCTTTTCAACCATTTTATAATGTTTTTTATATGATCTTCACTTGCAACCTTTAAAAAAACAGAAGATTCAAAGGGACCCCTAGGCCACCATTTCTTGATCTGTACATTTTGAGGAAATTGATTCTGCCACTAACTATAGGTCTCTGTGGATAGAATGTATGAGCCTTGTATGCTCCAGGTTATCAGTAAGTAGGGGGTTGTAGACACAAACCCGGGGTTGACACAATATGCACACGTGGCTAATTGCATGTACATGTAAAATGGTTTAATATGAACAGTTGAGACCTTCAGTAACCTAGACACATTCCAAATCCTCAATAGTGACATGTCCTATGGCTCCCACAAAATTCGAGGACAGTGTCACTACAGAGAGTGCTTCTGGTGAAAAGATCTCCAAAATCCTTCTTTATCTTAGGGTTGGCATTGTCTCTTTATAAGAGTGCAGTACAGACAAGCAGAGGGAAGAGAATGATCAGTGCCTCCCACAGCAAGAGGAGAAAGGTGGGGGTGGCAGTGGGTATGTGTGAGTATATTCTTTGCTGGAAATTTATGCATGCTAGAAACTTCAGAACATGGGCATATCTGGAATTATGGGCTTTGGGGTGGTAATTAGTTCCATAGCTTGAGTTGAAATCACCCCAAGCTTGATGAACTGGCATCTTGATAAAAGAAAGAAGGGAAGATAAAAGAAAGGATGGCTTGGACTTAGGTGTAGAAAAGAAGGCCACATACAGACAGAGGTAGTGATTGGAAGCAGCCTCGGGGTCAGACCCTTCTGCTAGGAACCAGACGTGGGGTGGATTCTCCTCTAGGCCGTTCAGGGCAATGTGGCCCACATTTCACATCTTTAGTCTCCCAGATTATAAGAGAATAAACTTGTGTGGCTTTCGGCCAATCAATCAGGGAGAATATGTTCTGGCAGGCCTAGGAAAGTGATCTGGGGGACTGGGAGTAGTGTCACTGTGCAGAAAAATCCAAGGGCCAAGCCATTGCTAGTTACACAATCCTTAGAGTCTTTTGAGAGACAGAGAGAGACAGAGAGAGAGAGACAGAGAGAGAGAGAGACAGAGAGAGAGAGACAGAGAGAGAGAGAGAGAGAGACAGAGAGAGAACAAAATAAAATAACAGTAACAAACAGCCAAGCAGGGATTTCCAAAGAGCTTGGTAAAGAACTAGGCCCAGAGAATATTATTTTATACAAAGAAATCTGGCCTCCAGGCTGCCTTGTGGTCAAAGGCAGGCTTTAAACTTGTAGAAAGCAGGGCAGCAGACAGGGAAGAGGCAACAGTTTGCCTTCCAAAGGCCGAGCCTTTCCTGCCAGGCCTGGGGGATTCATTCCCTGCCACAGTGGGAAATCTGACAGAGAGGGAAGTGTAGGCTTTAATCCCTATCAATTTGCAGGCCACCTCTCTGCATCAGCCAGCGGGCCTCACATGCAGGGAAGGGTGAGTGTCATAAAAGCTGTTGTCTTTGAAGGAATGCAGTTCAGGGATTAAGGGCCATGTCTAATGAGAGGCGGGTTAGAGGTCAGATGTGAGGCAGGTGACAAGTATGGGATCATTTTGCTGGGCCCATTCTCTGAGTAAAGATGGCTCTAATATGAGGGAGGACGTCAGGGCCCAGAAATGCCTCCACAGGTGGCTCTCCTGCCTTATCTTCCTGGCCCTCCTGGAAGAAATCTAGAAGCCTCTCCTTGCTGGGGAAAACCTTAAACAGAGATATCAGACATCAGAGCGCAGCAACTTTTAAGGAGAAACAGGATGAGCTGAGGGATTTTTGGCAGCTGGGATTGAGGTCACAGTGGTACCTGAAAACCTCGAGTTTTACTTTTCCCTCTGCCTCATGCCATCTGTTTTAAAGATGGATGTCCCTTCCCTAGTCCTCCGCGTTTCCATTAGAGAAACGGCAATACAAATGGACTCGGGGAGTCGATTAAACAATTCAGACAAGGTGCAATCACATGCGAAGTGGAGAGCCAAAGATTTTCATGACTGAGAAGGACTAGAAATAGCCACCCCCAAAGGGAAAGGAGGTTACTATGTACTGCTACATATGTGTTTTTGCTACCGTTTACTTCCCATTGCTAGGACAGAATACCTGACAACTGACAAAAGTTCCATGAGGAAGGGAGAGATGGTCAGGGCTTCCTTTCTCCAGGGAAGGCATGATGGCAGGAGCCCGGGGTTGCCGGTCCTATTATATCTGCAGGCAGGAAGCCGAGGGAGATGAACTGCTCAACGCCCTTTCTTCTTAATTCATCCTAGGATCTCAGCCCATGGTGTGTGTGGTCCAGCCTCAGGCTGGGCTTCTCTATCCCAATCAACCTAAGCTAGAAACTCTGAGGCTGGGTTTCCAGATGATTTTAGGTCCTGTTAAATTGAGCGCTAATATTAACCATGACAATATGTATATATTTATTATCATATACGGGCACAGATATATGTATGGAGGAATATTATATAGTTTATAAGCCACCGTTTCTGAAACAGTTGTTAGGCAAATTATATAGAAAATAGTAAAAAGTCATAACAGGATATTAAATAAACAAGGTAAAGAGAAATTTATAGCATAGAACAATTTCTGTCATTTAAACACATTTAAACATATGTGCACACATGTTGCATGCAAGTGTATGCAAATACACACATATACACATATACTATACACAAATATATGAACACACAAAACATGTATGCATATATAAACATATACATGCACATGTATATATAATCATATGCATACATATAAACACACAAAAGTATATGCATGCAAACACATATACATATATACTCATATACACATACACTCATATACACACATACACATTCATACACATACATATATACACACACATACACACATACACAAATACACATAACTGCAGTAATGAAATATTGTGAAAAGATGATTCTGGGAGTGTGGTCATGCTAAATTCTCCTTCATGATTTCTCTTAAAACTTCCCAGCACAAAGAAAAATGTCAAGAAAAAATTGCATGGCTCTTGCAGACAGATTCACAGACAGCATTTTCACAGCCGGACTCCGTCTCTGAATGTCTCTGAGAGTCTAACAGCCTCTGTTTCTCTGTGTGCATGGATTGCTATGTACTGATGTGTGTGGAGGCACAATGTATATGTTCACATCCACGTGGAAGTCAGAGGGCAACCTCGACGTGGCCCTTCAAGTGCTGTTCACCATTTTTTAGTTTTTGATTTGTGAGTCAGTGTCTCTCTCTCTCTCTCTGGCCTGGAGCTCATCAAGTAGGCTAGGCTAGGCTGGCCAGGGAGCTGCTGGGATCTGCCTGTCTTCTCAGTGCTAGAATTGCAAGTCCAGGTCCAGCTGGAGTCTCAGTTGCTTTAAGTCTGCTGAAGGACTGCATAAAGGGTTTATTACAAACATTTCTAAGGACCAGGCTGGAAATTAACTGGAGGGGACAGGAAAAGGTACCCAGCATGGAGGAGGATGCTATGCTTGATGTGCTTGTTGGGGGAGGGTTGCTGGAAATGTTGAGGTAGAGACTCTATTTCTCTGACCCCCAAGATGAAGCAGCAGGCAGTGTGTTGGAGGCAGGGATTCATGGAAAAACCAGATGAACGTTGTTCAGAAGGTCTTTAGCAGCTTAGGGCCCTTCCCTGTAATCTCTTACTATGCTACCCTCATTCCAGAGTCCACCGGAGATTCTAGATCCTTCTATGAGTCACTCTGGCTAATCGCTCTGTAGGAGCCAAGATAAGCAGCAATCAGGAACTCTTCAAAGCAACACCCACCAACAAGAGCATGAGACCCTGTTTGCGTGTGTGTGTGTGTGTGTGTGTGTGTGTGTGTGTGTGTGTGTGTGTGTGTAGGGTGGGGTTGGAGTTCAGCTCCTGGTACAAATCCAAATTAACGTGTACTAAATCATTAGGCCTAAGTCGGTTTTAGGTCTCTTTTATAAGTATCAGTTCCAGCTAGGAGCTCTGATTAGCTGTGTAATCCATCTGGTCTTTACAGCGGCTCGTTTAACAGGTGAGGAGACGAGAGCTTGTCAGTGACACAGGCTCAGCAGGCAACCGAGGTAAGACACACTCAGAAGGCAAAGTTCATCCTCCACTGATAACCTATGACACTCACGTGCCCCTCCAGCCCTTCCTCCTGCATGCCGCTGTGTAGGGGCCATCCACAGAGCCTAGGTGATTTCCAACTAAATGCCCTTGGACAAAGTCCTGGAAGGATGGAGAGACAGGAAGAAAATGTTCTCGGTGCTCTCAACTGCAGCGAAGACCAGCTTCCTTTAGCCTTCGCTCACCCTGTTGGATCTCAGGGCTGCTTTTGAAACAGGCCCCTCTCTTTGGCCCCTTTATTCTGCTTCCTGCTTGTTTTGATTGTGGTATAATATGATGCTATTTCAAATCAGTTTTTAGCCCTATAAGACACTAATGTGAGCATGGAAGACCGTTCTCTTGAGCAGACCATCTTAATAAAAACAATATATCAGATACTGGCTCCCGTGAAAGGGGTGTTCAGTCCCCAGAGTCTTTTCTTAGACAAAGTAAACTGTCAGTAACCTGGCTAGGAGGAGACAGAGAAAAGGGAGGAGGATCAGGAGGAAGAGGGGGAGGAAGAGGAGAGGGACAGAAGGAGGAAGAAAGAAGATAAGTGCTCTTTTATCTCTCTGTGATAAATACAGACTATCTCTGTGTCTCTTGGTAAATATCACAGTAGGATATTTACAGAGCTATGCAAATCACTCTGGAAAAGCCCTGTGTATTGTTTCTAAAAAAACAATAACAACACCCACCACCACCACAACAAATCAGATCAGAAACTCCAAATCCTGAGGTCAGAGGTCAGCACTGCCTGCTGCTAGTGTGCTAGTCTTTGCCCTCTGTGGTTGCTTCATCAGTAACTTGAGATGGCTTGTCTTGCCTAGCTGGGGTGTCCCATGTCTCTGTTTGCCCAGGACAGCCCTACATTGCACCTGTTGTCCTGGCGTGATTATTAATAGCACCCTTTCACCTCTAGAAGTGACCCTGTTTGGGCGATAAATCATGCATTCTCCCCATGTCCAGCTCCCAGGGCCATGACAGCGAAAGGGAACAAGGACTGGAAATGTTTTGTAAAAGTCGAAGCCTTGTTACAGCTTAAAGGGATTTGAAAGCAATTGTCAGTTGCTTGGAGCGCCTCGCTTAGGAAAGAGGTCGGTTGAGCAGGCTTCTGGAGGACTGTGGGGCAGTGCTCACCATTCTAAAGTGGGGCTCTTCAAACTAAAGGCCACAGCATGGCCAGAGCACGAATGCCCAAAAGTGTGACCTAGAGTGATAGTAGGGGCAGTAATGATCACCTTTGGTAAGACTGTAAGATCATGTTAAATTTAATCCATTCTCTCTCTCTCTCTCTCTCTCTCTCTCTCTCTCTCTCTCTCTCTCTCTGTGTATTTGTATGTGTGTCTGTGTGTGTTGTATGTGTGTGTGTATGTATGTGTATGTGTCTATATGTATATATGTGTCTGTGTGTATGTGTGTGTATTTATATGTGTATGGTGTATATGTATGTCTGTGTGTGTGTGTCTGTGTGTATGTTATGTGTGGAGAAGGTACTTATGCACACATGGAACCCAGAAGAGGATGTTGGTGTCTCATTTCACCACTCTCTACACTCTTTCCTTGGAACAAGCTCTCTCACTGAACTTGGAGCTAGGCTGGCAGCCAGTAAACCACAGACAGCCTCCTGCCTCTGCCTCCCACAATGCTGGGGTTCCAGGCCATGTCTGAGTCTTTTACACAGGTGCTGAGAATTTAAGCTAGACTCAGGTCCCGGTACCTGAGCAACAAATGCTCTTACCCAGTGTACCATCTGCTTAGACCGCACTAGGCATTCTAAGTGAGTAGCTTCCTGGACACTCTCTCTGTTGCTCTGTGAAGACCAGGAGGTGGGTTTGTTTATGTTGGCTCAGATCAGGAGTCTGGGTGTAGAAGAACAGGTATGGCTGCCCCAGCGGGTTGGTCTGTGGTGATAGGAGTCTGTGATGTGTTTTAGTCACACCTTAGTGGGTCGTGAATCAGAGAGCTTCAGGCGGAAGCTGAACCAGAAGCAGGTATCACCTGAAGGCAATCAAGGCTGAGCAACCCTAGATACCACACTCTCCTCTCTATGCAGATAGTGCCCTCTAACCTCTGAGCTGAAATGGACCTTCCCTCCCTTAGCTTGCTTCTGTGAGGTGTCTGGGTCACATCCATGAGAAAGGTAACCTGTAGAAGTGGTTTGTATTTTGAGAGCGAAGGGTATGAGTTTGAGAATACACAAGAGGGAATAAAACTCCACGGTTGACTTTTGACACGGTGAGCTGCAGAGCCAAGAGATATCTGTCAATCTGTCCACAGAGTGAGATGCAGGCGGGAATGGCCATTAGGGAGAAGAACACTTACAGAACAAGGATTTCTCCCTGACAGAGTGGACTCCTCTGGATGGCACTGCTGTAGTGTTTGAGCCCCAGTGAGTCATCTTGAGCAGGGCTCTTAAATGAGAAACAAAACAAACAAACAAAAAAACCAAAACAGCAGCAGCAGCAACGACGACAATAAACGGTACACATGAGTATTTAACCCCCCACCCCAGTGGTACAGTTTTATATGATTTGATCTGAACACATCGTATTATGGATCTTGAAGCTTTTCTGTCCATTATAAAACACAAACACAAAACTAAACAGGAGAAGCTAGTTCAAGACTCTGCAAGGATTTGATGTTGATCAAGAATCTCTTCCTAACACAAAAATTACTAAAGTAATTCCTCACCAGTCCCTTCCATGGTCCCAGAACCTCACTCCTTGGAGGGGAGTGTAGTTTTCTGCACACTCGAGGCTGGGGATAAGGAGACATCTGGAAGTTAGATGACTTGTTAGGAGTCCCTGGGGAAGCAAAGGTCGGGGATTCGCACTGTTGATAGTCGGGTGGGCAGGGGTGTTGGTGAATGACTTACATCTGTCTCTAAGATAACCCACCACTGGATCCTTGAATGATTGGGTACCAAACCAGCTGTAGCCCTGCCACATAGCACGAATCCCTGGCACATCACTGAGGTCTGGAAGAACACTCAACATCCTAGAGCTGTCAAGCCCCCACCCCACCCCCAGCTAGCATCTCTCCTTATTGCTTCAGTCAAAATATAATCTTGCAGAAATACCATCTGCCTTAAAAGTGATTCTTCTTCTTCTTCTTCTTCTTCTTCTTCTTCTTCTTCTTCTTCTTCTTCTTCTTCTTCTTCTTCTTCTTCTTCTTCTTCCTCTTCTTCTTCTTCCTCTTCTTCTTCTTCCTCTTCTTCTTCTTCTCCTCTTCTTCTTCCCTCTTCTTCCCTTCCTCCTCCTCTTCCTCCTCCTCCTCCTCCTCTCCCCCCTCCTCCTTCCCCCTCCTCCTCCTCCTTCTCCTCCTTCTCCTTCTCCTCCTCCTCCTCCTCCTCCTCCTCCTCCTCCTCCTCCTCCTCCTCTCCCTCTTCCTCCTCCTCCCCTCCCTCTTCCTCCTCCTCCTCCTCCTCCCTCCTCCTCCTCCTCTCCTCCTTCTTTGATTCTGATTTCTTATTCACTTATTCTGGAAGAATCAGAGACTTTCGTTTTCATATGTGTATATAGCAGCTGTTTAGTGAGAAATTACTATGTGGGAGGCAGAGCACTGAGGAACAGTACTATTAATGTAGATAAGGGCTGAGGCAGAAGTAGCTTTTTGGAAAGAGTGTGGGGGCTGGGGGAGCAAATGGGAGGTGGCTCAGCGGTGGCTCAGTGGTAGTACCTTGGTAGTGGTAGCTCAGTGGTGGCAGTTTGGCGTTGGTAGCTGGGTGGTACAGTGCTTCCCTCTCATTGCCTTTCTCATCACTGTGACAAAATACTCAACAGAAGCAACATAAGAGAGCAAGGTCTTACCTCCACGGTTTGAGGAATACCTTCTATCGTGGCAGGAAACATGACAGCTGGGCCCTGTAGTTCTTGTAGTATGGCTTGCCAAATCTGAATAGATCAGGAACGGGAGTGGAGTGGGGAGGTTCAGTCTGTAACACTGGATGATTTCTGTCCAGTGGCCTACTTTCTCTTGCTAGCCTCACTCTCTTAAAGGTTTTATAGCATTCTAATCCTGTGACACCAGCTAGGCACTCAGTGTCCAACACATATACCTACGGGGGATAATTCCTACTCAGATCACAACATTCAGCGTGTCTGAGGCCCGGGCTTCCACCCCCATCACATACAAAAAGAAGGCCCCTCTGAGTGACTTCCAAGAAACATTCTTCTTTGACTTGGGCATTGGGCTTCATTGCTGCAGATGTACTAATCAGAAGAATGCAGGGAAAACTTCTATCCAGCACTAAAAAGGCACTATTTCCCAAGACTGACTTGGACTGCTAGGAGGAGCTCTTCCAAAGTCCCAGGGTAGCTCTCAGCCATCTTCTCCAAGGCAGTTAATGGCAAGAACCACACTAGGTTATGAGCGTTCAAGTAACCTGTCCACATTCACTTTTCAAACGGGCAAGCTTCTCTTCACAGAATAGGTAGGAACTCCCAACAGTATCTTCGATAATTACCCTTACTTAAGCAATTCTGAAGACACTTCTGAAAAGCACATGTTCCCCTTTCCGCGCCTTCCCTTTCTATTGAGCAACTCACGCTATTTTCGTTGACATCAGCTCTTGCCTAGTGTGAACATACCACCTCACCACGGTAAACACAAGCCGACCCGCGAAGAGTGCTTTAAAAGCAACTGTGCCCACTTGCCACGTCCTGGACTTGATTTTAACACAATACATTAAAGTGTATTTGGGGGTTTATTTGCAATGTAACCTTATTAAAGGAAAATTGTCTTTTATTGGCTTCGGCATTTTTTTTTTAATACAGATGTTCACTTGTGTTGAGCAAGCTCCTATGGAGTGTACCTACATAGCAGAAATGTCCATCTATCAATGTAGAATCTTGTAAAGAGTTGGAAGTGTTAGATAAATTGTTTCCATTAAGCTGAAAATACTCCTTCGGGTGTGAGCTTCTAATTCATGAGGTGTTGGAAACTGATTCAAATAATAAAGAGGTTGTTTTTCCCCTGGCCTGATAGCAATCTAACGAAGAACATGCCAAATCCCTAAAGAAGATAATATCTAATGATTCCTGCAATTGTCCTGAAATCCAAACAGTGTTACTGCTCAGACTCTGGTTTTCATTCTATCTAAGCTATTTTACTGCCCGCTCTGAGTGTGTGTGTGTGCGTGTGCATGGTATCCCCTGTGTGTGTGTGTGTGTGGTATCTTATGTGTGTGTATGTTGTCCTGTGTATGTGTGTCCTGTATGTGCGGTGTCCTCTGTGTGTGTATGTGTGTCTGCTGTCCTGTGTGTATGTGTGTGTGTCTGCTGTCCTGTGTGTATGTGTGTGTGTCTGCTGTCCTGTGTGTATGTGTGTGTGTCTGCTGTCCTGTGTGTATGTGTGTTGTCCTGTGTCCTGTGTGTGTATGGTGTCCAGTGTGTGTGTGTGTGTGTGTGTGTGTCTGTGTGTGTGTGTGTGTGGTTCCCTTTGTGTGTTTGTATATATGGGTATGTGTGGGTATGTGTGGTGTCCTCTGTGTGCCTGTGTGTATGTGTGTTTGTGTGGTGTCCCCTGTGTGTGTGTGTGTGTGTGTGTGTTTGCTGTCCCTGTTTGTGTGTGTGTGTGTGTGTGTGTGTGTCCAATGTGTGTGTGTGTGTGTGCATGTGTGCTTGTGTACAGGCACACCCATCAACATACAATATACATATGTATAGAGGCCAGAGGTCAACTTTAGGAATCTTCTATGTTCTTCATCTCACCTTTTAAGAAGTCCCTCATTGAACCTGGAGCCTGTAGGTTCAGCTAGACTGGCAGGCCAGCAAGCCTCCAAAGTTCCACTGTCTTTGCAGTCCACCTTAGCACCTGGGGTACAAACACAAGTTACCTTGCCAGCTTTTGTGGGAATGTTGGGGATTTGAACTTAGGGCTTCATATTTGCACAGAAAGCACTTTACCCAAGGGACAATCTTTCTGTACAGGCCCCGACAGATTTCTATTTTACAAAAGCAGCATCATATTTGAGTGGTATCTGGGTATAGGTGAGAACTGTAATCATGCAGAAATTAAGAGAAGCTGTTAAAAGTCAGGAAAACTTTTAAGTGAGGTCACACTGAAATGTTTTTGGTTTTGTTTTGTTTTTTTTCTATTTTGTCACAGCACCAACAGGCCCACCGTAAATGGAGGCTGAAACTGAGGGAAAATTCTGTTTATTCCCTTGGCAGGCAAGAGACACTGATGTCTCTCTTGCTTATGCTAATGTTCACACACTGCCATCTTGGGTTAATTTAGGTTAATCATGTCACCCAACTCAAGGTAATTTCCCTTGTACTACAGCACTTCAGGAGACTCCTGAAATATGTCTCTTTATTTTCATTTACTTAGGGAAGGCCAGGCGCTCAGGAACTGGAACAAGACTGGCCATCCTGAACTGGAGACAAAGCCCTTCCACCAACATTCACATTATCCATTTGTTTAGATCGATGCCAGGCCCTGAGCTAGGCATTGTGGGAAGAGGAGGTGATGTATGTGGCCCTTTAATAAACACCTATAAGCACCTTCTGTATATCAAAGCAGGTACTTCCTCTCCACAGGAGGCCACACAGAGAAGCTTGCAATGTGACAAGAGAGGAGGAGGTGTTGTAGGGAAGTACCCAAGGCAGTTCTTCCCAATCCCCTCCCCTGCTCTTTACCCTGTCAGCTAAATCTTCAAAAGAGGAAGTCATGACCTTACCTTCCTAGAAACATCTCAGGCCGGGCCTACACTCCTTCAATGTTATTTTGTGGTTTAAGCTTTAATTCTGAATCATAACTGCCGCTAGTTATTGAAAAATGCAAATGGTTTCCATGTTTGGGATTAAAATGAAAACGTTCTCCTCTGAGTCAGCAAAACGCTGGAAGTGCGCGCACGTGAAAACATCTTCCTCAGAGCAACAGTAAAATACGCTCACCCAAGAAAAGACAGCAGACAGCACCGGAAGAAAGCTAGCAAGGAGCCAGCACAGCCCTTTTCCCGGAGACTTCGGGCCATCTCCCAGAGTTAGATATTTGCCACCCTTATTGGCAACCACACCCAATGAAGCTGAAAGGCCTCAGAGTCCTGTGGCTCTGTCCTCAAGCCGGGAAGAGTATACTAAGATTTAGAAAGTATTGTCTCTGTAGAGGCTTCCCCTTGTATTTAAGTTCCCTTACTGGACTTCAAGGAAAGCCAAGCCCTGTCCTCGGCCTATTTGTGAAAGTCAAGTTTTTCTAGAACAAAGTGACCCCATCTTATTAAACACGATCTGTGAAAACTTGACTACTTTTGTGACCCATGGCAGAATCCACTTATCTTTTGGTTCCCCATGCTCAGAGACAACTGACTATTGATCAATAATATTGGGGGGAAATGTATCTGAGCTAAACGTATACATCTTTTTTCTCTTATCACCAGTCCCTTCATAATATCATGCTATCGTTATTTTGAAGACTGTTATCTGGGTGTGGTGGCTCCCTCCTGGAAGCATGGTATGCAGCTGGTGGAGGAAGAAGGCTCAGAAGGTCAAGGTCATTTTTTAGTTTGAGGCCAGCTTGGATTACCTCAGGCTTGTCTCAAATCAATTAAAAAATTTTTACATTGTGTTGGGTATTATAAATCACATGGAGGTGATTAAAATATCTAATGGCATGTATGAAGGTTATCTGTAAACACTGCCTTGCTTTACATAAGGGACTTGAACAAGTGAGGATTTGGTTAACTGGAAGGAGTCTTGGGGTTAAACCCTTTAGTGTAACCCAAGTCCTAATAAAGAACACATGGCTGGCAGTCTTGAGTATTTGCTAGCTGTGCACATCAGAAAAAGTCAGATGGGTGTTAACCAGCCATCAGGCTCAAGCACGAATCTCTTGAGTCTCTCCTCATGCTTCCCTGTGTTATTCAGAGCTTCTGTGTGGATGGACACATGGCATTGGAGTTTTGACTCTCCAAGGAAGCCCATACTGACACAAAACCAAATGAACTATTACCAGAAATTAAGATAACTTGTAAGTGTGAGCTGTGCCACCGACAGGCAAATACAATACTCCAACAGTGAGTTCCAAAGCAGCTTCACGAGCTAACATTCAAGAGGATGCTTCTGTAAGAGATTTTTCCCCATAACCATCTTGGTATCCACAACCACAAGCATGTATTTGTACATGCATATATCTAGATTTGTGACTCATGCCAGACAGTGCTACCTGGTCTGCAGCTGCGCTGTTTCTTCTGTTTGGCCAGCTACACTGCTTTTCTGTTTCACCGGAGTGGGCAGAGACGTGTAGCTAACTCTACTCCCATACCTGGTTGTTGTGGTACCTCCACTTGTTGGCTGACCTGGACACAAAGTCCTAGGAGCATCGAGGGCCTACTAAATGAGGACAGCAGAGCCATAAGACGAAAGAACATCTACCTCAAATGTACACAATGAGAAGAAACGTGCGGGAGAGCTGTTTGCTATGTGAACATGAAATAAATGTTACAGTGAGCCTGTGTGACAGGGAGGCTTGTCCCTTCCCTTTCTGTGGCTTTTCACTGTGTTTATAGAACTGGATGTTGACAGATGGCTTCAGGGTGGAGAAGTAGCATACAAGTTCATTTGGTAGGGGTTCTGAAAAAGTCCTGATGTTCTCAATCACAGGACCATGTGGTAAGCCCAGCACGGTCAAGCTGTTAGCAACCTCTGAGCTTAGTTCTCCATTCCGGCAGTTTCTGTACCCTTAGGGACCACCTCACTCTCTCTCCTGCCAGCATCATATTCTCCACCCTTCCTGGTCCCATTCTTTCCTCTCTGCCACCTAGTATTGGATTCCATGTAACCTAAGATAGTGTCCGGTAACAATTTTTGAATTTATCTACCAAGATCCTCTCTCACCTATTGGCTCCCATATGTCTTGATGGAAGATAAAGGACCATCCTGCCATGTGCAAGGAAACCATGTAGTTAAATTCCACGCCATTTATAATTCATTCCACCTCCATTAAGTATTCATACACTACTTATTGGCATATCACCTAAGCATTCTGTGTAATAAAAAAGACATCTAGAAAAGAAACGAGGAGAAGCTGGTTTGATTAGGAGACTAAGGCAGAAGGGTCTGTTTTAGACTGTGTCCCTTACATGCTAAAGTGATCTCTGGGCAGGTCACTCCCAAGCGAACTTGGCAGCTGTCTTAAGAGACTGATAAGCAGTAGGAGTAATGTCAATCCAGTCCACTATGCATTCATGTATCCACTATTCATTGAAGAATTAGAATAAGACAGGTTTTCTTTTTGTGTTTGCGTGTGTACATGTGTATATGGCACATATGCCTCTGTGTGTGTGTGTGTGTGTGTGTGTATGTGTGTGTGTGTGTGTGTGTGTGTGTGTGTGTATGCATGCCTACACAGAGCTTTCCACCTTTTTCTTTAGAGCCTCCTACTAACACGGAGTTTGCCAAGTAGGGTAGAGTTCTTGACCAGCAAGTTCAAGGATCCATCTCTCTGTCTCCACACCACTCCCTCCCCCCAGCACTGGCATTAGAAGAGCTTGGCACCATACCTGGCTCTTTCCCCATGGGTTCTGGGGTTTGAATTTAGTTCTTCATGCTATAAAGGCAAATATTATTTTGACACAGCCTTCTCTAGCTCCTGTATACCTGGATGATGCTCTTCCTAAAGGTTAGGTGATATATATGTATATATATATATATATATTAAGTCTTCATAGAATATCCTGATGAGAAACCGAAAAGATACTGATATCGTACCGCATGCCAACCCTAGACTGAGAAGGCTCAGGCTAGCATCATCTCATTTAATTTCAACAGGATCCAGAAGGTTAGTTTCTATTATTTGTCTTCCTCTTGCAGAAGAGGATACTGAAACTTGAGAAATTAAATAATTTCTCAATACAAGACAATAACTTGCATTGCCAGGCAGAAAGGCAGAAGTTCCTGTCAGCCAGCCCAGTCGATGGCTGGGCCACTCTAGTGATTTCAAGTGGACATCAAATCCTACATCACATCAACTTCAGAGACTGAAAAATGCACAGTGGGCCATGGGATTAGATCAGACACCACAGCCCTCTGAGACCTTGGCCATATCATACTTTAACCTGCTTTTTTTTTCCTATTAATGCACGGTACTTATTCCTGCCTATCTTAAGTAAGATGAACTGAGTGTATTTTCTTAAGGACTAAACTTATCCAGCAGAAAATGATACTTCTGTGGGAATAACAGGGTGTTCAATGTTCAGCATGTTCAACCATCTGTAATGCCCTTTCTTTTCATCCTTGTTTAGTGCACAGATGTGTCCACAGACCCCAGAGCCCATGTTCCAACATGGGTCCCTAGAAAATGTCCCATGTAATATTAACTGCAGATGTATGGGGAGTAAGCTTATTATTTAACTCTACTTATTGTCTCCCACTATGGGCCCTGTTTAACACCCCAAATGAAAGGCAATTTATCTCCACGGACAATCTATCACAGGTGTATTTTATTGATAGAAACACAATTGTATTTTAATGGCAACCCAGATAGAGATTGACATGCCTTTTACTTAACATGCAGAGGAGTTTGGGCCTTCAGTTTCAGTGTCCACATATCCCAGAGGCATCCCTGCGCATTTTAGACACATGTTCTGGGAGATTCTGTTGCATGGCTGAGTGTACGCGGATTCCTCTCAAATTCTCAACTGCAAACTCCATTCCCAACTTGAAGGACACATCATCTACTATGACAACTCTAATAGATAATAGTGTTCTTCACGACCTCAGCTAAGTAAGAGATGACAGAGTCACCTTTGCTGAGCAAGTGTCGTCTGCAACATGACCTCAGAGTGTGCCTACCCAGTCCTTCACACCCTGCCAGCCAGCTCCCTAGAATCTGCCCTTCACAAGAAAACAACTTGGGTTCTATCTTAGGGAGGTGACCATTCTTGGATTCTAGTCTTCTTCCTATGACATGTCTGCTAGTAGCTAAGCTCTACATACCATACAGAGCAGCTATCTTTCTCTAGAAGTGTTTATTGGTATCCTGAAAAATGGAATATGAGTAAATTTCTACCAACAGAATTCTTCTCTGTGTGCTCATGTGTATGTATATAAACGCACGATTTTTAACTTCCATAATAGATTTGGCAATTCTCCTATGAGGACTTCTGAGAAATCTGGGCCAAAATATGCAATCTTTCAGGGATTTAGCAAGATGGTATAGATTACACTGCCCTTGCTGTTCGAGAGAAAAATCAACTTTAAATCGGCAATTCCTATTAATTAGGATGAGGCTGAAAGTGGGCATTGTTTCCGTACAGAGATCTCTAGCTAAATAAATCATCAAATCAACTCTGCAGGGATTGTCTGTGCAACAGATGTTAACAGCAGTCTACACCGAGGGTTGTCATAGCCTTATGAAAGGTTATAAAGAAAACTGTGGAAGCAGGAACGTCCTCAGGCTTCAGACTTGAGCAGCCCCCTCTTCCAGGTTCAAACTTGAGGAGTTAGGGTATGTGGTTTGTTTTGTTTTTGACTTTATTTTGTTTTTGGGTTTTTTTTGTTTGTTTGTTTTGTTTTGTTTTGTTTTGGATGAGGCCATTCGGACAATGTTACTGCTTGGAATGAAATGACCAATAATACTACTAAAAATGTCAAGTACAATACTGAAAAATGTCAGTATTTTTTTTTCCATTCAATCGTGTCAGCAGCAAATCCAATCTGAAATACGCTGACAATAGCAGAGCTATGAAAACCAATATAGTTGATGAGCTGGCCATCCAATAAATTATATATGTGTACATACATACATTTGTATGTGCTTCCCCCAGACGTAGGCGACACTTGGGGTGATGGGACTTAGGATAGAATGGCATGTTACAGAATCTGTTAGCTGATGCCCGACATTCTGTCCCCCTCAGATGACAATTAATGTCTAATATGGAATGATGGGACAGATACCCCAGAGTGATCAAGGTCCCCCAGAAGGTCATAACATCTTTTATCAAGGTCCTCTAACACCACCAACAACTGATATTAGGACTAGCATTGCCTATGGCTGCCTCCCTTGTATGAAGAGGTATGTTGGAGTCCGGCTGTGTATTTTCACAGTCCTGAAATATTTATGGCAGTGTGTTTTTAAAATTTTAAGAAATTCCCAATTCTGCTTAAATCCCCCATAGTTGTTCATTGGAATTTGTTCTTGTTGTTGAATGTATGGACAATAAAATAAGGAAAGAAAGATCATTCATTATGATTGTGTGTGTGTGTGTGTGTGTGTGTGTGTGTGTGTGTGTGTGTGTTTAGTATGTCATTACTCAGCCAGATAGCAAAGCATAAGTACTCAGGGCTCACATCTGACCACTTATCCTAGCACTTTGCTGCTAGGCATAGATTTTGGGGGAAAAGGACCCATAAGCCATAGACTTTCCTATCCCGTCTCTTCAGGCCTGAGGAGGAACAGGCCTCTCTAAGCATCTTTTAAAAGAAGAATGAGTCCAAGTGGATTTCTCTGTCACACTCCATTACCAACAGAAGAGCAACTGTGCCCATGACAGAAACCACTTGGTCCTCAGAGATGCCAGAGTATGCATCTGCATCTTTATTTCATGAGTGGGTACGCTTTTTTTTTCTTACACATCCTTGATTGTTCAACACCACAGGAAAAATGTTTTTGATTTAGAATGCCATGAGAAATCAGCTTCAGAGGGAGAGGCCAGGTTGACTTAACAATGTGAAGCAAAAGAGCAAGAGTGGCCAGCTCAAAAAGGTTGGCCCCCTTCAAATGTAAACAATGGGCATTTCCAAGTATGCATGCATATATGCATATGGATATGTTTGTGGGTACATGTATGAAGGCCAGAGGTTAACATCTGGCCTCTGCCTCTATTAATTCCCACTTGATTTCTGAGGTGGGATCTCTCACTAAGCCTCACCTATTCTTGCTTACTGACTCAGGAAGACTAGGTTTATAGATGTGTATGATGATCCTCAGCCTTTTATAGATTATGTGTACCAGGCAAAGGTCAAAGGGTAGAATATAGCTCACTTCTTTCTCAGGCATTATCAGAGGTTAAGGTTTCTAGGAAATATTCGCCCCAGGGAGGTCTCTCACTGTACAGAGATTTGCAAAGATACTAAGTAGTCCATAGAAAAATGCAGGGAAACATAGAGAGACTTGATTCTGCTTTTCTTTTTATCTTAAATATACACATTGCTTTGGGGCTAGAAAGATCATCCTGTGGTTAAAATCACTGGCTGCTATTGAAGAAGACCTGAGTTTGATTTCAGGTACTCATGTGACAACTCATAGCTCTCTAATCCCACTTCCAGGGCATTTGACAACCTCTTCTGATCTCTGTGGCCACTGAGTGCATGAAGTGAACATACATACATGCAGACAAGACATTCATACAAATATGACAATATAATTAAAAAATAAAAACATACCTATGACTTCTTTGTTTCCAGCTTTACTGGGAAGAGAATAAAGTCACACAGCATATGGAACAGTGGCTAACATCCCCTGAGCTAATGCTTCATATGAGCTATTTCAAGTATCTTTATTACTCAATGAACTAGGGACCACTCTTCAGGACTGTGTTTGGCATAGGAGGTAAATATAGTCAATGGGACATATCTACGTCAACTAGTTCTGACTGGTATATAAGTCAGTTCTCTAAACCATGATGTAGACAGATGAGAGTTGGATGCACGGATAGAGACGATAAATACATAGATAGGTGCACAGATAAATAGAAGCATCAAAACAGATGACAGAAGGATGGATTGACAGACAGATGTTAGATGATATGTAGATGGCCGAGTAGAGAAATGAGAGGTAGATGATACGTACATGGGTAGATAGATATTAGGGAGAGAAGATAGATGTATGAGAAGTAGATAGCTAAGAGATGATAGATGGTAAATATATGATAGATAGATGATTGATAGATGATAGAGACATAGATAGCTACATAGGTGATAGATTGATAGATGATAGATTCATTGACAGAGGAATAGATTATGGGTAGATGATAGATAGAAATACAGGCGGCAGATACAGAAAATACAAGACACCCCACTCACATATTGGTCTGCCAGGCCTTTCACCTTCTGGACATCAGGCATTGTCCTGAGCTTGATGTGACAACCACTGTTCTTTTGGAGTTCTCATCCCTTGGGATACCTGTAGAGTGTGTCAAGTTCTTTCTGCGTGTCTCCTATCTGATTACCTGTTCTCCTGCGTCTCCATGTTGCTTCCATGTCTTAAGCTTTGTCTGAAAGGAAGACCTCTCAGAGCTCTTACCTAGTATTTCTTCCTTTGTGTGTGTGTGTGTGTGTGTTGTGTATGCAAGTGTGTGTATGTGTGTACATGTGTATATGTACAAGTATGTATATGTGTGCGTGTGTGTATGTCATGCAAGTGTATGTATGTGTGTGTATATGTGTGTGTGTGTATGTGTGCATGAGTGTGTTTGCATGTGTCCATGTGCACATGTACATAGTTGTGCAAATGTGTGGAGGACAGGAGCCAATGTTGGCACTTTCTTTCATTTCTCTTCACATAATATTTTGAGACACGGTCTCTCACTAACTGGAAGACCCTTGATTGTGCTGGCCTAGGTGACCAGTGAGCTCCAGAGATGTGTCTTTCTCTGCCTTCCCAGCATGGAGACTACAGACGGTCACCACTGTACCTGGCTTTTGCATGAGTGCTGGGCATCCACAATCGGGTTCTCAGGTTTGTGGAGCAAGCCCTTTACCCACCAGGCCCTTTGCACAGCTGTTTCAACAAGCTTCCTGGGTCTCACTGCCTTCAGCAATATTGCCAAGACCATTCAATGCCTTCACGTCCCAATGTCTTTAGGGTCTTGGCTAGATTTTATTCTTAGATTCAAAAAAGTATATTCACTGTGTCAACAGTGTTATCCATTTAAACCCTTTGTACCTTTGTCTCTGAGAACACCCCCAACAAACAAACAAAAAATTCTTCTATTTCAGCCTTATTTTAATATTTTAATTATTGCCTATGACCAGATCTTTATTTATAGTGGCAATATGATGATCAAAGTATTAGGGATATTTGTGTCTTGAGTTGTGTCTCTATTCCACCCCACCCCCAACATCATTGCCAGGGAGTTCATCACACTAAGTTTCCACATCACTGCTAAAATGTCTCCTAAAACATTGTGCCCGATCTCATCTATGCTGTCTTATGTAAAGAGTTTGTAGTATTTGGTAACAGGGCTTTGTCTCTGTGGTGGTAAAGTACCAACAAAAGCAACTTACGGGAGAAAGTGCTTATCTTAACTCACAGCTCCAGGCTAGAACCTATCGTAGTAGGGAGACCAAGGCAGGAACTTGAAGCAATTGATCATGTTCACGGTCAAATTTAGAGAGAGAGAGAGGTGTCGGGGGGGGGGATGTATACATACTTGTGTTCAACTCAATTTCTCCTTTTCTATGATACAATATAGGATCAAACCCAGGGAACGGTACAGCTGCTCTGGGGCAGAATCTTCCCATATCAGTTAATAAAATGGACATAATCCATGATGGACGTGCCCATAGGCCAACCTAATCTAGTCAATCCTTCCTTGAGATGTTCTTCACTCATGATTTTAAGTTGTATCAACTTGACAATTAAAACTAACCATGACAGTAACCAAAGTTATTGATAACTTCCTGGATCATTTGACATATGATTCTCAAGATCTTATTCCAAAATTTTAAATACTTCACGTAATTTAAAATTAAAATGAATGTATGTAACTAGCAAAAATGTAGCTATGCCATTGTCTCAGTAATCTGTTTTTTCTTAATTTGAAATATTACTTGAGTGATACACTATATATTCTCCTGTGTATCTCGTTCCATTTGGGACTCTGTAGTCTGTTTCATTCCTGAATTCATTTATTTCATCCATGTTATATCTTTGATGAATGTATTCAAATAACACATAGAATAGTCAGTAAACCCACCCTTGTGCCTATCAATTGGAGTTCTTTGGTTTTTTTTAAATCCCTTTATCAGAGAGATTTTTATAGGTTCTTCTGATTATTAATTTATCCCAATGATCTTTGAATTTGACTTGTCATTAAAATATCTCAATTAAGATCTTGATTGAAATTTCTTAACTGTACAGTTAAATGTGGGGCAATGGAATCCCTAAGGCTTCCTTGGCTACCTTAAAAATTGTAGTGGTAATAAATCTTCTTTCATAGTCTTCTTTAACTCTCTCCTCAGATATCAAAGCGCTTTCTTTTTCCTGCTCTGTAACTGACTCTCCCTTTCTGAAAACATTTTTCCAGCTTTGATTGCTGTTACTTGGATGATTCATTTAAAACACTTCCCCCTCCACCCTTCATTTCTCTTTGTTACTGTCTACACTTGCTGCAGCATGGTTCTCTCTAGACACAATTTGTCTGATACACGCAGAGCAAAGCCTGTGTATTAGGGAACCAAAACTGCTGGCTTCCATATATACTGGTGAGTCTTAGCATGGGCGGTTATCCGTTCCTGTGTTAGACTTAACACTCGTGGCTTCAATAGTCCTTCCAGGAATTAGATTTATATATGTTTTATTTGTTTTTCAATGCTGCTTAATGTTCTTTAAAATATTTATGTATATAAGATAATGTGATGGGGGCTATTGGACAATACTTTACCAAGGGCAGGGTATTTAGTTAGGGTAGTCTAGTTGCTATAATAGACACAATTTATTTCTAATACATATATTTTATTTCATGCTCCTTTGACCTTCAAATGTGGGGGCTGCTGCTAAACTCCCAGGATCTCCTCCAGTGGAAGATTTGGGGAACCCATCTCCTTTCACATTATGCATGTTATTCTCCTGGTCACTCAAGTCATTTTAATTCATCTAACAGATGAGTGGAAAAGTCACCAGGAAATATAAGTTTCTCCTGTACCAGACCAGAAAGTTCTTTATGTCATGACCCTGCCATTCGTTGGCCTGAACATGGGTGTATGGCACACTCTACAGTGAAGGATCTTGGGAAACACATGTCTATGGATATGCCAGAAGAACAAGGGTGAGGTTGTCAAGCACATAGCTGTCTCTGATGAGGTCGTGTACTATCCCATGTACCCTGTGATTACTATTGGAGAAAGGAGACAGAATTCCTGTTTCTGTGTGGTCCCTCAGAAAACAGCCTGAGAGAAAGGAGGGCATGCTTAGGTGAGGAGATCTCTGCTCCACTGACGTCTTCAACCACCTTTCTCTTATGTGACCTATTATACCTTTGGTAAACTTTGCCGTAAGTGTAAGGAGTCATTTAGGCTTCCCTAGAAGGAGGCTAGGACAGAAGGACAAGGCCCAGCAAGAAAACGCCTGTCAGTCAGTGTATCCGCAAGATGTCAACTTAGGCAGGCTCTAGGAGCTACTTGTCCTCTCTACTTTCTCCTCCTACTTCCTATATTTATTCCACCCCCTGCCAGCTCAGGTCCATCAGCAACAAGTCACCTCAGAAATCCTCCATCCAACTTAGCTATTATTAATACATTAACACATAACACATTCTCTGGGTGTAGACGGACTGGTAGAGTGCCTGTGTGGAGGAGACCAGAGGAAAACATACCGGCGTTGGTTCTCACCTTCCACTAGGTGGATCCCGGTAATCGAACTCAGATCCCTGGGCTTAGCAGCAAGCTTGTTGACTCTGTGAACCACCTCATCAATTTCTGCTTTGGTTTGGGACTAAGAATAAGGGCAGTAATAGCAACTGTGGTGGAGCCAAGTAATCCCCCTGTTCTTCCCTGGCACTGTGAAAACCACTGTGCTCTATAGCATTCCTTAAAGCAGAAACTAATAATGTACCCATTTCCCAGGGAAAAACTGAGGCCCAGCTCAACAAGGTGAGTAGCTTGCCCAAATGCACAGGTGACAGGAAATATTTGAACAGTGGCATCAGTCTACCTATGCCTTAAATGTGAGTTCCTGTGCTGCAGGTTTAGAAGTTCTCCTCCCTGATCTGAGTTCTAAAACACAAACTCCCTAACCCAGTTAACGATCTCTTCCCTGATCTAACAGATACGTTCCTGTGCAAGTGTTCTTTTTGATGAGGACATGCACACATGCAAGTGTACACTAGTATGTATAGACACCAGTGTAGAGCCAATGTCCCTCGTTTCAGCCATGCTCCCTTGTCCCCTTTTGACCACGCCCACTTGCCTCCAAACCTTGGCCTGGAAATGGTCATGCATCTGGGTGTTGGTGATGCAGAAGTGAGAATAAACATGGGCTTCTCTTTAAAAATTCTATTCAATGGGAGAGATAGGTAAAATTGAAGCCACGATCCAAGTATTGCTCTCAGTTATGAAGACACATGAGGTCTTGGAATGGAGAGATAGTGGGGACAGTTTAAGGAAAGCTCTCTTTTAGGGTATGCATATGTAAGCCCTTGGGTATAAGCCATGCAGTGAGGAAAGCAGTCCCATAAATCTGGGGGCAAAATCTATCCCCAACAGCAGGAAGAGTAAATACAGAGGCCTGTGCTAGGGGTGGGCTTGGCTTGTTTAAGGAACAGAGACTTGTTTAAGTCTGCAGAGGAAGGGGTACATAGGGCAAGACAGATGAGGCTACAGTAGGCTTAAAAAGAAGGTAGGAGCTGGATCACATGGTACTACAGAGACTGCAGAAGTCGTGGGCTCACAGTGCAGCAGTGGACAACAGCACTGGGTAGTCTTGAATCAGGAATAAGGAATCATCCGATCTGATTTTCATTTTCCTAAGATCATTCTTGCTGGTCATGTGACATCATGCCAACTTGATCTCCCCAAAGATCTCCCTCATGGCTGTGTTTGAAGGAAGGCAGCTGAAGTGCATCTTGTTAGCATTCAATAAAAATTTGATTTGAAAACTCTGTGCTCGTGGCAGGGACAGCACTGTACTATGCTATACTGTTCCATAGACCACATCAGGCCTGGCTACCAGGCCAGGTCACTACCTAGGTCCTGTGTATCCAGGAAACTGGCACTGAGCATTTTGCAAAGTTCTAACTGGGACTAAAACTGGCACCCGGTGTCTGGGTCAAGGCAAACTCTGCTTGTATCTGCTGTAAATAGCATAGGAGGGCACATGTGGTGTCTGGGTTGTAATTAAAAGTGTTAATATTTAGTTTAAAAAACTCAGGCCTCTCTTCCTTTAAGAGCTTTTAAATTCTATGTATTTATTTATTTATTTATTTATTTATTTATTTATTTAATGGGTGTGTTTGTGCGCCTATGTGAATTAATGTGCTCTGAATACAAGAAGGCGTCCTCAGAGACCAGAGGTCTGCTTGGAGCGCTGCGAAGCAAACCTGGGTCTTCTGCAAGAGCAGAGCCGTTTCTCCAGTCCCAGGCAGTCTCTTGAAATGTGTACTTGATATTTTTTTTTTAAAAAATGCTCTAACATGTTTTTCCTTGACACAGACGATCCCACCGCAAACTTTGCAACACGTGAGGCTCTCTCTCTAATTGAGTCATTTCTGCAGGTGTGCCATTCTGGGCTGCACCATCCCACCCTATAACAAATGCAAACTGACATTGCTTCTGTATGAAGGGTGTTGGGAGACAAAAACCCTAGGAAGAGCTGAGGCTTGCAAAAAAAAAAAAAAAAAACACGTGAAGGACACGATTTTAACAAGGGCTTTCTGAGCTAAGTTTGGAGGGAGAGGAAAGAGAAGAGATTGGGAAGCGATGACGCAATTTGGCGAAATGAGATGACCGAGGAAAGCAGAAGAAGGCCTCTGGCCTCACTCAGCTTCCACCTTCTCCCATGAGAAACAGATCCCAGAGCTGGCAGGGATCTTGCTCATCGTGGAAAGACAATGTGAGCACAAACTTTGGAATGGAAGCACAGGGCTCCTGTGTGCAATTAGGGGATTAGCAACTCGTTCACTACAAGGACTGAGTAGAGAATGAGTCAAGAATGGCCTTGTAAAGAATGAATGAAGGCTGCAGATGTGGCCAGGGGGTGTCACATGAGAGGACTAGCTTCATCTCACTCCAGTGGGGCAAGACCTATGAGGGCAAATAGGGCAACACTTCCTTATATTGATACCTGCCACCCCCTCCCCAGCCCTTGACATAGAAGACCCCACTGTCAACTTTACAATAGCAAGCTCTCTCTCTAGTTGACTTATCTCTGCAGGTACAGTGTCCCTGACAAACGTGAATACAGAATGATTTAAAATTCAGAATTTCACATGACGGTAAAGAATGAAGTCCCATTCAAGCTCTAGAGAATTCTCTCCTTGCAGACTGAACTCTGCTCTAGGAGGCCATTTAGGAAAATCTTCTCAAAATTAATGCGGCTGGTCAATGATTTAAGACTGATGCTACACGATGACTTCCAAGGAATTGTTACCCAAGGTGGAATCCCGAAGTAGACTAGTTCTTGACTTGGAGTTTTAGAGAGGCCTAGACTTTTCAAGCTTGAGGTGTATCTAATTCAGTCGGTATTTCCATACATTCCACCTCAACGTTCTCCTATAATTTATGTAGAAAGACCTTTTTATATTTGTATATGGTTCTTTTGCTTTCAAACTTTGAAAAACCCCATTCTTTGGGGCCCGAAGACTGAACGAGTAAATGCATTTAAACGGCCTACAAGGATTGCCTGACAAGTCTTTCTATCCCTTGCTGGTCACCGTTGCAGACTTCGGCTCCACGTCATAAAGAAGTGTTCTCAGTTACACCAAATACCTCTGTTAAAGCCGTTCCTTGTCTGGCTCATCCAGAGGAGAAACTGCAAGGGAGCAGGAAGCCGACTGCTTTGCTCTGCATTTTAAGAGTAGATGAGTCAATCCTGGGTGGCATAGGCTTATAATCCCAGGGCTGTAGAGACAAGACATAGACACAGACTCATCTATGGGGCTTGCTGGCCAGCTGGTCTAGCTGCATCAGCAAGAACCAGGACACCAAGAGACCTTGTCTTTAAACAAACAAATGAACAGACCAATGAATGAACAAATGAAAGAACAAATGGACAGCGTCTAGAAGGATTGCCAACAGAAGTTGGCTTCCACAAGTATGTGCACACCTATGCACACAGATTTATACCTTTACCCTCACATACATGGAAACACACATGTAAACAAGAATAGATGATGGAACACTGACACACATGAAGCATGTTAGCCATCACTGTCCTGGGTGTTATAGGTTTAAGAATTTCACTGGTCAGGATATTGGGGATGAAGAAACGGTGGCATCAGCTAATCAAATCCTGTGCCTCAATCCTGACAGTTTCCAAATGGCATCTGAACCCAGGCGATGCTAAGGACTGCTCTCTTGAGCTTTAGTTACTGGTTATCAGAATGAGGTCCGTAGGCTCCTCAGTACCTGCTTTGCTTGTGCTGGACTTGGCCTATCAGGAACTAGGGGTTGAGACCCTGCAAGGTGCACCCTACCTGGCTTCCTGCTGCTGCGGAAGCTCCCTCAGGCTTGGGAACTACTGCCTCCATCCTGTCTGAGTGCCTGGTACTCGGTACTCGGCTCTTAAAAACAACTTGTAAATGGAAAGAGAGGAAGGCAGAATGCAGGCCAGCCAGCCTCCTTCCAAAGGAGCTACTGAAATCAGTAGCTGGGGGCACAGGGGTGGGGGTGGGGGGCGATGCCGGGACTGGAGCATAATTTAATCTCCAAATTGCAAAAACATTAACATTATTGATTGATCAGACATCAATCCAACAGAAATTTAATTAAATTAGAATGTGTCACTGAGCAGACCCGGCTGCGTCATGCATAAATCTCAGGTAATAAGCTGACAAAGAGACCGCAGCCATGGGTGTCCAGTCCCGGCTGGACTCGGTCTTTGTCATCTTCTCAGAGATGGGGGAGACACTGCAGGTAAAACGGGGTGAGCTTCTGATTTATGTCACCCACAGAGGAGTCCTCAGCAGCTGCAGAATCCAAAGAGTACCTCTCAGTGTGGTGTGATTTACTGTTGCCCTGGGCTGGCCAAATGCCACTGGGGGAAGGCCCATGCCTCGGGCCAACCCCTGGCTAAAATGCTGACTATGCTTAGATGCTGTGGATGAGAGGATTAGCACTTGGGGTGTCCGCCCAGCAAATGTGTCCTCTGGAGGAAGCCTAGTCCTTGGAGGGAGGGAGCCCGGCACTTGTTTGGCCTGTCTGCCCTGCCTCAGGAATGTATTTTGGTGTCAGTGAGTGGCTGCACCTGCTGTCCCAGAAACAGGTTTGGAGCGGCCCCAGCGGGCTCCAGCCTCAAGGCTAATGTATCCTTAACTTGTGGGGCCCAGTTTCCCTCAGGCAGGCGAGGGCCATGGGACCCTGAGGAGCAGGCAGAGCATTCTGGGAAGTTACAGATAATGCATAGGCTACCAAGTGCACCGAGACGGTTGAATATTTAGATATGGGAGAAAGGAGATTGTCTAAGTACGGGATAATCTAGATGACAGGGGAAAATCCAGAGGTATGAGTGCTCCCTGAAGCACTATAAACCACCCCGGCTATAGTTCTGGGTCAGGGCCACTGCTGGAAAGAGATCCATCTAGTTGCATCTCCTGAACTCAACTCTATGGCCTCTAGCAGTCACAGACTCCTAATTCCTGTAGCCATCTTGTGGCAAGAAACAGGGTTCTGGACCACACGGAGACTGGCCTCCTGCTTGCAGACTTGGGTTCCCTTTTTTTTTTTTTTTTTTCCGGAGCTGAGGATGGAACCCAGGGCCTTGTGCTTGCTAGACAAACGCTCTACCACTGAGCTAAATCCCCAACCCCAACTATATATTTTTTTTCTTTTCTTTTCTTTTTTTTCCAGAGCTGGGGACCGAACCTAGGGCATTGCGCTTGCTAGGCAAGCGCTCTACCACTGAGTTAAATCCCCAACCCCTTGGGTTCCCTCTTGCTGGCATACCCCAGGCTTGCTCCTAAGCCGAGCAGAACGCAGAGCCTTGTTTATTCATTTAACACAAAATCTCAGCTGTCGTTCCTACGGTGTAATGGTTGGATATTTGTAACAGAAATCTTCTAGAATACAAAGCCCCCAAGGTTCCTTAGCTAATAAAGGAAGACTGGTCCCGATGCTAAGACGGTGGGCCCAGGGATTAGAAAGGCCTGTTGAGGAATGCTTTTCCCATCTATGAGCTGTGTGGCCTTTGGGTGAGTAAGCTTACCTCTCTGAACATGACATTTTTTTTGTCCTGTCTACGTCACAGAACTTTATTCAGGCGTAGCAGGTTACAGTGTTTAAACTATGCTCTTTGCTCAATGAGTAAATTACCTATGGAGTTTCATTTAAATTCACAAGCTGCTTCAAAGCATGGGCACCAGTTACTGCTACCACACTGATATATGTTGCCGAGAATCTTAGAGCCTGAGTAACAGGGTAAACAGATGTCAACCTGCACGTGCAGATATGTAGTGTGCCCCCCACTCCCCAGCCCCAGGGACAGGCCCTATCAGAACATTACGGAGGATGCTAGTCCCTCACAAGACCCATGCTGTCATTCTTCCAGGATATGTTTGCTTTTAGAAGGTGAAGGGCTTTCCAGGAGGTCGTGTGAGCTGGGGAGACAAGAACACTGTTTCTGAGGAAGTAGGAAGTTCCTTGAAATGTCCTTTTCCTGTGTCCTCTGAACCTCAACATTTGCTCTGGTTGGATCTTTGCCAGCATAGACGCCCATCCCTTTCCTGGCAGGGCACAGTGGGGGTGCAAGGGTCAGCCCTGGTGCCTGATCCTCTGTAACTCAGAGGGTCCTACCACCCAAGACTGTGTTTTCAGGAACAGGACTAGAAATACTTTGTCTGGCCTACTGAAAGGATTCTACAAGTTGAGGGCGTTACCCTAACCCCAACATGAGTTCCCAGAATACAAGTCCGTATTTTCAAAAGTAAGCACAAATACTGCTTCTGGCAACAACAGACAATGTTGCTGAACTCAGGACCTGCACTAAGTATGTTTTATTTAATTGTCACAATACCCCATAAGCACTACCACATTTGCCTCCATTTATCAGCTGAGAGGCATGAGATTTAGAAGCCTGGGTGGTTTACTTGCTGATCACAGAGAGACATGGGAAACCAGAGTTTCACTGCCAGATATGGGGTTTGGACCTCAGAATTGGTCACTGTGCCAATGGATGGAGAGATGGTGCCCAGAAGAATGGACAGCATGGTTCTGCATGAATTTCTTATTCTACATCAGGTCTTGTCCCAGGCGCCTGGCACAATTCAGATTGTTTGATGCCTGAGAAGGAACAAGAGATTGCATCCAGAGGACTGGGCTCTGTCACTAGTTGTCAATCGTTGGTTAAGGTACATGGATCAGTGGGTGGGTGAGTGGATGAATGAATATGGATAGCTGGATAAGAGCATGTGCAGGAGACAGTAGAAAGTCTCTCAGTGGAAGCCAGTGCCCTCATAACTTTCATAAACATCCCTTTTTCTTCTATTCCGCTCATCCCCATAATCCTCCTGGAAGTGCTTCTTCAACATGTTGCTACTTATTATTTTATAGGTTCGTATTTTGTTGGACTTATCCAGATGACCTCCTCTCCCTTGTTGCTCCCCCTTTGGTGGGCCAGCTTAAGAAGAGGTAGCGACAAGGGTAGGTGAGAGCTAGAAGGGATTAGTTTGTGTGCTTCATACCAGAGCCTCTCTATCCAAGAACCTGCAGAAATCTCCCTCTTGTCTGACAGGTCCTAAAAGATCCACGGGAAACACAGAGCTCGGTAGAACTGCATCTCCAAAGTGTCAACATATTTCACTCCACAGTTACAAATAACTGAGGCATGATGGGAGAGCAGAGAGTTGGCTCGGACTAACTGATATATGACTAAGTCAGTGATATCACATCCTGGACAGCGTGTTTTCTTCTTTGTTGTGTAAACTTGTATCTACCATTGAAGACAAAAGGTCCTAAAAGGCACAAGGAGCAAAATCATTGATTTTTGAGAAACGTTCTTACCTAATACAGATACAATTTCTTTCTCAGGTATGGGACAAACACAGTTTCCTTGCTGATAAAAGAACTTACAGCCATCTTCTCTTGTTCCAGTCAACTCAGGTCTCTGAGGAAACTTCTTGAATCCTCTCCTTTTCCTGGGTTCTGCTGTCTTTTTAAGGGAGTCGCTATATATAAACATCTTGATTGAGTGTCAGGGACAGGTAGGGAGAGGATGAAGCTCCCAGCATGCCCTAAGTGAGCTCAAAGGCTGAAGATGCAGAAGAGAACTAAGCTACCACTTGATAAAGTGACAAATTGCCAGTAGGGACCCAGCAATGTCACTCCCCATAATCTACCCATGTGGCACAAAGCATATGTCCAGGACTGGGGATGTGGATCAATTCATAAAGATGTGGTTACACGGCATACGTGAAATCCTGGGTTCTGTGTCCTCACACCACATGAACTTAGCATGGTAGTATACACCTGTAACTCGAGTGCTCTGGAGGTGGAAGCAGAAGGGTCAGGAGTTCAAGGTCATCCTCAGGAACATGTCAAGTTTAAGGTCAGCATGAAGTACATGTGACCTTGTCTTAGACATGTTTCCATGCAAAGACATGTATGGGAAGGCATCTAGAGTGACAGCATATTCGTCAAAGGAAATCACTGAACTGTCTAACTGGTGAAAGGATGTGGTGGCTTGAATGGGAAATGTCCCCCAGAGGCCTAGGTACTTGAATCCTGGATCCTTTGTTCCTAGTATGGTAAGACGATGGTATGGAACCTCAAGAAGGTGGAGCCTTGCTGGAGGAAGCATATCACTGGGGGTGATAAACTGTCGAGAGTTTATCGTCCTACCCCACACACTGCTCACTCTGGTTCTTGTGTGCAGACAAAATGTTAGCAGCCAGCTTCGGCACCTGCCACCATAATGTGCCTTCCCACCCTTTGTGATCTCTCCCTCTAGAACCATCAGCAAGAATAACCTCCATCCTGCCTTCGACTACCTCTGGCTGCAGCCACAAAAAAGCAATTCACATGTAGGGTAACCAAAATGCGTTACATTTTATAACAGTGTGGGTTTCCCCACAGAAGACATGATAGTGATCGCCTTTGAGAATCAAGTAAGTTAAGCCGGGAAAGGCAGTGACAGGTGTATGTATGGGAGCTCACTTTGCAAAATGTCCAGAAAACAAACAAACAAACAAACAAACAAATGTGTAGAGACAGGAAGCAGACAAGTACTCATCAGGAACTTTCAGGTTTGGGAGGAAATACGCTGAGCCTGTTAAGGACCATGGATTGCCTTTTGGACAGCAGAAATGTTCTAAAATTGGAAAAGGATGAATGTTATACAACTCTATAAACATGTCAATACTCATTAAATATCATACTTCAAATGGGTGATATATATGCATTATTAATATATTATATATCATTTATATATCAATATATCCCTATCTACCTATCTACCTATCTATCTATCTATCTATCTATCTATCTATCTATCTATCTACCTATCTACTACCTACCTATCTACTACCTACCTATCTTCTATCTATCTATCTATCTATCTATCTATCTATCTATCTATCTATCTATCTAAATTTATAACCTTGCTGTTAAAAAGGGAGGAAAACATCTGCCCTGGTGAGGAAATGGATGGTTAGAAGTGTCAGTTGCAGGCCTGGAGAGTGTCAGCCAGCCAGTGAGTAATCACGCTTGAACTAATGATTGGTGCCACCCCTAGCAGTAAACCCAGCTTCTACCCTGATGGAATGAGCATTCAAATGGACGGCGTGTGCTATAATCATGTAAAACTACACACTAAAGGCTGTGTTAAGGTCTTTGAAGAACCCCCAAATGTGGGCTTCAGGATGGTGGCCACGTTTCATGATGGGGTATGAATAAACAGAGTTATGGATAGAGTGTGGCTTCTCTCCTATCCTCCATGCTTTTCCCTTACAACAATGGATCACACTGTCCCATCCTGGGATGAAAATCCCTATGATGTTTCCATTGTGTTTTATAGGGAGAAGGGAGTCTTATTCTCTTTTATAGAAGTTGGCAATGATTGCCTCACGATACAGTCCTCCTGGCAACTCAGGATGGATGCTGAAGGGAAGGCACATCTCCTGCAACTCCCAGATAGGAAGGATACAACAACATCCTCTCAACAGGGGCTCTTGCTCTCCTTTAAATGGCCAGTGGATGTTCCCTTCTCAAAGACTTGGCAAACCAGGGAAAGAACATATGGTTTTAGCCGCAGTGTCAGACAAATAACTAAGAGAGAACTAGCTACCAGCCTCCTTGATTCAAGACAAGTCAGGGCACACAGATCTTATCCTCACCCTGAAAGTCTGGGCACAATGAAGCCAACTGTGGGAAAAGCACAGGGTGAGCCTGCCTTTATGACATTATTGATTGATCATCCACCTGCAGCTGAGCAGCATGCCCAGACAGACAATAAAAGTACGTGCCTAACCATAGCACAGGCTCTCCTCACTAAAATAGATTTTACACTTAAAGAAATAGCTGATCTGGGGAGGGCTTTAATGACACTGTTAAGTTTTAAATACAAAGAAACCAGATCTTTGTGATAGAAAGAAAGAGAAATCACCCTACACATTTGGTCCTTTGTAGAGTTCTCCTGGTAATGTTTCCAGGACTGAGAGACACAAGCAAATCATGTCGAAGGTTCCTCCTCAGGAATCAATCCACTGAAGTAGTTTGTTTAGTTTTTTTTTAAAAAAAGAGCCCTCTAACTGTGAGGAGGGAGGCAGCAGAGATAGTAACAGACAGCGAATGGGAAATAGAGACGTAGATGAAAAAGCAGAAGGGTTTGACACTAGGCTAGCATTGTCTATAATCTTAAAGGTGGATCTCAAAGACTGTTGTTCCCTTATGGAAATTCCTTCTGATGACGCCAAAGGAAACGGTCCTATGGAAACATGGCTGCGCTCTGTGTCACCCCTATATGTTTTACACTATCATTTTCAAAGATGTTAGTAGTCACTTCTGTTAAAGGCAGAGATGGTTAAGCTCTACCTGGCACCCATATTGGGGAAGGGAGGGCCATTGTGATTGCTCACCGTCAGTGTGCATTTGCCAAGATTTACAACCACCTAATGCCACACCTATGCCTATGTGGATGTTTCCAGAAAGACTTAACGAAAGAGAATGGACACTTCCTGAGTGTAGATGGTGATACCATCTCACGGTCCAGGGTCCTGGACTGAGTTTTTAAAAAGGGACCAGAGTCTGTTACAGAGAATTCGATCACACTGTGAACCCCAAGATTGTGTCCCTTACTGGAAAAACCTGTTTTTGGTTGTGCTGCGGCTGACACCTTTAATCTAAGAGCTTTCTGCTTGCATATTGAAAACAGAACTAAATAACTTCAACCGCAGGTCAAGAGGCGGAGCACATAAGCAGCTGACAGGAACTAAACACAGGATTATTAAGGAAAAAACACAGAGAGTAAGAGGGAGTCAGGAGGGTGGATAGAGAGACACAGGAAGTAGAAGGGAGGGACATTCAGTTTAAAGGAGTTTTTTTGAGACAGTGTAAGAGAGGAGATGGGTTCCGGGATGTTGGCTGAGGAGGAAGGTCAACTGGGTGCTTTTTCTGCCTCTCTGAGTTAGAAGGATTTCACCCCAGCGTCTAGCTCTCCCCAGGTCTTCATTGGTAAAAATCAAACAGTTAGGATTTTGTTAAAATACAAGAAGAGCCAATCACCAAAAACATTGTTTCCCTGTTTCCTGTCTGTGGACACAGTGCGAGCACTGCCTTATGTCCCTCAGCATTGTGTCCTCCCTGCTGTCATGGACTTTATCCTCAACGCGTGAGCCAAGGTCACCTTGAAGTTGGTTTTGTCTGGCTTTTTGTCACCGCAACAGAAAAAGGAGTTAATACAGAGTCACAACTGAGAGAGGAAGTGGGCATGGGCACAGAAGTGGAGGGGGAGCTACTTAAGTCAGGTGACTGGAAGGGAGGGGAGAGGAGGTGGATGCTCATGGCTATGTTGCCTGCCTGACAGATCACACTTGCACCTGACCCTCCCATAAATCTGAGGAAACTGAGAAGAGAAGGTAGAGACTTAGACTTACGTTGACATAAATAGCTCAAATCACAAATGTAGACTGAATGTCTCTTTCCTTCTCCCTTTGGTTGTGTGAGGGTCTACATTGCTTCCTGATATTTATTCATTTTGTTGGAAAGGAAGGGAAAACCCTGAGCACTGTCATAATCCATAGGGCTGTCCACCAGGAAGAAATCAAGAGTACGATTCCACTACCCCTCCCCTGTATGGGACATGTTCTTAGCATACCTGAATGTTAGGAGATATCTCAGAGCATCCGAGGCCATAACCCAATGGCAATCCATACCTTATTAATAAAACATGTATAGATTCATTCCATAGAGATCAATGTCCCTAGTATATTTTCTATATACTACCATATTTTCTATATACATCATGGCAGAGCCAATGATAGTAACATTGTCCATGGTATGACAAGAGTAATACAGCATGGACAAGAGCTCCACTAGGCATCTCAACCAGAGTCTGGAGAGATCTTCTTCAGGATGGTGTGCAAGCCAGCTGTATCCTTCCTTGGCCTTCTTGATATCCAAAGGATAGGGAAAAAAAACTAACCATGTATCAAGAGTCCAGATTATTCTGGCTTTGATACTAAGTACTTTTTAGAAGTATTAGATCTTTTGAGGTCCCTATGTCAAAGGAGCCATGAGTACATGAATTCTTATAACCCATCCTACAGACTCTTAGATGACCCCAAATGACCCTGGGTGATTCTGTCCAGTTGGGTAGGGTCAGAATCTCTGGAGAGAATGCAAACTTATCCATGTGCGGGCACTGGTACAATGATAGTAAAGATATTTTATGAATGTAACTAAATCCCCTCATCAGTTTGGAGACAACTCTGGGCAGTCTTAGTTTAATCAGGTGGGAGATTTTAGGTTTTTTTTTTCTCCCATTCCCAACCTGAAAACACTGGATTTTTTTCTCATGCTGGCTTTGGAGAAACAAATGTCTGTGATCCCTGCAGCTGGGCTAAAAGGAAATCTATCAATAACTAAAAATCATAGAAAGGGACCTTGAGAATAAAAGGAGACCCTGTTGGCTATAAACTTTTTTTTGCAAGATTGTGAGCACAGAGTCCAAACAAGCTGCATGCAGGCTTCTAACCTATAGAGGTTGTAACTTTAAAACATTGTGCTGTTGAAAGATGCTGTGTGAATAGTGCTTTGATACACAGCAACACATCGTTAGCAGAACATGTTGAGCTTTAAGTTTTCTGCAATAAAAAGAACAATTCAATCAAGCAGTAAGTACTTGCGAGAATAAAGTACAGTATTTAGGAGCCTAAGCATTGATCTGTATTGGTCTCCAGCTTCTCCTCTTCCTTCTCCTCCTCCTCTTTACTCCTCTACCTTCTTATTCTTCTCCTTTTTCCTCCTCCACCTTCTCCTCCTCCACCACCTTCTTCTCCTTCACGTTCTTCTCTCCTTCCTCCTCTTTTATTCCTTCTCTCCATCCTCCCCTCCCCTTTTACTCCTCCTCCCTCCTCTGCCGTCTCCTTTCCTTCTTCCTCCTCTTCCTTCTTCTCTTCTTCTTCCCATTCCTTTGCGTCTTTCTTCTTATAAACCCATTTCTTTCCAGATGGCGGTATTCCCGGTTTCATCCCAGCATTAGATAATGTAACTAAGGAGGAAAAGGCAGGACAGTGTTGTCTGGGGCACGTGGATCTTTACAGTACACGTTCGCTTCAACCAGCTCAAAGTGCTGAGGCTCTGAAGTGGCACGGCATCCCATAGAGTAATTTTGAATAAACTGTTTCTAAAGCATTAATTATTTCTATTTCCAGTAGATCATCACAAACTATCTTGTTATGGACAGTACCATCCTCTCATTGTTTTAAGTATTGCTTTTTCTCTTGCATGTTCCGAGCTAAATCTGCCCCTAGACAACCAACTCTTCAGTTAATTTAATTTTATTGTTTTTTCTTTTTAAATTATAGCTTTGTTGAGCTATGATTCAAATAAAAATTCATTTTTGAAGTATGCAACTCATAGTTTCCCCTCCATTTACTCTTCCCCATGCCTCCTCCACCACCCCTCCAACCAGATCCACTCCCTCTCTGTCTTTCATTAGAAAACAAACAGGCTTCTAAGGGATAATAATAAAATAAGATATAACAAAATAAAATATAATAAGGTAAAATAAAAACGAACACATTGGAATTGGACAAAACAAACAGAAGGAAAAGAACCCAAGAGAAGTCATAAGAATCAGAGACCAACTGGATCACACACTCAGGAGTCCCGTAAAAATACTAAACTGCATATTATGTATGCAGAGGATCTTGTGCAGGCCTGTGCACACCCTACTCATGCTCTTCCAGTCTCTGAGTTCGTCTGACCCTTAATCCTCTTCTTCAGAGCTCCCCAAGCCCTGGGGAAAGGGATTTGATGGAAACATCCTAGTTAGGGCTAAGTGTTCCAAGGCTTCTCACTCTCTGTATAATGTCTGACCCAACTATGTTTTTATCCCCAGTGTTGTCTTGTCTTCTCTAACCCATGATTTATTCTTCAAAACCTGAGGAATCCACCCTTGGGATCATTGTGAGAAGCGCAAATGGATGACTGAGGCACTCCAAGTGTATATACTGTGCGAGAAGAAAGGACAGATACAACTATGGTTGGAGGGGGTGACAGTGAGGGAGCAGCTGGAAAACCACACGGTAGACAGCTGCCATCACCATCTTTCAGGTAACTTCAGGCAACAGAACTGGTTGTCCCCTTGACTCCTCAGTAAGATCTTTTAGAGATGTGGTTTCCTAGGTAATAGCCACAGAGCTGCGCCTTGATCCACCTACCATCTCTGGCCATCTTTAGGGTATTAGATGCTATATTGTAAAATTCAGACGTTCTCCTCACGTGGGTGACGAGCAACACCTCCAGGACATCAGATCCCTCTGACAGGACTGACAGCGGTCTCCAGAATACTCCAGGGAAAGAACAAGGACACCAGTGTCAGTTGAAAAGACCTAGGTGGGAGCGGATGCAATTACCTTAATTTGAACTTGACAGTGGCCATAGCTGTCAAGGACACTCCTCTTCTTTGGGACAAGGTGCCACTGGATCATTTTAATGACCATAAGGGCCTACTGTGGCTGAATGATGGCACTTCAAAAGCCACGGAGGCATGGATCTGGAGAGAGGAGAGAGGCACAGAGTGCCTGGGCACAGAAATGGAGGTGGCTTTCATTCTCTAGCAATCTAATCAACTGGATGTAGATTACTCAAAGTGAAGTTGTCCAGCCCAGGGAGGCTAGTGTTCATATTTTCTTGTGGAAAACTACCACAAAAGCCTGTGTTTCCTTGGAGGGGTGACCCAGAATTTATCACATTCCTATCATGGGACCAATAAGGTCAGGGTTTCTGTATCTCTGTATCTCTATGCTTACATACCTGAAACTAGGCTTGTGTCCTGTTCTGGTGCCCTCCCCCTCTCTCTCTCTCTCTCTCTCTCTCTCTCTCTCTCTCTCTCTCTCTCTCTCTCTCTCTCTCTCACACACACACACACACACACACACAGACATCTTATTATAGGAACTGTTTGTTTGTGTGTATGAAGTACGGTCTCATGTCCAGGTTGCTCTCCAACTCTTTATGTCGCCAAAGAGGACCTTAAAGTTCTGATCTCTTCCTACTTCTACTTACAAAGTAGTGGGATTGCAGGTATGCATCACCACACCTACTTTTATCCATTGCCAGCACTCAGCTTGGAGCCTCTCCTCCTACACTACATGCTACATGTGTAGAGGGATTCATGGCTCGGACCACTCCTGTTGGCCCCACAGATGGGATCTCATCCAGGAAGTGTTCCCCCACCCCCACTCCCACCTTGGTGTCAGCTCCAAGGTGAAAGATTAACAGACGTTTGACCCTCATCCCCAAACACACCTTGCCCACCTTTCTTACTCCATCTGAGACAACACCACTCCTGGTCTCTGTTCTGATTCTATTCTATAAATTGGAGTATCTGCACAGCACAGGGAGGCTGTTGAAACCCTGTTCCCCATAGAAGGGACAGCACAGATTCCCCAATTAGTAACATGTTGTCGGGTTCAATTCTTTTCCAGCTAAAACTGGGCAGGCAGAATTCCCCACTGAGGTTAAAGATTTTTTTAAAAGAATTCTTTTACAAAACATATTTTTAATTGGTTTGGATTTTTAAAATAAAAAAAAGCAAACTCCAAGTATAAACTGGTATGACCCAGATTGTGATGAGAAAAAGGAAGTGGGAGGGGAAGACTCCCCCAGAGCCTGAGGTCAGGAGTATGGCCATTGTGTGAGAAGAAAACAGTATCCTTTAGGATTGGACTTCCTCTCCACCAGGTAACCTATTCTTTCATATGCCTGGCATTAAGGTGGGGGTGTTCTGAGAATTTTACTACAGGAGAGAGTCTACAGCTTTTTGAAGCTGGGATTGGAAAAGCCTGGCCTAGAGGTTTGGTGCCAGGACACCATGAACAACAGCCTGTGTCTCAGTTCAAGGTGGGCTTGGAAGTCAGGCATATCAGAAACTGCTGTGTATCCAACACATTATTGAGAAATGATTTGTTGGTCAATACTGGTGACCTGGTAATTCTGGGGAAGATACCGGAAATGATTCTGAGAAAACAGTGACATCCAGCATTCTTTGCAGATCCCATATGTTCTACCAATAGAATGCTCTCAGTTCTGGCCGGTAGAATGTGAGTGAGGAGGATGACCACCTCATTTCTGAGCTGGGCTATGTACGCTTTCAACCTAACCAATTTCTTTCTTTCACCATCTGCTGGACAAATAGAAGAGAGAGAAAGAAAAAAATTGTCAGAACCACCCTCTAGAATCCCTGAACTACCCCCTGAACGAGATTCATCCAACTACAAGCATCTAACCTTAAGGGATGCTGTCTACACAAAATGTGATTTTTTTCCTGTTTATTAAAAAATAATCAATCTATTCTAGCCAATAGGCAAGGTAACATATGAATCAGAAGGACAGACTGAGAGAGACTTAAGGTTATTAATACGATAAAGGAGTGGATAGGCTGTAGAAACAAACAAGCCATCTTAGCAGGAAGGGACTCTGCAAGGTACTCGAGCTTATGTCCATGGGTAGGGATCCATGAAGGAACTAGAGCAGTGTGAACTCTCACTCACAGACTCTTTCCCACCTATTACCTCTCCTTCCACATCATCAATGTCAGGAATATTTCTTAAGTATTGAACTACTTCCCGTTGTTGGTGTCTTTCCATTCTAGCAATTACCCTACAAAGGAGGCATTGCTACAATCCCATCTTGTTGGTAAATAAAGCCAGCCAGGCAATGAGCAAGGAACTTCCCTGGAGTTGCCAGGCCACCAATCCTGACAACTTGATCGTAGAGGCTGGCTGTTGGCCATAATGAATGTTGCCCACCTCTTTTTTTTTAACATATCCCCTGTCAGGTTTGACTTCTTTCATATTCTCACAGTCTTATGCATGCATCCATCCACCTGCCCATGCTCATCCGTCCATCCATCCCCTCACCTATAAATCCACTTACTCATCTAATTCAACCGTTGATGGATCACCCCTCTGTCTAGTCATACATTTATGCACCATCTGCTGCTCAGACATTCATCTGCCCATCTATCTATCCATTCATATAATCAGCCATCAGTCCATCTATTCATTCATTCACAGATTGTCCATTTGCCCATCCATCCATTCAGCCACCACCAGTCTACCTAGTCATCCATTTAATGACCCACGGATCCATCTGCCCATCCATCCATCTAGCCACTTACCACCAAGCCATCTACTTATCTATTCAATCACCCATGGACCACCCATCTCTCCATCCATGTATGCTTTACTCATATACACATTCTGATAACACTCTGAACCCCACCCTCAGTGTCAGCCCTGAAACCAGAATGGTGACCAAGAATCCCTGAGAAACACCTATCTGGGCAGGAGCAATAATCTCTGGACGATATCAACTCAACAGCAGCCACTAAGGAATGGCAGATCTTCTCAGACTGCAGGCAAGTTAAATGAGATGCAATGCTGGAGTCAGGAGGCAGTGCATGACAAAGGTAGAGAATTCTGGGTCACAAGATGGCGTAGAGAGGAAAGCAAAAGGCGGAGATGAGAAAAGCATTTGCAACTGCAGAGGGCTGGATAATAGGACAAGATTCTGTATTACTTGGCTGGTTGCTTTGGAACAGACTTTGTCCTCGTTAATGCCTACCCATCCTCCCAACAAAAGGAGACTCTGGTCATATGACAGTTTCATTTCCCCAGGGACATTCTTGGCGTTTTCTTCTTCTCCTTTCTCCCCTCTATCTGGGGGTTCATTTCCTTCCGCAGGGGAAGTACAGTGTGCCAGGTTTTGGCATGTCTCCAGAGCTCTGGGAGAATTCCCACTGCTCCCTCTGCCTCCAACCTCTGAGCGGATGGAGAGATTGGAAATCAGCGACCTGTTCTCTTAGAAAGCCGAAGCCGACTGCAGGATGCCAAGTGATGCTATCAATTGATTAACACACAGCCTGCCAGCTTCCTGCATGATAAGACCAGCCCCATCCAGCAGGGAAGGCTGTAGTCCATTAGAAACGAGGAGCTCATCACCTCCAGCATCCTCTACAGCTTTTCCTGTGTGCCGCCACGTGCTCTCAGCCCATTGCTGCACAATTAAAAGTGCAGCGTGTTCACACAATGTCTCTGGGTTGTAGCCACAAGAGGGAATCACAACAAGCTGGCAGCTTCCTGCCGATCGCAGCTGCCATTGGCTGCGCAATGGGGAAGGATGTGGGGGTTGGAGGACTGCTACCTTCTCACAACAGATACCAGCAGTGACTCCGTATCCTTTCTCCATCCCTTCTTCATTTCTCCCCTCCTTCCTTTTCTCATGTGTTCTTCCTTTTATCCCGTCTCTTCTGTCTTTTCCTCCCACTTCCTCTTCCCCTGTCTTTCTGGACCTCCATACATAAACATTCCACCACGGAAAGAAAATACTGGGAAAACTAACAACAGATGGGGCCGAGGAAGTGGTTTAACAGGTTAAAAGCACTTGCTATTCTTTTAGAGGCTCTCCATTCAGTTCCCACCATCCACAGGGCAAGCAGCAACCAGTCCCAAAGGATATGATGCCCTTCTTTGGCTTCTGTAGGCATCGGGCACACATGTGTATGTACGTACATGCATACAACATGCTCACACACGTGAAACAAATCTAAACAAGGAAAGACAAGTAGCAATGGGAGAGGAGGGGAGAGTATGTAGGGAAGGGAGAAGCAGCATCCATCTCTGGTAGGGACAGGAAACAGTGAGTGTGAATAGAATCAAGGGGCACATAGCATGTGAAAGCAGAGAGCAGGTCAGAGCAGCTCCTCTAAGGAAGTGATGGGGAGAAGGAAGAAAGAATTTGCTCTGTTCTGGATAGGTAGACACACATGGAAGGCTTCAGACGAGGGAACTCAAAGGTTTGGCAAACATCCTAGATCAGCAGGATGGGCCTGGAGACCTGCTGGCAAACTTGGTTGCCATCTGATCCTTGCTATGTGATGGCGGTTGCAGGTGACAATGCCCTTATCTTTGTTTCTGTGTCCACTTGGATTTACACCCAGGTAGAAAGCATCTCTCATGGGGCTCTGAGCCTTGCAACGTATCCCCTTGAAGCTTAGGGATATGTGGGTCCTCCCTACACTCTCTTTACCTCCAAATGCCTAACACAACTGAAAGCGGCTTCTGAATTCAGTGTCTGGCTAAAACAAGAAAGCTGGAGAAAGTTCAGGGATGGCTGGCAGTGGTGTCTGAATGAATTAGAATATTAGCAGAGGTGACTTCTACTGGAAAACAAATGGGATGTCTACATGATAATTGGACAGACTCTTCATCAATGAGATCACTCTGGATTCTTACAGATGGAAACTGGACCAATACTCTGGACCAACACATGGAATTTTCTCATGTGTTTTTTGGATAGAAACTGGAAAAGGTATTCCAGTAGTTCTAGAGGTTATTAGGAAAGGCCTCGTGTCTTGGTAGCAAAGCATTGCTGTCCTGTTCACGCAGAACTTTTCTCATGAGCACAGGGCTCGCCTTTCGTTGTGTTTTAGAAGAAGTGCCAGAAAAGCCAGTCTGATGGCCCTGCCATTCAAAATAATGAGCTAGGGAGCAGGAACAGCGAGGTTGCACGAAACGAAGAGACTGCTTGTCTCAAAAAGGTAGTACCCACTCATCCTTTGAAATAGCTTTTGAGATGGGCCAGCCATTATCCTGATCATTTAAATATGCTTAGAAAAATGCCAGGGTCACCTGAATAAAAAACAGATACAGAATGCCTGAGTATCAGAACCAAAAGCAAGCAGCCATAGACATCCTACTTATGAACTGATAACACTTCTGGTGCCTTCCAGTACCAAAGTTAAAATGAACATGGACTACTCTGCGCTGTAGAGTTGAGAATGGAATGGTTTTCTGCAATGTACAGGGCTCTTGCACACTCCAAACACTGAGACCACGGACACCTAACAAAATTAAATACCTCACTTGGCATCAGGACTTGTCAGTGCCTTGAATGGGGTAATTCATGCGGAATCCAATGAACCTTCCACATGAAGGTGCACATAAAATACTCCTCCAACTTGCCTGACCCTGCCCTACTCAGCATCAGCTTGCAAAAACAGCTTCTTTATTTGCACACAGATAAAGCCCTAAAGCTCCTCACCCTGGATGGCCTGTGTGAGACCCAGGCTTTGTCACAACTCAAACTTTGTCCCTACTCATGGGTCATCTGACTCTTCTGAGAACCCCTCTGCCTTCTACAAAGTGTAAGTAGGACAGATTGCAAGGAGTCTACCCTCAATGGGATACAACTCGAGCCAGTGATTTTCTTTCCTTTCAGTGGTGAAGGGGATGGGAGTGGGAAGCTGAAACCTTCTTGCCATATTTTGAAAGAATATACATCAAAATGTCCTCCCGCCTCTAACATGACTGCTCATGCATCTACTAAGACAGTTTAAGTGGGGACCTCAGAGTTACAGAAGCTCTGGCTTTCGAGCTAAGAGCAGGTCTAGATCTAAGAGGAGAACAAAGAATACGCCTTGCACAACTCCCCTTCCGCCAAGTTCCACACAGGCCAATGATGGCAGAAGCCAGGCCATGGTTGCTTGAGGGAGGCATGCACTGCAAAGCGGTGATTGAAGCTTCAGGGGTGTTGAGTGTTTCCTATCTCCCAATCTGAGTGGAGGACGTAAGAATATATGTGAATGTTAAGTAAAAATCATTGGAAAAAATCAGTCAATAAACTGCTTGATGAGAATTATCTATGTAACTATCGGGATGGGCGCTGTAGTCCATGCTTGCAATCCCAGCCGCAGGGAGGCAGAACTAGAAGGATTCCTGGAGCTTGATGACCAACCGATGACTGAACCAATAAGCTACAGGTTCCGTGAGAGATCCACTCTTTAAAAAAATAAGGTAGGAAATGGAATTATTTAGCACCAACCTCTGGTCTCTTCATACAATGCGCCCACCCCACACATGATCACATACACACATGCCACACACAGATACATACGCACCATCAATGAGTAATCATATATTTTAAAATGAGCACTTAACTACATTGTTTAACCCCAATTAAAAATAAAGCAAAGGGAACCAGAATGGCCCAAGGAAGGCATGTTCCCTCTTTGGGGCAACTCTGAATTTTTTTAAATGAAGATAATGAGCTTGAAGTTACCCTTTAATCTACTTAGATGCACTCACAAGATATAAATGATTCCCAGGGCTTCCTTTGGGGGACGATTCTATTTTTTTACGCAGAATGCAAAAAGTCTACGTGAATGGAGACAGAGAATGAAATGGCTTTCTCTCCTCACAGAGATGATGATTCTGAGACTCAGGAGACTGAATCTTGAACAAGGATTGCGATGGGGGGAGCTCAAAAGCACCCCATTTTATGGGTAATTTCCATTGGCTCTTAGAAACTCCTATTACTTCTGATGAAAGATGGGCTTTCTTCTTTGCATATGGATGAAATTTCCCGTCTGCATAGAAAATGAATCTTTTCCACACTGGGGACAAGGGGGCATGTTCATAATACTTGAATCCAGAAGATACCAGGAAATTAGACAACCTGTCAGTCTGTATGTTGGAGATGGATATGATTGAAAATCAGTGGGGGAGGTGTTTGCATAAAGAAAGAAAAAGTTGAAGTCTTGGGCCTTCGAATGTCTCTTCCTGGAGCTGGAGAGATGACTCACTGGGTAAGAGGTCTTGCTGTACAAGCCTGAGGACTGATTTTTGGATTCTGAGAACCTGCGTTGAATGTTGGGTGTGGTCCCTCAAATCTGTAACCCCAACACTGTGGTGGGGGACGGGTGAAGACAGGAGTATTGCTGGAGCTTTCTGGTCACCAAATGTCCTCCTCTGACCTCTGTGTGTGTACATAGGCATATACCACACCCATGTCTATCCCTGGAGATGGGGAAATGGGGTATCAGTGTCCCATTGTGGGCCACATATCGCTCCATTCCTACTCTGAAGAAAATTTAGGGGATGTGGGGTTATGCCTCTGCTCTGTGGCTTTCCGGTGAAGAATTTCTGCTCCTCGCTCTCTCTGTGATGATAAAGTGGGATGTTAAAAGATGATATTGAGGAAAACACCAGTTTCTCTTCCTTAGCCCCCTATTCCTTCACATTCATCCAGGAGCTGGGCTTTGGGCAAAACTGAGATTCGAAGATGTGGTCTTGTTACTTGCACATCCTTGTAAACTTGGCTTCTTCCAGAGTCTCCAGAATCCTGTGTGTCAAAGAGAAGCTGTAGTTCAACACTATGTTGATTCTTGTGTTTGTATTGAGGGTTTACCTTAGCAAGTGAGGGGAGCAAATTGAGCCAGAAGCCAGGTGCACAGGTATGCTCCTAACATGGTAAGAGGCAAATGTGTTTTTATTAGTCTTGCTGCCATTACTAGTTAGGGAGATTTAAAGAGATACTCTTCAGGTTTGGTACCCTTCAAGAGACCATTCCGTCTCAACTATGTTTAAATTAAGTTGGCCCAATTTTGCCCTGGCCGGGCTATCCCTGAACTGTTCTGAAATAGATCTTCTTATTTATATTCCCTGCTCTCCCACAAGTGGACCAATATTCTCTTGAACATCATAGAATAGGCAAGGCCAAGACAGGATCATCAGTTCACTCACCCATTCTATCCATCCATCTATCCTCATCCATCCATCTATCCATCATCCATTCATTCATCATCGATCTATCATCCATCTATCTATCCATCCATCCATCCATCCATCCATCCATTTGTCCTTCCAGCTATGAACTTATCTATTGCATCCATTCATTTATCCCATTAATTGACCCATTTACTCATCCATCCAACAACCTATCCTTTAACCAACCCATCCATTCTATCTATCTTCAAGCCACCCATCCATTCCTGCTCATGTCTCCATTCATCTCAGTCACCTACTCATCCATCCTTTCACCTAACTACCATGCACCCACTCACCTAGTCACCATCACCCATCCACACACGCTCATCCATCCAGTGTATATAAAACAAATGTGTTATTCATCAGCTCCTGCTAAGAATATAAAAGGTAAGACTTCCCTTGAGAATTTAAAGTCAAGAGTGATAATGTTACCACATGAGAAAAGAGCAACAGAAGAAGAGACTCTCCTATTAGGGGCTATAATAGAAGTAACAACCTGAGCTCATGACCAGGAGGTCACCTGATGTCTTTAAGAACATCTTCAAGTAAAGAAGTGGTTTAGTGAAAAGAGCCCACACAGTCACAGGGGTGGCAGTGAGAAGCCAGGGTTTTGATGCTTTGATAAGGCAGAAGATAAAGGTAGAAAATCTTAAGTACTATGCTCTCACATGTCTGCATCTGTATACAGAACAGTCAAGACATCCAGGTAAACATTTTAGTTCAAATCCCAGGTTTACATAAAAGCAGGTGGAGTGGGTATAAGTACTTAGTGTAAAACAGTAAAAGTGTCATAGATGAACCAGTAAGGATGCCCAAATGTTACATGAGAGTGATGCTACGGGTGACCTGCCTGTATGAATTTTGTGTTGCATTCACATAGTCTAAACACAGACACAGCTGGAAACCTCCCTTAGACTGCTCTGGCTAGTCAGCCATTCAGAGGAGACAGAAATAAAGACATTACCTGAAAGCTCAGAGCTTTATGTATATCTGGGACCTCTCAGTGAGGTCTAGCATCCTATAAATGGAGTTCAGAGAATCCCCCTTCTCCCCTCCTCCTTCCGTGTCATCCCAGAGCTCTAAGATTCCCTGGCTTTAGGTGGATAAGTAAAAGTGTACTCAGACCGTACACCTCACGGCAGCCATTCAAAAGCACAAGTCAGAGCTATGTATTCATCCTGACAGGAACAGACAGCTCTGAATATGGTGAAGTGAGGCCAGAAATGCATGCATACATTTACTCTAATGTAAAATTGGAGAAAATACAGGCCTTGCTGGGCAGGGTGGGATGATTGGATTGGACTTTCAGTAGCCATGTTCTGAGCGTAAAGACATACTGGGATATATTTGTTTCTTAACCAGAACAAAATGGTGGTGAAAGACACACGGGTAGTCACACAGACCTGATATTTTTAGCTCTCCGGATTTGCTCCTGAGCTGTCATGCCCCAGCAGTGGCTTCTGTGACGAGGGAAAGGACAGAGAAGGAATTGTGTTTTTACCGAAGATGTTGGATTGAATTATCAGGCTAAGAGTCCAAATTGGGATACTGAAGAAAACTACAAGGTTCATGTTGGAGGACTCATTTATAAAGAGGCAGAGCAAATGGTGATCTGTAGATGAAGATGCTGTGCACAACCCAAATGCAGAGAAGATGAGGAGAAGTAAAATGGATGCAGAAGGGAAGCCATTAGGGGTAGGATGGTGCATTAGCACCTCCAAGGCTGATGTATAGGGAATTCTGAACAGGCTCCGTAGATATTAATAAAAGCAGCCAAGAGTACAGAAAGGATCTCTCTCACACAGTGAATGCACACTGGAGTGAATGCATGGCTCAGCTCTCGGAGCCTGAGATGAGCTCATTGTGACTGACTCGAAAATGAACCCAGATATGAGGATAGGGCCTTGTGTCTCACCAGGAAGCAAGCGTTGTTCTTCTTGGTGGGGGTGTGATTATTCACTTATTGCAGGCACTTATGAGAGAGGGCCATGCACAAGAAACAGGAAGAGAAGCAACTTTCTAGCCCAGTCCCAATTAGATCTGAAGTTGTCCACTGCCCCGTTTCTCTCTGGTGATATCCATCAATTGTGTTCCTAAGCAGATACCCGGTTTCTCGTCCCTCTCAGCCTCTGAGCCAACTGCAAATGAGTCTGCATGTGCACTCTGGGCTGTGCTCAGATGCCTGAGAGCTAGCAGGTAACCAAAGAAAAGATGTTCTACCCTGGATGAAATTAGGCCAGCTGACGAACAATTTTTCTTAGGAGGAATTTGCTTACCTAAAGCCGATCAGCTAGATTCCATTGAACAGGCAGGGGTGTGCTTTTCTAAAAAGTCTCATGGGGGAGCTGGCTGTAGAGATGGAAAACGGAGGAGCCCCTGGATCTAGTCTGTCCTTGAGTCCAGCAACCCCTCTATCTAACCAGAACTTTGCTCACAAAGCCAGAAGAAAGGCTAAGGGATCATAGCTCAAGGGGTGAATTCAGTAGTGGAAAACCAAGCTTGTGAGGGTGGGGAGAGACATCAGTCAGCAAAGAGCTTGCTGTCCATGTGTGAGTACATGAGTTTGATCCCTAGTATTCATATTTTTAAAAAGTCAAGCTTGAAATCCTAGCACTGGAGGCAGACATAGGAAGATTGTCAAATATTCTGGCCAGTTGGCCTAGCCTAATTAGTAGCCTCAGATTCCAAAGTGGACAGAGAGCTCTGACCTCTATACTCATATCCATGTCTATGTCCATGATCATGTCCAAAGAGAGGGGGGGAGTCAAGCTTAGAAGATGTGTTTGCCCATAACAAGAAATCTCAACATTCAATGCTCTTTATAAATAAAAATATTCTATTTGGAACTACAGTATGACAGCCTGTGGGCTAAAGGATTTAAATGTGTCAAAGGATGGGATGGTGACACGTGTCTACCCCATCAGCCCTAGCAAATTTCCTGTGAGCACATGAGAAGGGTACATTTTGCTGAATGCTTCCTAGGCTCATTTCAAAGCAGGGATGATAGGGGCATAAACAAACGACGCAACTTGGCAGAGATTAAAAGAACATCCAAACTCTGAATTATAAGTGGTCTCCACCAATCCAAATGCACAGAAACAGCTCAACAGGTAAAAGCAGATGGTAAATAAGACTAGATCCCACCTTTGCTTACGACATTTTCTTTACCTGTCCATCTTCAAGGCCCACAATCACCATCTCTAACAAAAGACAAAAAGGTATTCCCAGGACTGCCCCAGGTGCAAATCCAGTGGACACATGCAGGCAACACGTTTGTCACAGAACACACACGTGATAGGCTCCCATTAATATCCCCAAAGAGCAAACAAATAAGGGTCTCACCAGTTGCACAACGTGAACTGAACTCTCTTCATGCAAGCATAGGTCATCAGCTACTGCCATGTACAAGACAGTGACTATCCCAAGCAGCCGGTGAAGTCTATGTGATCCCTTTCATTTTCTGCCCCAATATTGGCTTGGCACTTCCCTCTATTGTTAAGCTACCTGTTCAGCCTTCTATTGGTTTTCCATATTTGGACCAGGTCTCACTATGTAGCTTGGGCTGAAACTGAACTCACGTGAAAGCTCATGAAGGACTTGGGGATATATTGTCCTGTTTCAGTCTCCAGTGTGGCTGGGATGGCAGGATTGTCCCACCAGGCCTAGAGATGATTTCATACATACAAATATAAAATCTGGGACAGCTACTCTTTGGTTTAAGGCTTTCATATCAAGGTTACACTGGGTGAGTTGGTTATGCACAGCTCGTTATAATGTGTGTCTCAACTTTTATTTTATTTTTTATACATTTGTTATATTATATTACCTTTACGTATTTATTTATTACTATAATGGGAAGACTGATTAAAAGTGATGATTAATGTCATCAGCTTTCTTTGCATTGACGCACATTTCTTGTGGCAACAGTGTGTTTAGGTTGACCTGGAAGAACGTCTATACTTCCTGTGATAGTGAATGTCAAGAAAAGACCCTCACTCCCTTGTCTCTAGTCCTTGGTGGGTTGCTGTTAATGAAACTAGAATGCTTTCTCCTAAGATCCATAATCCCTGTATCAGGGATTGTTTGCAAACTGGGCTTATTGAAAAGACCTAGGAGTTCTGGGTCATTTCTATGGTGACAGAAAGGCTAAACCTGTATTCTATGTTTTCCAATGTCCTCCATCATGTTTAGCCTGCCCAGGAACCTGGAGCTGTTGAACACAGCTGGATTAGTTTTCTATTGCTGCCATGAGAGATGGCCACAGACGTAATGGCCGAACACAGCGGAGGTTTATTAGGTTGTAGTCTTGGAGGTCAGAAATTCAGTGTGGGTCTCTTTGACTTGAAACTAAGGTGTGAGTGATTTGTGTCCCTTTGGGGAAGGCCCAGGGGAGGGCTGGACCTGTGCATTTGGGTTGTTGGCAGAACTCACATCTGCAAGCTTATTGAACAAGGGTCCATATTTCCTTGCCGGCTAACAGCCGTTTCTACTCCTCTACTTGAAGAGCTTCTCTTGTTTACAATGCTCCTCTGTCTCAGAACCAGTCACAGAACATCAATTCTGCTGACAGTAACAGACTTTGGACCACATCTGTAAGGTTCTCCACTTTAACCAACTCGGATAATAAGACTGGGGTAAGTCGAACAGCCCAGAATCACCTGCTGCCCTGAGATCTATGACCCATACCCATATACAAAGTCTTCAGAAAGGAAAAAATCATTCATTTCTATTCTCACCCTAAGGCCTTGCATCTGTGATTTATTTCCTTCAGTAAGGTGTCACCTCCCAAGTGCTGGGATCCACAGTATTGGGATCAAGTGTTTAAAATGCTAAGTCAGGAGCAGTTCATGTGGAACTTTTAATAAAGAAGAAATTATGCTGCTCCTTTTGTCCCAATCATTCAAAAAAATTGCCAGGGTTTATAAGCTCTTATGCCAGGAACCAGGATGAAGAAGCAAACATGTAGTTTATATGTAATGCAGTCCTTCTTTGCCCTGTAGTGTGACATAGTTATAGGCATTGGTGACACGAACACTGGAAACATGGAGATCCGTTACTCTGAAGTGTCAGCCTAGGATATGGGAGACCCTAAGTTTTGGTTCTCAGTGCTGCATAAACAAGAGTATTGGCACAAAAGTCTGTAACTCCAGCACTTAAGAGGTAGAAAAGCAGGAGTTCAAAGTCAGCTTCAACCAGTTCCTGGCCAACCTGGGAGATATGAGATTCTGTATCAAAATATTTAAATATACTTTCAACTTTTGACAGTTAAGATCCTCTAGATTCATTTACCATGAACAAAGACAAAAAAGAAGATAGGGAGAAGAATTCTCCCAGGAGCAGAATCCATCTTAACACTGGTGTGCTCATTCATTCATTCAGCAAACACAGAGTGTTACTACAAATCAAGATAGGTTCTAGTAATGATGGACGCAGTAAGGAACAATTCAGAAAGTCACTGCACTTTCAGAGTTTTATTTCAATAGAATGGATATGGTTCACAAAGAAACAAGTCATTACAAACAGGTTCTAAGTAGTTTCTGAAATAGTTCTGAAGCATTTCTGTTGGGTTCATCCTGAGATAGGCTAGAAGACAGACACAGTGTTGGTTTCTTTTAGTTATCTTGGCTGTGTGCACAATAAAGACCAAGATAAAGGATGTAGCTGAGCTATACTTAAATGCCTAATCTAAAAGCTCTAAATAAAGATAACTCATTATTTTGAAGCTACTATGTCCAGGGATATTTGTTACACGGCAGTACCTAACTAACTCAAGAATCATGCAAGATGAGAATGTTTTAGGGGGGAAAGTAGCATGTAAGGAGACTAGAGAATTCCAGATTGGAACTTGGCTGCATTTTGGAAAAGGGCTGTTGAAAGGCACAAGAAGCTTCACATGATACCCCAACACATACAGGACTCTAGGCAGCAATAATTTCTGAACAGTGTGGGTTTTTCTTTTAAAAAGCATGGAAGCAGTCATACATGGTGGGTCTGGTTTAAAGACACAGCCCAAATTCCATACCTTCATTACTCTCCCTGCATGATAGTCCTAGGGCTGTGTTATCACAGCTGCTATTAGGAAATTCTCTGAGTTTTATTAGTGGAGTGAGTTCTTGCTTTTGGGGTCTCTAGAAAACCTTTTACCTCAGTCTGCATGTATAAGGGTGGAGAATCTCATATGGATTCAGTTTGCACCTCACACAGAGAAACCATTCTCTTTTTAAAGGTAGATGGCGGGGATAGAGAAACTTCACACGGGTGCCTGCTTGATAAACGAAGGTGGTAGGAAAATAAACACAGTCAGGAAGGAGCAGTAGGCCAGCAGCTCTCACCCTGAACAGCCACCATTGCTGCAATATGAAGGTTCATCTCTATAGCAATCCGTATCTTGCTTTGTCATAATCTAGTGCACTAAGCACGATAAATTCCCCTGATAGTGATTTCCTTTTTTTTTCCCCCTTGTAAGTTACAATTTAAGGCTCTTTATAGGAGCAGTGGGCCTGAGGATATTGGTCAATATAATTCTTGGTCTTGTGGAACCAGAAAAAGTAAGCGAATGTCATGATTTATACAATCAAACAAAAAATTCAAAATAATAATAGTAACAACGACAACAATAAAGCATCTTTTCTCCATCTTGTAACTCTCTGAAGTCAATTTAATGCCTCGACCAACAGGCAGGGTGCTAGCGACAGCCTTTGAAACAGTCTAAATTTTGATATAGAAAGCCTCTCTTCTTTGTACAGAGGAAGTTTTCAAGACAGGCACAGAACTAATTGAACTTACCATGCCTCGGAATTCCATATTAAAAGCCAACGGTAACAAAACAAAAGGGTTCACTATGAGATCATGTTGCTGCTGTGGGTGGCACCCTAGAAGACACACCCTCTGAAATGCCTCTCTTGACTCCAGGAGGATATAACGAACATACATGGATGCTGCCCTCTCTGACCTCAATTTTTCCCCTCCATATCTTTCCTGTTCCTGCTTACCTGTCAGTGCTTCCAGAGGATACTACAATGGGACCAGGTCAGGTAGAAGAGGCACTGAAGTGCTGAGAGCAATTATCCTGTAAGCATCATAAGTTACCAGCTAACAAGTATGCTTTAGTCCTCACTCTGCTCAGTAGACTCTCATTAACATGAGATCCAGCTGTGTCAGCAAGACTTCTCCCTTTACACAAGGGTAGACCAGTAGTTCAAAGCTACTATTTCTGCTTCTCAAGGTACGTTTCATCCTCTTTTCAAATCCCTCTGTCTCTGGCTCTGCAAGCTAGCCTGATGGTCTCTTCATGAGGCTGGGTGCAATCAGATATGAACTGGACCCACAAGACTGACTTATGCACCCCTAGGCTGAGGATCCTTTGAGATTGGTCTTTGGAACTTATGTTCATCTCAGTGCTGACTCTTACTAGACAGAGGAACAAACATCTGAAGAAGTAGACTAAGGGTCATGTGTAAGCATCTGCCTTTCACTTGGTAGAGGGATCAGCATCTAAGCTCTTCTGAAAGGTTAACTGGAAAATCTCCTTAGCTGCTTTATCATGTTAAACACCAGGTTCCTTTCTGGGTACACTTATTTTTCATGTCCGCATAATTCTGGGCCGAGTTACTTATGTGACTGAACTCCTGGGGCTTCCATCAATGATGCCCTTTAATAGGGCCTTAAGATAACAGAAATTTATTCTCTCGCTTCTCAGAAGGCCAGAGACCCTAAAAGTAAGAAGGGTGCTCCCTCCTCAGGCCCTGAGAAGCCATTCCTCATAGCTGCCCTATGCTTTGATGGTTAGTGTTTCTTCCTTTTCCTGTAGTAGTCTAATTCCTGTCTCTATCCCTCTTTCTCTGCATGTTTTGTGGAGATACAGAGCATATATATACATATATATGTATATATATATATATATATCACCTTTGTGTCACTGTGACAAAGAAAGTATTGTAGGGATGGAATTTATTTAGGTTCCTGGTTTCAGAGGGACTTCATGTCCCCCATGATGGGGACAGTATGACCGAATAGCTCAGTTCATGACAGCAGGAGTATGTGGTGGAGATTGTCTCTATCATAAAAGACCAGGAAGCAGAGAGGTTTACAGAAACCATGCATAAGGATATTTTTCAAAGGCCCATCTTTTCTTAGGAAGTCTCATGTCCATGGCCTCCTCAAGTACTACTACCAGCTAAGGATAGATCCTACAAACATAAGCCTATAAATGTAATTTAGATTTAAGCTATACCACCATCTGGGTCTGCTGTGACCCTTCCTAAATAATGACATCTACAGAGACTCAGTTCACATGAGGATGCTACTGAAGTTCTGGGTACCTACCAGTTGTCTACAAGTGGCAAAATCTCCTTCAGCTTGTCCACCTGATGACCTCATGTTACACCCAAATGAACTAAGCCGCATTGCACCCAAAGTCTGTTAGATTTCCCTGTCAGGAAATTTCCACTATACAAATCTCTCCGAGACACCCTGGCCCCCTAACTTCAGTATCAGCATAGACATTAAGCTGATTGTCAAAATTCATCCAACAACTGAATTTATTTCCACCAGAAAATTTGATTATTTCTCTTTGATTTACATGGCGTGTTTTCCCCTCACTCCTGTAAATGCTGACTTTAAAATCCCCCTTGGCCTCCACACAATGAGAAGCAAGCTGGGTACTCGTTGAGAAAGAAAACGTTCATTGTATTTGATACTGCAGTTCTCTCTCCTTGATTTGAATGTTATATTTGGGTGGCTGAAATATTTATTAGTAACCACCTCCCCTAACTTCTGGAAGGGTGTCTCCTAATTTGCTTCATTTGGGGGCACTTCTGAGAAAGGGCTGGGAGGTATTATTCTTAACAAACTCTTTCTTTCAAAGATGTATTTAAGGTTGCCATTTTTTTAGTCATTCAGAGGATAACTCAATAATTTTTACCACTTCAAATTTTATTGTTCTTCTCCCCCAAAATTCATCAATTATTAGAGCCTCAGTCCCTGAAAGTTTGTAAGGCATGTGCATGCCTAAGCTTTTGACATTACGGCATTGCAAATTGCTCCTTTTATTGCAAACCCTAATAATTAGAGAGCTCTGAGCTTATGGTGGGAGAGTACTTGCATAAGTAGTACACAGTCCTGGGTTCCAGCCCTACTACCACAATGGACGGATGAGGGAGAGAAGGAACAGAGGAAGGAGAGGAAGAAGGAGAGAGAAGAGAGGAGGGGATGCAGAAGGAAGAGGACAGAGCGGGAGAGGAGAAGGGAGCAGAGAGAAAACAGAAAAAGGTTAAACTATACCATCTCAAGTGCTTTGTGGGATTCTCGGTAAGAAACTGACTGAAAATAGACTTAAGAAAATGCTGGATGTTCTCTGTTTTGAGGAGGGGGTTATGTGGGCTGAGCTGATCTGGGTACATAAATTCATCAAAGGGTACTGTTAACTGTCACACATCTTCTCAGACCTCCACGATGCTGACAGGGAAGATGCCTTCTTTTCTTCAAGGACTAGAGTCACCATCAAATGTCTATACACCCTTCCTTCAGCCATCCAGGCCTCTCCCTTTTCTTTTTTCCCTTCTCCTTTCCTTTCATCCCTTCCTCCTCCTCTTTTGTGGTACTAAATATGGAACTCAGGGCCTGACGCTGCAAGGCAAACACTACCATGGAACTGATGTGTATATGTGAGACGGTTGAAAGGGAAGAGCTTGGCTTGTCCAGCCCATGCTCAAGTTATCGCAATGTTTTACTGAAGCATCCTCAGTACTTTGTTGAGTCTGTCATTTATCCCCCGCCCCTTGTTAATATTCTAAGCATTCACTCAACGATTTTTTATTGAATATCTACAATGTTCCAGAAGCTACACTAAGCAGCTAAATTCCCTCATTAAATCCTTGATATATCACACAGCCAGAAAGCCACTGGAATCTAGATGAGCTACAAATTTTATTAAAAAGAGCTAACATTTTCTAAGAACATTTTTTTTAGAAAAATGATAATAAAAAGTGTTTACTGAAAAATTAAAGTAAATAAACTTCTCAAAAACTGAAGACCCAAGGCAATGTAACCCCCGTCTGGAAATCATTGTTCCCTCTCTCCTGAGATGTGCCCCCACTATTGTGACAGTAGTAGCCCTGCTGCCTTCTCTGGGTCATGCCATCTATGCTGGGAACGCATTATCCAGCTCTGCTCCCGTCATGCATCTTCCTTTGTCTTTGCCTGAAGAGGAACTGCCTCATCTGCTCTTCTTGTACAAGGAAAATCACATGACTGTCTCTGCTTCCCTTTTTACTTTGGTCACCAGGAAGCTCATGGTCAAATGTGTGGCCTAATCAAAGAATTGTTAGGTCAGCAGTTTAGCCTTATGGTTACTTGTTCACTTCGCCTTCTGTTGAAAATGTGCAATCTAGTTAGAATGCGTACTCTATTCACATGAAATGAAATAATGAAATCTATCACTTCTTGCTTTATCAAGGTAGCCAGTTTGATGCAGGGGTTCAGTAAGTATTTTTCTTCTTGAGAAGGTTCAGCTCACGCACTAACATTCTATTGTATGTGACCTATCCAAGGAGGACTATCTGGAGTTAGTCATCTAGATGAAATTTCTTACCTTCTCTTGGATCATCCAACTTGCTAATCTCACTATGGCCTGAATTAAATACATTAAAGTCAAAACAAGACAAACCAATGCCAATGTTCCTGCTACAAATACCTGTTCTCTGTTTTCCTCTTAACCCTTTCTTCTTCTCACCCTCTCCTTGTCCCTAGCTCACCACCAATCTGAAATAGTTCAAAGAGAGACTAAATCCAGTTCTGCTGCTCACAACAATGTGGGTTAAACAATTACTCGCTTCTCTGAACCTCTGTTTCCTTGTGTGTGAGAAAATAACAAGGACTTTACCCTTCTGGAGCTATTTTGAGGTTTAAATCAGAACCACACACAATAGCTTTAAGCTTCCCGTAGAGGATTTAGCCAATCATTCTCAATTGAGTACAGGGACTGATAGATAGGTGGAGAATGGAGATGGATGGATGGATGGATGGACAGATGAGTGAAGATGGATGGATGGATGATGGATGACAGATGAGTGGATGCTGGATGGACAGATGCATGTATGACTAGATGGGAAAATGGAAATGGATAAATGGGGTTGATGGATAATCAGCGGGTGAACAATAGATACAGAGATAGATGAAGAGTGGGTAGATGAATGAAGGGTTAAATGGATAAATGGAAGATAGATAAGTGGATGGATAGACTATCAATGGATAGACAATGGAAAGACAGATGGTGAAAGAAAAGACGAATGGATGATGGATGAACATATAACAAGGATATAACCTGACAGAGGATGGCTTGTGTGCTCTGTGTCATCTTACTACAATGTGTCTTTAACACACCTCCTTTCCCTGAATACAGGGCTATGACTACACACACACACACACACACACACACACACACACAAATACATACACACACAAAAATACATATACACACAAATATATACACACGCACACACACACACACAGAGAAAGAGAGAGACAGAGATAGAGACAGAGACAGAGACAGAGAATGTAGGAAAGTACTATCCTGTTTGCTGGGGCTGTCTCATTCTTTTCTAGGGTTATGTCTACACAATGTCAGTAAAACAAAGGCCTAAGTTTGGCTGATTGAGTGTCATATTCAGATACACACTCTGCTGAGAAACAAGTTGTTTTATAGAATTATAATTTTAGTTTGTGTGTTCACGTATGCGAGGATGCACGTTTACATGGTGGCAGAGGTCAGTGGACATGCTCAGTTATCTGTCCCCATCTTTTACTCTTAGACAAAGTCTACTGCTGCCTGTTGTATATGCCAGGCCATCAGGCCGGGGAATTTTCACGAACTCTCCTGTCTCTGTTTCCCCTCTTGCCGTGTGAGCCTCAGGCTCACATACTAGCAGGTGTGGCTTTACGTGAGTTCTGGGGTTTAAAACTCAGAATCCCTAAGAATTGTGTGGCAAGTACTTAACTCACTGAGTCATTACCCTAGGCCCCCAGATCATTTTTAATAATTTTGAGTAGTGGCGAAACAGAGCATACATTCTGTGACCCCCCACTCCTATGTCACAGTTAACAATGTAATCCTGAAGTTCCCATTACTGATCTCCATATTTGAGTCTCCTCCAGAGTGAGAGAGCATCAAAGCAACAAGGGCTGTCCCACTAGGAGGAGATGGCTGGGAGAGATCTGCCTGTTTTGCAAAGCTGTTTGTCCTTGTGCCTTGGTCACGAGAGACAGGGGAAGTTGGTCAAAGGAGGAAGATTAAAATTCATAAAATGGCTCTGAAAAGGGACCTGTTGTTCCTCAGGGAAGAGTCCTCTCCATCACCAGCTTGTACGGAAGCTCTTGTTTCCTGTCTAAATTGTGGCACAATGACAGAGCCACTCCCAGTGTTCTGGGACCTGAGACAGGACAAGCAGGCCTGAGAGATGTCCTTAGTTGGGACATCTGGGTGAGAGGTCAAGTATCAAGCAGGCCTGATAAAAAGCTTGCAAAAGGAGACCTCTGGTGTCCCTGAAAGAGGTGGATGATCCATGGATTGGGGACAACAAGGAAGTAGTCAAAATTCATCAGAAGAATTCAAACAGCAAACATAGGGCTGTGGCTGGGATGTGGGGAAACAGATATGGAAGTAATCGCTATCCACATAGCCAGTCCAGATGAGCGCTGCTAGGAAGAGAAAAAAGAAGGGACTGGGGAGATGGCTCAGTGAGTAATATGCCAGCAAGCAAGAGGATCTGAGTTCAATCCCCTAGCACCCATAGGAAAAGGTGGGTAGACTGTTTGCAATTCCAACACTGGGGAAGAGGAGTCATGCATTCGTTAAGATCTACTGCTTAGCTATGATAGTCAAATTGGTGAGTTCCAGGCCAATAAAGAGGTCCTGTCCCCCAACAGAAAGAGTTAAATGGAAACTCAGAAATGACACCCGAGGTCACCCAATGACCTCTACACTCAGGCACATTTGTGTGCCTACATATGCCAACATACATATATGTTCAGAAAGGAAGAGAGGAGGGAGGAATGAGAGAAAGAGCAAACTGGGCAGAAGAGTCAAGCCCTTGGCACTCTGTAGGAATCACTGTTACCACCATCCCTTCCCCAAGGCAGGGAGGCTGCCATTTCTAGATCATCTCCTAGTTTCCTGTTGTGTTTGTCCGATCGGATCTGGACTGAGTAGGAGAGCTGGGTAAAATCTGATTACCTGCTTGCCAGCCATCTCACTGCAGGGTCTTTAGGGAGCAGCCTACAGCACATGGCTTAATCCCACTGTCTTCTTTCCTCACTCTCACCCCCTCCTACTTAGCATGCAACAGCACCTTTCAGTTGTGGGTACCATGGAGTTGTACCAGGGAGGGTACCATACAGGATCTCTGCTCCCCTCTCCCTTCTATCTTCATATCATCTCTTAATGGATTGCTCTTTTTTTTTTTTTTTTTGGTTTTTTTTTCGGAGCTGGGGACCCAACAGGGCCTTGCGCTTCCTAGGCAAGCTGTACCACTGAGCCAAATCCCCAACCCCTAATGGATTGCTCTTAAACAGCCTTCTGACCTCCCACTTTCAAGACAGAGTCCAACTGAACTTGGGCCAACTCTTTTAACCTTTGGTTTCCTTCCTTGGAATCTACATGAGACTAGCTTCAGGACCTCCACAGAGATCCAAGTCCTATACATAGGGTAATATTTACATTTATTCTATTCATGTCTCCCTTCCACACAGGTCCGGAGCAAGGGGCCAAACAACCGAGGGCTAAAACTTCTGAAACCACAAGCCACAAGAAACCTTCTTTTCTCTTAAGTTGTAGGGCTATTTGTCATAGCTTTGAAAAGTAAGCACCACACTATGTAATTAAGAGCTTTTTAGAGATGTCCAAATTCTGAACCTAGAGGCCTGTTTTTAAAGTTCATTTTTTCTATCTGTTTTCGTTTGGACCCATGGACATCAAAACCTGTTAGCTGGGAAGGGTGGCTGCATATACTTAAAATAAGGTATGTGCAGAACTTACAACAAAAAGAAAATCATTGGACATAGAAAGGAAAACTTAGTGAACTAGAAAATAGTAAATGAACGAAGCTGACATACTATGTGGCTTGGTATATGGCACATGGGCTAGGGAACTCTTGGGGACTGAACCTGGGATTTGTGGCTGACTTGGGATGAGGTAGAGAAAGTAGAAATGTGTGGGGAAGGGCTGCTAATTGAGACATGGTTTCCTTTGGGGATAATGGGAATATTCTGGAACTTCAGAATTTGATGCTTTCAGGCTGAATGTGGTAAGTATTCTAGAATTGTTAAGTGGATGGGTTTATGGTCAATTCGTTTCACCTTAAACATAGGAAAGTAAGTTAAGTCCATGCAGAATGCTGCCCCAGAGGTCACACTGATCCCTTTATTTACCTATACCTTTCTTGGTCCCTAATCTGCCACATGTGATCACAGGACTCAAACCACTGGGCTTTATGGCACCTTGGTGAAACCTACTCCTAGGGTGTAGTGGTAAGGAATGTGCACCCACACACGTTAACATACACATATGTACAAAAATGAAAGAGAAAAGGGGGAGAGAGGAATGAGAGAAGGGAGGGGAAAGTGGGCAGGATGGCCAAGCTCTGTGTTCAACAAAGGACAGGGTATGTCCTTAGACATGGTGATCGCTAAGAGCCTTCAGCCTCCTCTGGCCAGAAAGGAGATAGGAAGCACAAGGGACGGAAATCAGTAACACAGTCAGTCTCTTCCCACACCCATGTTGGATGAGGAGCCCTTTCTGTCTCCCCTTCCCCAGCTATGCCAGGGAGCTCAATGTTTACACAGCTTGGCTGGCAAGCATGTTGGCAGGGGACTCAAGGCCCTGCTGGGGCACTGAGCCTGGCTCCGTGAGGCCTGTTCCTATCTGCCCACATCCTCCCGCACTCCTGGCTAGATACAGGCAGGTCTGGGCCAGCTCAGGGCAGGAAAGACCTGGGGATCTTGGCCAATGCTGCTGTTTCCTTGGCCTGAGCATGTGATCCATTCTCAGTTGGGCCCTAGCCTGGCATGGCCATCTCCTGGCCTGCTGGTTTCTCTGGGGATGTGTGTTGTTTTGAGCCCTGGCTTTTCAAACACTGTACTCTCAGCCACAAAAGAGCCAAATCCATCTTGTTCCATGTGTTTCGATGAGGGTTTTGGTTCAGACACAGTCTGCAGCTTCTATTGAGACTTAGTTGGCTTAGACCTACATAGCTCTGACTGGGTTCCAGCTTGTGAGAAACCTCCTGCCTCAGCCTTCCAGGTGCTGGGACTACAGGGCTGGGCCACTGCTTGTCTACATCTGCCAGAACAAACCACTTAGCAACAGGGTCTGCACCCAGAATTTGCAGAGTAAATGGAAGAAAGGAGATGTGAGGATATCCCAGGCAGGTGGGCCATGGAGGGGCATGCTGATATAGGAGGGACCAGGGGTCTGACTCCTGAATAGGTGAAGCCAGAACCAGGGAGAGCTCTAGAAGTAGATTAGCAAGGCCTCTCTGGCACTCGCCAGTTGTGCGAGCTTAGGAGAGCTTTGAGAGCGTCCAGTGCCTCAGTTTCTTTGTCAGAAAAGTAGGTACAGCACCTGTGTTCATGTTTTATGTTGACTTTGAGTGAGTCCAGCACATGCAAAATCCCTCCCCAACCCCCACACACTGTGTATTCGCTATTATAAGTATTAGTTATTGGTACTGGAAATACCTTCCATTTCCCTAGGGATGTCCATGCCCATATTGGAAAAATAAAGGCACGAGATTCTTTCCAGGGGATCTGGTGTGCAAAGCTGTATAATTGCCAGGCTTCAGTGGTGTTTGCTGATTGGTTCCTGGAGATGGCCATGGATGGTCACTGCTACCTTTGCAACGGCCTCTGCTTTTGTTGGAGGTGAAGTCACACAGAGGGTGATCTGGTTTACGGAGTTGCAGAATGGGATGTCTCTTACATTTCACTCAGTCTCTAAAAGGCTGCTAAACAAAGGGATAAAGGCACTCTCAGTCCTGCTGCCAGAACTACAGGGCTTATGACCAAAAAACACAGAACAGGTGATGGGCATCTGGCCTGTGAGCTGACACGAGACTCTTGGATTTGTGAGTTCTTCATTGCTGTCTTGAAATGGTTTTTTTTTTTGTTGTTGTTGTTTTGTTTTGCTCTTTTCTTTTTTATCCTGAACACAAGGGCACACTTGTAATGAGTCCTGGAAAAGTGTAGCTGGTCCCTCTTGTGCATTAGTGTGGCTCTCAGGATTCACCACGGCCCATGTGTGTGTGTGTGTGGGGGGTGTGTCTGCGTACGTGCGTACATGCACATGTGTATGTACAGATCATGAGGAGCAGCAAACTGGCCCACCCACTTATGACATAGCCAACCCCGAAGCAGCAGCCAGTGGAGAACGGAAGCAGCAGACGCTGACTCATGAGAATCACCCAGCACAGGGCACAGGCAATGATTTCTCTCTGCCTCACTTTGGTGTCTCTTGCAGATGATGTATGAATCACCTTATTTACCTTTTCCTTCCCCACCTTCTGCTTTATTATTTTTAATAATGCCATGCCAGCTCTGAGGAGGAGTTTCCTTTGCAAAAAAAAAAAAAGAAAACTAAAAGTGGGGAAGGAAAGAAAACCAGCCTCTAACTCTCCATCCTCATTAATACTCGAACTTGCTTTTTCTCTCTCGTCATGTCAGAGAGGGGGGCACAAAATGTGTTGGTTCTAAGAAAGCCTCGGATCCAAATATAAACAGTAATAAATTCAGGTCTTGATTCCAGGGAAAAGCAGTAAAGTTTTCATCATCTTTAATGAGAATAAAAACGCTGTTGCATGAACACTTTTTAATTTTAAAATAAAGAGGACTGAAGTGCGAGGAGAGACAGGACAGCTCTGCTGGCAGTGCTTTGAAGTGTGTTTGTACTGGGCTCCCAAAAGCACAGTCCTGGTTCTGCATGACTGCATGGCTGCATGAGTGCCTGCATGCATGTGTGGGTGTGCATGCATGCATGGGGGTATATGTGCGCATGTGCTAGGACAAGTATACCCTTGCCACTTGCTTTGTAGACAGCGTTTGGCATTCACTCAGCTGCAGTCTGCACTGGCCCAATGAGGTGGCTGTGCTTCTAGTCCCAGTAGATGAAACAAGTTTGCAAAGATTTCTTAGCTACCTGCGGCTGCACAGTTCCCTTCAGAGCCTACACTGCAACCCGGTCCTCAAGCTCCGGAGCATAAGTTCCAAATACCCTGCTGGGTTTTTATCCAGATTAGATGTGGCAAGAAGGCCACAGACTGACGCGCCTCAAGGCTCTATCCGTCATATATGCAGTCCCCCTAAGATAGGGGACTGAAATGTCCTCTCTCTAGCCTGTCACCAAACACATAAATCTCTTCTCCAGGTTCCCTTGCTTATACTCTTGGGATTATTACCTGTGACAGGGAACTCACTTCCTGTCATGGGAGCCTCTTCCAAGCTCCCACAGCGCTCTCAATGAGAGTGTCTGTTTTCACCATAGGAAACAGGTCTCCTCGTCTGTCAGATCTTTCCTTTAGTACAGGCTTCTCTAGCCTTGTGGACCAGCTCGCTCTTTGAAGAGAGCATTTTCCAACCCTTAGCTGTTTCTCCCGCAAGCCAGTTGGGTTTCCAGGACATCTGCAACTGTGGCCATCCGATGGGAGAAAGTATGTTCCAGCTTTGGTTACTTGACCATGACTTTGGAGTTTAGGGATGTGTTCCTCAGCCAACAGCATCCTGGGGTTGCTATATTCGTTATTCTTGTCATGATTGTAAGAAGACACCCAACAGAAGCCACCTAAAGGAAGAAGGGCTGATTTTGGTTTGTGGTTAGATGGGTACAATCCATCTGAGAATGGATTCCTGATGGCAGGGGCATGAAGCAGCCCAGAAACAGGCTCTTTTCTCCTTTATAGTCCGTCCTCAGAACAACCCATGCAGTAGTACACCACATTCATCTCACCTCGGTTCATCACCATTAGAAACTTCTTCACAGATATGACCACCAGGCTTACTCCTAGGCGGTTCTACATCCCATCTAATTGAAATTTAACACTAGTCATGACAGCATTGTATGGAAGGGATAGGAGCAATGGCTCTTGAGGTGTAGGGTGACTTGAAATTTAGAATCTAGAACCTTCTCCAGGGGAACAATAAGGATCTCCGTTCTTCACTGACCATATGAGTCCCTTTTCCCAAGAAGAGCCTGACAATGAGGGAGTGTCCCTTCTAGGACTCTGGAATGACGAGGGTGTGCCATTTATAACAATTAACTGCTTAATGTCTCACCGACTCTCCGTATTTGAATATAAAGTAACAGTAAAAACCTCATAAAGGACTAAGTCAGGTTTTATGGCAAGGGAAAAAAAATGTGGTCTTCTTGTATTGATTCGATTCTTCCAGCTGATCAGGACAAATGCCTTCATTCTCAGGAAAGTGCTTGCAAAGCCCAGAGCCAAGGGCTCTCCATGTATGCCTGCCCTTCTTTATTCATTCAGGCATCCAGGTAGCTAAGGATGTCAGATGGAGGGTGATGTCCTCCTACTCAAGGTGACTGCCCCGTGTGACCAAAAGGCTATGTCTGCACAGAAGGCCGTGTCCCACTTTTTCCCCTAAGTACAAGGGCACCACAAAGGACCATTAGTAGTGTGCACCTGTGTATGTTTGTCTGTGTGTGTGTGTGTGTGTGTGTGTGAGAGAGAGAGAGAGAGAGAGAGAGAGAGAGAGAGAGAGAGAGAGAACCTATAAACACATTCTCGCAGTAGACTGTATATGCCAGCTCCTTAGCTAGGACAATACCCCTGTCTCAGGTGTTGTTAGTGGGATGCTTGCTCTTAAAAGCATCCTAGCTTAGAAGGGTAGCACCTTGAATCAAGTTGAGCACAGGTCACACAGTTTTGGACTCACGGTGTGCACCTTGGCCTGGGTGTCCAGCTCCCCAACAGAAAAATGAGAATCAAAAAGGCAGCTACCCCATGCTTAAGAATAGGATTTGAGATCAATGCCAAAGCCTTTCAGGGTGTCTAGAATCTGCTCAGTGCAGCCTAGCTACATTAGAAGTTGCCCTGCCATTGAAATGAATCTAGCAAGTGGAGGAGTGATATTTATAAAGCCTTCCTTCTTGAGATATGAATCCAGTCATTACTGGTAATGAGAGTCTCAGAATTGTTACTTAACCTCCCCATACTTCAGTTTCAAAATATGTAAAATAGGGGTGGCACAAGCACCTGCCACTTGGGCTTACTATGAGCATTAAATAAATAAAGTCTTGAAAGATACTCAAGTTGTATTGTGACTTAATGTGACATGCTCTCCACGGTACTTGGGTTAAAGTCTAGGTTCTTTCAGGTTTTAGTTCTTTCGGGTTTAGTCTAGGTTCTTAGCACGCTACCTTTGGAAGGTTCTCAACATTTTAACAGAAAGAAGTAGTCATATAGAGGCATATCCTCTCTCTTCCTCATTTGCTATCCTCCCTAGTCAGCATAATGATGAAGACTCTACTGTTACCACCATAATGTCCTGTCTAAGCCTGTGTGGCAGGTAGCCAAGGAGCTCCCGAACAAACGCAACTGAAACTATACAACAAAGCAATCATTTTAAAATAGTTTTTCCAAGGTATTTTGTTCCAGCATTTCCAGATCATGAACACAGCCTACCTTCGGGATATTACACAGGATGCCCTCCATATGCACTATGTTTCAACCAGCCAAGAAGAACTTATCCACCTCCCCAATGGGACAGACTGCATCCCTGGAAGCCAAGTTAGTCTATGAGGGAAAAACCATGCCCATTCTCGGCATGCTGGGACAACCAGCCAAGTAAAAAGAGCAGGAAATGTTCATCGAATAAGATAATGGGATCAATAAAACACACTTTTCCTCTGCTCCTCACTAGGAAAATGGGACATTTGATATTTGTTCTCTGAAACCAGACAAACTTCTCTTCCCCTGAATGACAGTGAACTTAGTTTCTGAGATATTTAACAGTTGTTTTCAGATAAATCACAGTCGGGCTTTCTGGCCCAGTTCTTAGGGCTTTTCATCTCATATGGGGAAAAAATGGTCTTCCAGCTTGTTGGAAAAAGCAAATGTGTTCTTATGGTCTTCTCATCCTGGTGTCTCTAGAATGAGACCCTGTCACAACTCCCACCACCTGCCATTCAAACACAGAGAGGAGCTCTGTCACATATGGACAATTAGTCTACTTTGCTTTCTGTGTGGGGTGTGCAGATATGGTTTCACAAATCAGAGTTTTCTAAGGATTAATTTTCCTAAAACATAGAATGCATAAATACTCCCAGCATAAGTGAAAATACAACATGTCCAAAATTCCCCAAGAGGGTGTCCTGAACTCCTGGTTAGGAGAGAATTGTTGCTGAGAGATGTTTTTTTTCTCTGTGTGGTACAAGCCCAGCCATTTTCTTCCCAGAAGGTGAGTGAGAATTCAAAGTCTAGTGGCAAATAAATTTAGTTTCAGAGCTAAGACTTGTCAGCTGGAAAGATGGCCTAGAGTTTAAAGTGCTTGCCACAAAAGCAAGAGGCCCAGAGGTCAGATCATCAGAAGTCACATAAATGGCTATGAGGTTAGCACTTGGGAGAAGACACTGGAACTCCAGGGCAGGCTAGCTAGCCAAAGTATAAGTATCAGAGAGCTGAGAGTCCTGGGGTTGACAGAGAGACCTTGCCTGGAAAAACTAAGGTGGAGAGTGATTAAGGATGCTTAGTGACAAATTGGGGGATACACACTAATCATGTACACACACATGCACACGTACACACCTGCACCCACACACATGTGAATGTGTGATCATGTGTGTGCATGTACACAAACACACACACACACACACACACACACAGAGAGAGAGAAGAGAGAGAGAGAGAGAGAGAGAGAGAGAGAGAGAGAGAGAGAGAGAGAGAGCTAAAAACAATCAACCAAGATTTGAAGATTCTCTGACTATTCCTACAAAGCAGATGTTGGTACCCACAGGCCAGATTCGACCAAGGATATCTATAAAGGCAACATAACACAAAAATAATAAATGTGACAACATTTCATGAGGGATTTTGTAAAAAGAAATCCAGTCATACTAGGGCCTAGGGCTTGAACTAAGGATCTTACATATGCTAGGAAAACACTCTCCCACTGAGCTGTAGCCCCAGACTGCTGCTGTTTGTTGGGTTGTGTTGGGGTTGTGTTGGTTTGTGTTGTGTTGTGTTGTGTTGGGTTGGGTTGGGATGGGATGGGATGGGATGAGTGAAAGGTGCTTCTGGTGTAGATTTCAAGAACAAGTTTTGTAGAAGGAAAGATGCCTCAATACTGAAAGGTCAGACATGCCTGACTATACCTTGAGGGGATGGCCCTAAGCCTGTGAGCACCCATGTTGTTCCCCATTTTCTCGATACTGGCTAACTTGTCAATGCTGAGAACGAACTTCTTAGCTAGACTCCACATGCTTTATTGATGATCTGACTTCCTCCCTGGAGGACCACAATTTGCATAGCCCTCTTCCAGTATGAAAGTCTCCCCTTCCCCTAGATTTTAGGATGTAGAGTATTCTCCACACTCTGACTTACTCTTTTATTACTTGGCACTGACAAGGGTGCTCCTATGCTGGCTGTGAATTCACAGAGGCCAGGGACTTAGGTTTTCTAAGCTACAGTGCCCACCTTTGAAAATGGAGTCATCTCCGTTGACTGAGGGCAGGTCATACAAGCACAAGGCTTGAGCTTAGTCCGTAGCTGGGCATGGTGACACAAGCCTGTAATTCCATTATTTGTGAAGAGGGGCAAAGACAACCCGATCTCTGCAACTTATTGGCCTAACTTATGAGCATCAGCTTCAGTAAGACTAAAGCTCAAATAAATAAATAAATAGATAGATAGATAGATAGATAGATAGATAGAAAGAAAGAAAGAACGAAGGAACGAACAAAGGAAAGAAAGAAAGGAAGAAAGTAATGAAGGAAGGAAGAAAGAAAGAAAAAGAGAAAGGAAGGAAGGAAGGAAGGAAGAAAGAAAGAAAGAAAGAAAGAAAGAAAGAAAGAAAGAAAGAAAGAAAAAAGAAAGAAAGAAAGAGAAAGAAGGAAAGGTAGATGGTGGATCTGGGCTTGGTCATTCATGCCTTTAAACCCAACACTTAGGTTGGGTTTAGACACCAAGATCTGTGTAAGAACCAATTTGGTCTGGCATTCAGAGTGAGCTCCAAGTCAGCCAAGATTACACAATGAAACCCTTAAATGAATGAATAAAATAAGTGAATGAGTAAGTAAGTAAATGTGGAAAATGATTAAGAAAAAATACCAAATATTGACCTCTGCCCTCCACCCTACACACACACACACACACACACACACACACACACACACACACACACACACACACATCACATCACATCACAAAACAGCACACACATGTGCTAAAATTGAATAGGGAGCATGTAAAAGACCCTACATCACCTTATGTGAAGAGCAAATGAGATGATGCAAGGTATGCCACTACCTATCCTAGAGGCCATGCTTAACATACAGAAGTTGCCATTTGTCACCACAGAGATCGTCATTCATTTAGACCTCTGGTGCTGACCCTGACCCATAGCCACTGTCTATGATGCTGATTGGTGCTGTTTGTCAAGTCATTTGCAGCTCTGCTCCTCCCAGGAATGAGCCCAAATCACCTCTTCTTCCTTGTGTATTTGGCCCCAGAAATCTGAAGCTGATGAACACATCTTTGAACTAGGTTCATGAGATATTTTTAATATTCATGATATTAAAATAATTTTGAAGCTGATAATATTGAAGACACTTTAGCTGTTGCCTCATTCCTCTATACAATTCAAACTGAATATTGAACAAAGGGCCTCAGACATGCTAGGCAAGGGTTCTGTTACTACACTGCACCCCCAGCCTTCTAGTGTTTTCCTTGAGCACACTTATATATATAGCTAGGCAGTATTGAGGCCCATAAGCCCAGAGGCATCCTGAGACATTTTCTCTGTGACTCTCCCAGTTTCTGTGAATGAAAGTCACAGTTTCCATGAAACACTGCTCTTTTTTTTTTCTTAATTCACTATCTGTTTTGGACACTTGGCATCCTCCAACCCCAGCAAGGTCTTTGTCCATCACGCTCCATTGTAGAATCTGAAACCACTAAGGGCTTTTGTCTCATCTTAGTTCCTTGGCTCTGAACCTACCTAGGCCAGGTTTCTCCACAGGATGAAAATCACAGAGGCCAACCACTTCCACTCGGTTTTGCTCTCAAATTACCAAATAAGTGGCAAAGCCCTCTCATCCCAGCTGCTTTGAAGGCTGTGGCAAGTGAACACCAGTTCAAGGTCTAAGAAGGCCACAGAGTGAGTTCAAGGTCAACGTTGGCAACTCAGTGAGACCCTTAAAAAGAGTTGGGGATGTGGCTCAGTGGCAGAGTGCTGTGGTGTCCCGTTGTATGGGTTCTGTAGCCAGCTGTTTTGGATGTCATATTGTACCAGTTCTAATCAGCTGCCTCACACTGGAAAACTTTCTTGGTCTCTGTATCCTCGTTCATGTGATGGTGACAAAAGTACATTATACAGCTTGGTAATTTTTATAAGTAAACACACACACACACACACACACACGAAACATGAAACATTAAGGACAACTCTCAAAACATAGTAGGTGCTATTTAAGGCTTAACGAATATTGATAACCATATCCGTATCTGAGGACTTTAAAGATAGAAGATCAATAGAGTAGGACTACCACGGTGTTTCTAACATCTAGTTTATTCTACGTCCCAAAGTTCCTCATACTTGTTATCTTGGTTGATTGTTATAACTCCCACCTTGAGGCCATCATGATTCTTTCCTTGAACACCTGAGGACAACAGAAGTTCATTGGCTTGCCTAGTGCTTCACAGCATAGACTAGTATACCTGGATTTATGGGACCTAGAGATGTGACTTCCCTGGGAATATCAAAGGCAGAGGAGGTCCCGTGAGGTGAGGTCTAAAGCAAGCAGGCTTGGCATGTTTGTACAAACACAGAGGCTAGAGTAACCCTTCCCAAGACACAGAGAAGGCATCTGGGGTCTGCCACCTGCCTTGCCTAAATGGAGTGCCAAGGAGAGCTACACTCAAGACCTACAATTCCCACCTTTGGGGACAAGAGTGTCAGCTGCTGTCTCTGCTGCCTCTAGAAAGTCTTCTTCCCTGAAGCAGTTCCCCCCTCCCCTTCTCAATGCAATGCAAAACCAAGAACCTTATCACCTGCCACTGCTAACAATCCACTGGCCTTGGGGGGGTCAAGGAGGGGATACGATTCTAATGACCTGGCGAGAATCCAAGCCAGGCGACTCTGCTCTGGGGTGCCCAGATTTCCTGCTTGTGGTTTGCCCTGCTGTGACTCTGCTGCCTTCCACTTCCTGTCCTAACCCTCGGGCTCACATGATATGACACAGAGTTCTTCCAGGACTGTGCTCGAAGCACAGGTAGGAAAAGAAACTGGTGCCTGGGACCACCCTGACATCTCTCCTATTCTGATCTGGCTTGCCCTGGAGCGGCATTCTGCAGAGCTGAGGGGGAAGAGGGTCAAGAGATCTGTGGGATGTGGAACTGCACTGTTCCAGTACACTGAGCATGTACATTCATAGTCACAAACCATTTCCAGGCCCCAAGGCACAGTTCAGAATCCTGCCCACCAGAAGGGGTAAGATGAAGTGATGGAGAGACTGTGTGACATTGTGAGAATATGGTCTGGGTGTGGCCTGAGTGTTTCCCATGCTTGACATGTTGCCAAGAGCTGGGTATCCTCAGGGTGCTGGGCAGAAGGTGACTCTCACAGTAGGAATCAAACCACATACCAATGGACTTTCACCTTTCAGGAAGTAAATCTTACGCTCAGGAGATACTTGAGTGTCCAGCCTGACTCCCTTGTGATGTGTATATTCCACGTACCTTACCATGCTGAGTTCTTCATGGATCTGAGAGCTACCAGGCCACCCCCAGGTCACATTCTTCCCACACAGCATGACATTTCCTTCATCTCGTCTGCCCCTTCTGATGGGCAGGATCCTACACCAGGCATTGGGACCTGGAAATGGCTTCTTTTAGGTGCTCTGTGGTCAGCCCACCAACATCGGGGCCACTCCGAGAAATAAGTAATGCCTTGACATTTATTTCTGGCCTGGACAACAGTAGATCTGGTTAAGCTCAGCCATGATGTGGATAGTCCTGGGCCATGCTTTCCCAGCAGTCTCAGCTTCCTTCCAGATTTGGAAGTGAGCACACAATACGCTGGTGCCCAGGTCACGTGATGATAACTTACTGCCTGGCCTAACAAACAGGAAGACTGCATTTGAATAGTCACCACGATTGCCTGAGACCCTGCTAAGCATCTCACCTATTGATCACGTAGCATGCTTACAGCATTTCTAGGAGGCAAGCACTTCTGCCTTGGCCATAGTTTAATAAGTAAGTGGCCCCTCAGAGTTTAAATAATGTACCCAACATCATTATGTCAATCACACAGGAGCCACGCCCCGCTCCAGAGAATTCTCCTTTCACCTTGAAGTCTGCTTCGCATTAGGACTCAATGAAATGATAACCCAAAAGCCACAGCCCTATAAAGTATTTAGTCCTGGACCTGGGGCAGGAGAAATCTGGACTGCCAGAGGGATCTCTTTGTGCTCAAGTGAGGGTGCAACGGAAGCCATGTTCCACAGACACCTTCCCTGTTTGCTTTTTGTTAATAAAATCATAAAGTATCATTGGCTTTTAATGGGACCCCATGGGGGTTAATTACACGGTGGAGAGCGGTCTTTGAGCTTAAACACTGTGGGTTTAATAGATGAACCTTCAGAGGAAAATATATAGCACATTGATCTTTAAAAAGGAAAAGCAAAGATTCCAATGTAGATGAGGAAGGGGAAAACTCTACACTCAGCATTTAGCCCACCATTAATCCTCGGCAAACATTTCCTACAGGATCTCTGGCTTCTTCCTGTTATGGACTCTGGAATTCCAGCCAGAGCCACTTCCCAACCACCCTGAACAGGATCCTCCTCCTTCTGAGTCTCCCAGAATGAAGGATAATAAAGCCATCTCCTCCTCATTCCAGGCAATCTTTCTCCATCGGCCACACACTCTGTGTAGAAGTTGGCGATTTTTCCAGTGCAAGAACCTGTGACGAAGGATCTGGGAAGATGACTTAGTTGCTCAAGTGATTGCCAGCAAGCATGAGGAGGACCTGAGCTCGAATCCTAGCACCTCCACAAAAAGCTTGATATAGTGATGTGTGCTTGTAATTCCAGTGCTTGGGGAGCAGAGAGAGTAGGGTCTCTGTGACTTGCTGGCCAGCCATCAATTAGTGGGGTTTAGGATACTGAGAGAGACTGTCTTAATAAATAAGGTGATTGCTACTGAGTATTACTGGAAGTTATTTTCTATTACCCACAAGTCTGTACTTCACAATCTCCTTAGCAACTAAGCCATCTTCCCATCTCTTTCATTGCAGGTTCTTGTACTAGAAAGATTGTCAACTCACACACACACACATGCACACACATGCATAAACATGCATGTGCACCTTTCTCCTACAAATGTGTATACAGTTACACACACACACACACACACACACACACACACACACACACACACACACACGGGAGGGGGAACATATAATGAACTTGTAGCCATAAGATTCAGTTTCCCCATTTCTAAAATAGATAAAGTGCTTCTGACTCCAGCAGAATAGTTCACTCATTTGAGACAGTTACAAAATAGAGTAAAGTAAGTCCATGGTTTTCATTGCTTTGTTTCTGAGGCAGCGGCCAGGGGAAGACATGGCAGGTAATTTGTTAAATATATTTTCATTTCACAATTCTGCGTGAGAGATGTTAGTACTGTCACCTTTATTTTCCACAAATAATTCTGGGCTCTGGGGGAATAAAGGCATGACTCCACTACACTGGCAGGAAGAGTGTGGAAAATGCCACTTGCAAAGAACTGGAGTTGGTGTGGAGAAGACACCACTTCACCATGAGGTGACACACAAGCAGAGAGCCTTGGGGGCCTTGTGGGCTAGGAGAAGCCCACAAGGGCTTCTGGGACTCGGAGAGGTTAAGGACACAGCTCAAGGGCACGCAATGGCTTAGATACAAAGGCCAGATTAAGATCGAGGTAGCTTCTGCTCCATGCTGCTGACCCTCCAAGGGTCTGGTGCAGTCTGGTCTCCTGAAGCAGACTCTCAGCTCCCTAGCACAGAAGCCAGAGTTTTGAAGGAAAGAATTGAGTGTTGTCTATGTTGACTTGGTCTGTGGGCATGTCTCTGGGTGGGGGGAGATTGTCTTAATTAAATTGGCTGCTGTAGGATGACTCAGTCCACTGTCGGCAACACCATTCCCTAGAAGGGATTCCTGAACCATGTGAGAGAGGAGAAAGCATAAGCTGTGAGTACTTGCTTTCGCTTCCTTTTGCTCTCTGCCGTAGATGTGATGTAAGCAGCTGTCTCAAGCTCCTGTCACAGAAACTGCCCCAGAATGATGTACTCTAACTTGGAGACAAAATGCATCCCTTTCTCCTTAAGTTGCTTTTAGTTTTGTTTTATTTGGGGGGCGGGGCATGGGGGATTGTTGTTGTTTTGTGGGCATTTTTTCTTTTTTGGTATGAGTGTGTGTGTGTGTGTGTGTGTGTGTGTGTGTGTGTCACAGCAACAATAATGGAACTAGGACAATCCCTGTGGATACTTTGTTGAGTTGTCCCAGCAGAGAGGAACGAGTCTGCCGAGGATGGAAGCCACTTACTTCCTGTACACACCTCCGGAGGAGCAGATATAAAGCAACCTCTAACCACATACCCTGGGGAAGGAACCATGACCTAGAAGAACAACAAAAGTCTAATAAACGGAAGCAGTCTGCTAGATACAGTGGTTCTCCTGTGCCTGGTACAGGGTGGGGCACCAAGGCATTTGGACATTGCCCTGGGGAGGCCATAGTCAGGCCGAAAGATCTCATGCACACGCCATTCACATGTTTCTAAAGGCACAGCAAAAACGTGTGCTGTGTGCAAGATACCAGCCAAGAACTCTCGGAGTGGAGACAGGCCTAGAGTAACACCGATGAGGTCTCTTGGATGGGGATCAGCCTCAGGGCTTGCTTGCTGGGGTTGTGGGCAAAGGTCATTTCCTACAACTGAATGCTATAACCCAGGCTGAAGCTGATCAAGATACTCCCTGTTCTAAGCTCCTTGAAGTCACTTGCTCCATAAGTCAGCACACAGTGGGAGAATTCTGAGTAGGACCATAGCCCTGTAAGGAATGTGTTAGGATTCCCAAATTCCAAAATGTGAAAGATTTGGCCTTCTGCCTCAAAAAATCTTCCCCAGACAGGATAAGGTCAGAATTTGGAAAGAACATGAGGGTGCACTGAATGGTCATTGCCTGGTGATCATGAAAACGCTGTAAGACCTCTCTCCAGCCATTCAGTCGCCTGAACCCATCAATCATCTTGGGTTCATCCTGACCCATGGGGCAACATAGCTTGATGGCAGAAATTGTTAGAGTGTTAATTAGAGCCCAGGGTTTTTTCTATGTGACAGCCCAAGGTGACACCTTGTTATTGCCCCCATTGCTTGTTCATTGCCCAGGCATGGATATTCTCAAATCAATAATCAGTCAAGAAGTGACTCCAGAATCTTTTTTTCCTTAAAAGCATTCTACTACCTCTACCCCAGAGTCTACAGGCCTACAGAAGACTTTCTCTATAGTAGACCAAACTTAATCATGGAAAAAAATGATGTCGTGTCTATGGAAATCTGAAAAGAATATCTACGCCATTATTCATTCAAAGGTGAATTGACCCATCCATCCATTCCTTCTAGAAGGTTCACTATTAGATCCTCAGTGTGTCCAGACACTTGGTGTAGTGAAACACTCAAGTGGGATGCGTGATACTGAGTGTCCTAAGGGGTGAGTGATGGCTTATTAGTAACCCCTGGGTACTGAAGGAGGATTGGTCCCAGTAGCCCATGGCTATCTTAATCCTGGGATGCTAAAGTCACTACGTACATGAGCATAGAACCTGTGTGCATTTTCTCGTGTGCTTAAAATCATCTGTGCCTCACCTGTCGCAGTCAATGGCATGTGAATGGCTGCTCCACTGCGCTGTTTAGGGAGTAATGATAGGAAAGGGTCCGTGGACGCCCAGTACAGACGCAATTATTTTTCTATCATCATTGTCATCATCATCATCGTCATCATCGTCATCATCATTATCACCGTCGTCCTTGTTGTCATCATCAACAACAACCACTATTATTATTATTATTATTATTATTATTATTATTATTTATATTACTTTATCCAGAAGTCTGACTATAAGTAAAGAATTACAAGGTAAGGTGAACCACTTGTACCCGAGATGACAAGGGCAGAGTACAATGTGCTTCACTGTTTAGGAGAAACAGGTTGAGTAACTCAGGCAAGGTGCAAAGGTCATGGAACCATGATCCAGTGAGACCCATGAGCTAACTGAAGCCAATAATCACCCCATGCAAGTAATACATGATTACTTTCCTGAAGCGTTTACTGTGATTTATAACTATCTCAGCTTATACGGTTGTGCGGGTCCTGTGATAGTCAGCATAGAAGGACCCCAAAGCTCCTGCCACACATCTGCATGCATCTCTCCAGGAGCCTGCAGCCCTCTTCCCTTGACTCTAGGTTCCACTTAGGCCCTGGGGGATTTGGGAGCCCAGAGTGGCACTCCCTGGCATCCAGCTGCGCTCATCAGCCTCTGACATTGGTCTGCTTCTCTTCTACAAACTCTCTGATCCCCACTCAGGTCAGCTTCAATGGGCAAGCGGGAAACCGAAGCCCAGAAGGAGATCTAACCTTCTTAACCCTTCAGCAAGGGACTTAATTTGCTGCTTTTGCTGGGGGGCTCTACTGTACTCTTTTGCTGAGGTTTTCCTCCTCTCTCTCAGAAGGATTACACCTTCCTCTGGGATTGGCTTGCTTTTTAGATGGGGATTTATTTGAGATTGGCAAATGAAATCTATCTAGCCATTAGCCTGTTGCAATTATTCCTGTCTGGTCAGCTAAATGAGAGCTCAGCTGGGCATCCCACAAGGTCCCAGTAGCCATCTCTCATTCTCCCCAGTCCTGGGAGTTCTAAAATCAGCAGAACAGCAAGAACAGAAAGCCTTCCTGTGTTTTCGCCATTGCTCCTACTTCAATGGTAGGCTTTGTTTTGTTCTCTACTGTTTTGTTTCGAATTCTAACTTCCTCCACAGCTGAATGCTCACTGACACTTATTTTTTTTTTTTTTTTGAGAAAAATAAACCCACCTATTTCCCATTGACTAAATCTGGAAATCATTCTCTGATCATCCGGCAAGAGGATATGTCATTACTTGCTTTCCCCCAAATTCTTTATCCCATTGGATATGGGAATTAGATAAGATTAAGTTCTTAGGCAGTATCAATTTATGGGGTGGGCAGATCCTGCACCGTCCAACTGTGTGAGGACATCGTGGCTATCTGCTTAAACGGAAGACGACCTGGTCACCATGCACACTGATAGAGCCACTGAGGTCGGCTTTAAGTAGAGCAACATCAGGTTACTCTGAGGTGACAATTTCTAAATGAGAGCAAAACTGTGTAATAAGATTTTAAAAATTGGACCCATTCTTAGTTCCCCAGCTCCCCGGCCAGTGACAAAATATGCCATTAGTGGCCACAGTGTGATTCTGAAAATATACCTTCCTTACGATTTAACGCTTTTTTTTTTCTCCCTGTGAGCTAAAAATTACAGAGCCCCGGATTTCATTGCTCTTGCGATCTATTCTTTTCCCCCGACTTCCTGTTTTCATGAAATTTTAATCAGGCACTTAAAATAAATAGCTATGCAGAGCCTTGCCGCCTCCTCCAATAGCGGATGGATGTTTGGGATAAAGTGATAGGCTAGGGCCTTAAGAACAGCAAATCCTATTCGGACTCCGCAAGATAACAGAAATTAAAACATGGCCAGGTCTGTGGCCACAAACCCGGAGGGGACAGAGTGGTCCTCCAGGAGCCAATAAACATCTAATACATTGGGTTCTGTGTATTTTGTTTTTTTCTCTTCCTTCCAATATTGAGAGCAACTTGATCAGCTCAGAAGGCAAGCAAAATAAAACATAATTAAAGTACATAAATTATTCTAGGTAGAGAAAGATTATGAAGGATGAAGGCGCTGTGAGCTCCTCAAGTCTCTTTAAAGTACAGCTTTGAACCCTTCAGTGGGAGAAGTACCTTTGACTGCAGATTTTTGGAGATGTGTGTCCTGATTTGATTTAAACAGAAAGACATTCAATGTTGACAAAAACAAACAAACACAGCTAACTCTTTTTTCCTATTTTTATGTTCTGGAATGATCCCATCTGCAAATGGCCTTCTAGAAAATGTTTCAGGTCCGGGTCACAAAAACCTGTTATATTTAAGGGTGTGTGGCCTTTCAAATGATAATTTCTGATTTCATGGGCTAAGAAAAAAAGGAAGAACTCTAGAGGAAGGATAAGGCTGCCCACTTTCACTTCCTGCACAATTCTGGGATACCTCCAGAAGAATCTTAGAGACACTCGAGAGAAACACATCTTTGATATGAACTCGCCTGCTTTTGGATGACCAGAGTTGGCAAATAACAGGTACTTCGTGCATTGATAATGATTTGTGAAATTAAGTTCAATGACATGATGTGAGTGTCAAGCGCCTGCAGTAACACCGTGTCTTATTATTATCGCTTCTGCCTTAGATGGGAGTAACTTATACTGATTTATGCTGTGGTTATTTATCGACGTTGTGCCCACCTATATCTCCCTGACTGGAGGGCCAAAAATTCATTTTTACATATGAGACAATAGTAAATCAGCAGAGAACTGACAATTGATATACAAGTGCTTCTGTCACACACACACACACGCACACAAGCACACAAGCACGCATGCACACACATGTGCACATATAAGCATGCTCATGCACACACATGTGTGCACTCACAGAGACAGAGATGCACAGAGAGACAGAGATGTAGAGAGAGACAGAGATAGACACAAAGAGATATAGACAGAGATAGATTGAGACTGGGAGTCACGGAACAAACTTTACTGTATTTACCTGTGCTTGGAGATGTACATTCTTAGTACATTTATAGCTACCTTGATGTCATCAAACATGGCTTGGGAGGCTCACACTTGAAGCTTGTCGGCTGCATAGTGCACACAATAAACACAAACGTAATAGTATAATATGTTGATGCGCTTAACGCTGTGACTTCTGTGTCACTTTAAGAACAGAAATGACCGGATCAAATGTTTTCATGCTTTGATTTTTAGTGATGGCTTTGTATAATGACAACCCTGAAATTTTCAGAAAATTCACCACTAGGTCTTTATGAACCAGGACAACCCCAGTGCCAAGGGGATCCTAGCTTAGGATAACAGCTTAATTGGAATGAGTTAGTATTTCTAGAGATTGATCATATTTTTTGATCCGTTCTACTTAGATTGTGATCCCTCAAAGTTTCCCCTAATTATAAATGACCATGAAATTCCAGTATCTCTCTTTCCTTTTTTCCTTTATTTCACTCCCTTTTCTTTTTTATTTACATTTCAAATGCAATCCCCCTTCCGGTTTCACCTCAAAAAAACAAAACAAAACAAAACAAAACAAAATCCATCCCATCACCCTTCTGCCTCATTGATGCCAGACAAGGCAATCCTCTGTTACAAGTTCAGCAGGAGCCATGGGGCCCTCCAGTGTACTCTTTGGTTGGTAGTTTAGACCCTGGGAGCTCCGGGGGGTCTAGTTGGTGGACATTGTTGCTCTTCCTATGGGGTTGCAAACTCCTTCAGCTCCTTCAGTCCTTCCCCTAACTCCTCCATTGTGGTCCCTGTGCTCAGTCTGATGGCTGGCTGCAAGCATCTGCATCTGCATTGGTCAGGCTCTGGAGAACCTCTCAGGGGACAGCTATACCAGGCTCCTGTCAACAAACACTCCTTGGCATCAGCAATAGTGTCTGGGTTTGGTACCTGCAGATGGGATGGATCCCTAGGTGGGGTAAAATATATTCATTTATTTGATGTGTATGTGCTTGTGTGCCTGAGTGTATGCACGTACAGTGCTCCCATCCAGGTGCCCACAGAGGTTGAATGAAGACAACACCAGATAACCTGGAACTGGAGTTATGGGTCATGAGCTGTCTGATGTTAGTGCCGGAGCCTGAGACTTGGTCCTCTGCAAGAGCAACAGGCAGTCTAAACAATGAGCCATCTTTCCAACCCTGTCCTTCCACCATTTTTTTGTAATTATAAGCCTCTTTATTTATTTATTTTTAAATTGGATTTTTTACTTACATTTCAAATGTTATCCTCTTTCTTGGTTTCCCACCTATAAACCCTCTATCCCATTTCCCCTCCCCCTTTTTCTATAAGGGTGTTCCCCCACCCAACCATCCACCCCCCTTCCTGCTTCTCTGCCCTGATATTCCCCTACAATGGAGGTTCCAGCCTCGACAGGACCAAGGGCTTCTCCTCCCATTGATGCCCAACAAGGCCATCCTCTGCTTCATATGCAGCTGGAGCCTTCCACCATTTTAATATAGTGCCTCACTCTCTTTTTCTCTGTAAATGTAGCTCTGAGCTGCTCTTTAGCTTGTTTGGGGGAATTAAATAATGTCAAGAGAGTAGAAGCATGAACTCCCCCAAACAAATGGAGTCCTTCAGCTGTTTAGAATCTCCTGCTGGCCAAGCTCAGCGGTATTTCCCTTCTTACAGGTCCCGAAGGAGAGTTCTAGAGCTCAGCCAGGGAGCAAGAAGGAGACCAAATCCGCATCCAGTTCATTTTCTAGTGCAAACACTCAGCTTCCTTATAGGACAGGCTGTCTGGGATGCTTCTGCCCAGGTGGGTCCCATCATTTGGTCACTGTCATCGATGGCACTTTCTAGAGAAGCAGGGTAAAGGGAGTCTGTGAGAAATCTCAGGGAGATTTGGAGAATACTGTGAAGAGGTTTATAAGAGCTGCCTGGGAGGGTCAGCCTGATAGGACAGTACCTGTAACATATTGTTTTAAGACCAGAAGAGTACAAGGCAAGAGCTTCTAGACTGAAATGAAATCCGAGCCTCCAGGTCAAGTTGCCAGGAATCTCATATCCAAATGGTTTGCTCTGCCCCCTTTAATTCCTTGGCCAGGTTCAATTCCAAGCTCCCAGCAGTGTTTCGACCCTTCTCTTCACTGATTCCACTATGCAGTGCTCTGATTTTCTGGCACGGTGTTCTGCCAAACTCCTGCGGTTGGAGGCTTCTAGCTTCTGTGAACCACCCACATGATCAACAGAGTCTGACCCAGTGGCTGGGGAAATCATCTTGCTTTTGGCAAAAAAAAAAAAAAAAAAAGAAGAGAAAGAGAAAATCCCTCAGCCAAAAAAGTTTAGAAAGAAAGAAAGAAAGAGAGAAAGAAAGAACGCTACCACCAATAAAAAAAAAAAAAAAAAAAAAAAAAACAAAAAACAAAAACAAAAAACAAAAACAAAAAAAAAACCTTATCGTTTGGATAGGAACTGAGTCAAGTCATCCAAGCCACACAAGGCTGAGCAAAGCAGGGCTTGCTTTGCACGAGGGTCTTTGATTGAGCTGCAGCTGGGTTTGGCCCTGGGTAATGTCAAACAGTATCTAAGTAGCTTGTTCTCCCCCCCAAAAAAGAAAGAAAGAAAGAAAGAAAGGAAGAAAGAAAGAAAGGAAGGAAGGAAGGAAGGAAGGAAGGAAGGAAGGAAGGAAGGAAGGAAGGAAGAAGGAAGGAAGAAAACAGTTTGACTTAAGGATTTTGTGATATCATTTTGAAGGGAGGAAAAAGAATAAGAGAAGCTTGCCCTCCCTCCAGTCACATCTAGACAGTCATTGACATAGGGCTTCCATAACTTTTATGTAACAGGGTCTCCCTGAGTTCCACTGAACAGCCCTGGGTGGCATGTAATGGAGCCATCAGGGGATCCTAAATTCTATTTTTACCTGTCTTCCTAAAGAGCTAACGCAGGTTCCTCTCCCAGCTAAAGGTCAAACATGAAGAACACAGCAGATGGTGGTCCACCACAAGCCCTCTGAGGCAGCCTGGGACTGAGCTAGAAAGGCTGGGTCTAAAATGAGAGATTACAAGGTCCAGCTAGACTCTCATCTGTTAGCGCCTCCTTCCCCTAGACAAATGCATGTGAAGGCTTTGCTTAGACATAACTAAAGCTAACCAACTACTACCCCTCCCTAGCCAGAAGCTGGAAAACAGCTGCCTTGGGCCTTCCTGGCCCTATTCATTAATATGTGCACAGACAAACAGAGACAGAGAACAAAAACTAGAGAGAAAAGAAAGAAATTCCCTGTGGGGGAAACACAGGGGGAAACACACTCAGACTCTCTGTTCCATTTTAGCAACTTCTTGTGAGTCTATAATTATTCCCAAATCAATGTTTTTAAAAGGAGCATTTATAATAATAACCATAGTAATTTAATAATATCTCAGAGGGTGCTCTGTAAAGGTTAAATGGAGTAAAATATGTATAAGTGTCTAGTGGAGGGCTGACATTTCAAGAATGTGGTCTAAAGGCATCGATGGGGGCATGGAATCTAAGCACTGGTAAATGCTGTTAATTTTAGACAAGGGATGATGAATGTTGTGTTCTTCAAGCATCAGGAGAAATATTTTTTCTCTTAAAGAGCTAGAAGCAATAGTAGTAGTAGTAGTAGTAGTAATAATAATAATAATAATAATAATAATAATAATAACAACAGCAACAGTAGTAAGCCCTGGATTACAGACTCAACTGGGGCCCAACTGAACAAGTTAATAATGGCACATACTGATGGAGTATTCAACCTTGAAGACACCTCAAATCAGTTTGTTTTAAAGTCTTCTCAATGTTCACATTTCTTCTAGCCAGACACTCCTCCGGACTCACATTTCTTCTTTATGAAGCCTGAGTTTGCATCTCCAGAACCCATACAAAAGATGAGCAGGCATGACAGCCAGACTGAGGGCCAGAGAAGCCAAGACAGTGAGCTCCGGGTTCATCAAGAGATCTCGTCTCAGTCAAATAAAGAGAAAGTAATTGAGGAAGAAACCCAGTGCCAACATCTGGCCTCTGCATGTATCTGTACACACACATACACACAGATAGGCATGCACACATGTGTGCACACACACATGCATATGTGCATGCGCACACACCTATGCCCACACCCATGAACACGTATGCACAAATACACACACACACACACACACACACACACAGAGGCGTACAAAAATAAAAATCAAAGGAGAAACTAGACTGTTTTTCCTGAGGACTTATAAGTAGTCAAACCCCAGAGACTCAGATTCATCTGCAGAAGCCCACAGCCTTTTCCTCTGGCCTGTCCCATCTCACGGAGGATCTGGAAAGGCAAATTCAGGCTCAGAGCCCACACTCAGCCAGCCATGGCGGGACATGTCGGTGACCTGGTTGCTCATGAGACTGAATAAGGGAGGTCATGGGTTCGAGGCACATAGACATATCTTATCTCAGAGGACAAAGAAACAAATGGAAAATTCGTGGTTCAAGGAGTGAAAAGAAAGACATGTGACCAGAAGTAGAGTATTCTTTAATCAAACTCAAAACGAGAGGCAGCTTGGTGGTTTGCTTTTTCTGTTTTGTTTTGTTTTGTTTTTTGCTTTGTTTTGTTTTGTTTTGTTTTGTTTTGTTGATACAGACCTCCAGGCGTTAGAGAACAGAATCTATGTCTCATCTTAACTTGAATCTCAGCTGTACCTCATGCCTACGAAAGACGGTTTGGGGCAGTATTTTTAACCCACTAGTGTTTTCAATGTAACCTGGCATTGTATGGGGTCAGTTGTGAATTTTACCCGGTTGGCATTATGCCCCACTGAAAACCTTTTGGGTTGTAGAGCTACTTAGATATTTATCTTAGGGTTATATGTGTCTTCTTCTGGAAGATTCTGACACCTCACTTACTTTTAAGACAGAATCTCTCTGGTTCCTAGATGACCTCAAACTCACTATAGGTACATGGATGACCTTGAACCTGTCTTTGTGAGACTTGGGCTTAAAAAACACTGGGTTTTTCCCCCGTTGTTGTTTTGGTGTGTGTGTGTGTGTGTGTGTGTGTGTGTGTGTGTGTGTGTGTGTGTTTGCACATGCACACTTGAGTGTGCACATGCATGCTTGATTTACTTTGGTTTGGTTTGGTTTTGATTATACAAAGTCATCAGAATGGGCTTAGGCTGGCCTCAGTGCTCCCTCTCACAAGTCCTGTGGTGACAGACATGCACTAGCATGTCCAGTTCATGCAGTGCAGATGACTGGACCCATGGCTTCGTACATGCTAGGTGACCACTCTACCACCTGAGTCACACACCTGGGTCTTAAATTCCATTGTGTGTAAAATACATACTTTTTTTCTTTGGAATAACACACACACAGTTCACAGAGTTAGTTCACCGATGAACTGTCAGGTTAAAACCGTTATGAATATTATTAATCCTGTAAAGCATATTCTGTTCTACCCACGAATAGGAGTAGATGGATTTATTTATGTAGCAATGATACATAAATCGAAAGAGATCCAAATGTCTATCAAGGCTTCTCCAGTCACCGAAGGAAGGAATGACTTGTTATTTTTGCCTCTGATTCTCTGAGGTTTGCAAATATTCTCTGCTGTTTTAACCAAATGAATTAATGGTGATCTGTGGCTTACTGACACCTTTTAAAACTCCCACAGTTTTTCCCTTCACTGTGCCCTGCAGGCCTAACTACAGCAGAACTGCTCATTGATTTTCCTTCAGCCCCTTCTCCAGGGCTAGAATAGACACTTGAAGCAAACATATGTCTGTCCGTTAGGGGGATGGGGAGGAGAGGGAGGTGCCAGAGGACTTAAGAAACCAGGACATGCCGTGGATTCATTCCGCCAATAAGATTATTGTGAAGTCATAATAATCCAGTCTCTGAGTTTCTCAGATTTCTCTCTGCCTTACTGGGTGTCTGTGGGGTCAGGTAGGTGAAATAGGCCCAGGCTATTCTCAGAACAGAGTCAGAGTCTCTCGCATCTCCACACTCTGCTCAAGTAATTAGACAGCTGGGTACGGTGGTGCATACCTGTAATCCCAGCACTTGGGAGGCAGAGGCCAGGGGATCAGAAGCTATTCTCAGAACAGTGTCGGGGCCTATTTCCACTCCACATTCCAGTGAAGTAACTGGAGAGTGGGGTGTGGTGGTCATCCCAGCCCTGGAGAAGCTGATGCTGGGGGACCATGAGTTCAAAGCCAATGTGGACCACGTAGTAAAAGAAGCAGCTGGCAACATACGATGACTTACTTCTGTTGCCATGGAAATTTTATACTCCTTCCCTGACCTGGGGGCTTTTCTCAGGGGTAGCATCCAGGTTTTCAAGAAATTAAATCAAAGCAGAGAGGAGGGTTAGGGCCAGGAAGCCCCCATTATTTAATGCCTCTTAGAAGCATCGGGGATGTATTTCCTGAATCAGAAAGCTTTAGGCCCTGTAGAGTATAAGGGGACAGACACAGTGGGGTATAGAGACACAAGGTCCATCCCTGACATCTAAGTGCTCTACAACTGGGCAAGGCACATGGATGGGTTCAGAGCTAACCAAGCACCACGGGGGAAGGTTTATCATGCTAGGCTGACAAAGTAAGTTGTCAGCACCCATTCGAGATTCGGAAAAATGATGAGAAACTCAAGGCAGATCCCAGTATTGAGTGTTAACTATTTATTCTAAAAATAAAGTTTTTATATTCTAATGCTCAAACCGAACCAGGCTTCTTGTCACTGTATTTTCTACACCTGGCAAGCTTGCTCCAGAAATACCTGGCTCTCCAAGTACTTGATGTATTTTGTCTCTTTGACTTGAGGTGGGCTCTTACTCTGTAGAGCTCAGGCTAGTTTTGAACTCATGGTTCATTGACCTCAGTTTCTTCAGGGGTAAAATTTCCGGCGTGTATTACCAGACACCTTTCCAGTTACTTCACTGGAGTATGGAGTGAAAAAAGGCCCGAACTCTGTTCTGAGAAAAGTCAAGGGAGGAGGCTAGTAGACAGGCAAAAGGCCAGAACTCCCAGCTTCTGTGGTCTCTCAGTTGCCCAGTACCCTCATTCCAGCTCCATTCATCTGAGACATGGTCCTGCAGCCAGAGCAGCCTTGCAAGCAAATAAGAGTTTGATCTTCGAGAACCAACTTGCATGAGAGTTTTGATAAATGAAAGAGGAAAAGGAGAAAACAAAGGCCAGTTGTTTATGTAGGAGAAGGGTTTGCTTTTCAGAGGTGATTCACCTCTGCCTGCTTCACTGATTTCTGTGAACCCAGACGACAAACAACAAGTGGCCTGGTCTCTATTAAATCAGGCAAGAGTGAGAATGGGTGGCCTGCGTGTACTGATCAGGTTAGAAGAAATGAGCAGGCCCTTTCCCATGTTCTCCCAGACCATCCTGGTCTCCATAGCAAGCAAACCTAAGGAAGTGAATTCCTTTGAAAATAAGTTTATTTTTACTTATTCGTACAAGTCCATGTGACTCTATACCACAAGTATGTGGGTGTCCATGAAGACTGGAAAAGCATGCCAGATCCCCTGGAACTGGAGTTACAGGTGGGGGTACAGCATTGCCAACCAAACATGGCTTCTCTGCAAGAGCCAGGATGCTTTTTCCATCTCTAAGCTGACTTTCCAGCCCAGAGTTAAAGTTGGATTCTTATTCTATGAGAGTCAAGAGCCACTACATTTTCAGAAATAGAAGTCCAAAAGGGATAACATGGACTCTCTCTGTGTCTGTCTGTCTGTCTGTCTGTCTGTCACTGTCTCTCGCATTCTCTGTCTCTCTCTGACTCTCTCTCTCTCTCTCTCTCTCTCTCTCTCTCTCTCTCTCTCTCTCGTGTGTGTGTGTGTGTGTGTGTGTGTGGTGTGTGTTTGGTGCCAGGCCTAGGAGGTAGACAAAAAGTACACAAAAGAATGTCAGATGTCTTTGAAGAAACATATGGGCCTGGCACACCACCCCCAAGTGGCCAACTTGTCAATGTGGTCAGTACCAGCCGTGCACGGTTAAAATACGGCAAACAAATAGCCAAATATCCGATATCATTGCTGGGAGCCGGCCTGTGGGTCTCTGCCGACATCTGAACTGCTTCACATAACCTCCTAGCCTCTAAAAATAGATATTCTGTGGTACATATAATTTTTATAAGATGACTAACACAGGAATGCCCTTTGGGATAACTTAGTGTCTTCGTTTCTCTCTTTTCTCTCTATATTTATCTCTGCCTCCTCCGGCCCTTTTGTATAAAAGTTGGATTAAAGTCAGGGACCAAGAGTATTAGCCAAGGAATTAGTTGTCTAGGTCTCAAAGGACTGTGGTTTTTGTCACTATGTATATTCTATGTGTCTTTTAACCTGTATTGTGTTGTTCATATGCATAAGCACATGCGTGTTTGGATACATAACCATGTATTCACATGTAGAGGCCAGACAGAGAATGATGAGGTGTCTTCCTAGACTGCTCTCTGTATTATTTTATGAAACATCTCTCACTGAACTTAGTACTCGCCATTTAGACCATATTGGCAGGCAGAAAGGCCCTGGGGTCCTTCTGTCTCTATGCTGCACCTCCACGTTAGCCCAGCAATATAAGCACAGACTGCCTGAGCAGCCTCTGAAATCTGGTTTTGCAGCTCTGATCTCAGTTTCTCATACTCACACATCAAGTAGTTCACTCATGCAGTCATCTCCTGCCCACAGGTCTAGTTTTATTACAACGGGACAGAGCAATCGTTTGTGTTTCAATTGCTTTGCATAATGAGAGGCCAATCCTAAAGGGCTCTCAGAGGTCTTTTCCTTTCCCTACTTTAAACAAGACAGAGACAACTGTAAAACAAGAAGGTGGACTCTAGAAGATGTTCTCGTAACCAAGCTTATTGTCCTAAATCTCAAGAAGGTCAGTTGCTTCTTCACAACCCTTGCCGACTTTCAGTCTTGCTCTTTCTAAAGATTATTATAGTTATGTATATGTGTGTGCCCAAATGTGTGTATATGCACCATGGGCATATAAGAGCCCTTAGAGACCAGAAGAGGTCATCAAATCCTCTGGATCTGGAGTTACAGAAGTTTGTAAACAGTCTGATTTGGGAGCTGAGAACTAAACCTGGTCCTTAGCAAGAGTAGTGGATATATCTGGGGAGATGATGACTCATCTTCTTTCTGATAGAGAAGAGGAAAAGAGAAGAGAAAATAGAAGGGGAGAGTGGGTAGGAAAGAAAGAAAAGGGAAATGAAGAAGAAGAAGGATGAAGAGAGCAATGGCATTATCAAAACCAAGCAATAGAATGAAGATCTGAAAAAGAACTGGAAGAGTGTATTAACGGTAACAGTAGAACAACACATCCACTGTGCATATCTCCCACATGGACAGCATTTTCAGAATCAAGACTACATTTAGGTCACCTCTGAGTTGTATATGTTGTTGGGTAGATAATTAGTGTGAACCAATAAATACCAAATAAATTGATGGGTGTGAAGAAAGAAGTAAAGATAGGTGGATGGTATAGAAGGGACAAGTAAATAAATAACGTGTGTGTGAGTTGATAGATGGATGATAGGTAAGTAGATAGAAAGAAAGATGCTGGACAGATAGATAATATAAATAGTAGACCGGTATTCAGATGAAGAAATTGATTAATAGGTCGATGATAGTAACAGAATAGATAGACAGATATAGGTGAATAGATAAATCGCAGTAAGTAGATAATGAACAGGGGATACGAAGATAAACAGCTAACAGGTGTGTTGGTAGATGAAAAGAAACAGAAAGAATCTTAGTTAGGATTTCTGTTACTGTGATAAAAACACCAAGATCAGTGTCAGCTTGGTGAAGAGAGGGTTTATTTCATCTTCTACATTGTAGTACATCCTTCAGAGATGTCAGGACAGAAACTGTCCTCAGAACTGATGCTGAGGCCAAGGAAGAATGTTGTTTACTGACGTTCTCAACCTGTTCTCCTATACTATTCAGGACCATTTGCTTAAGGGCAGCAGCACCCACGAGGGGTAGCAGTGCCCACAAGGTATTGGACCCTCTCATACTAATTATCAATCAAAAAAATGCATACAGGCTTACCCATTAGTCAATCTGGTGGGGTCATTTTCTCATTGAAATTTCTTTTCAAGTGACTCTCTCTAGCTTGTGTCAAGTTAACATAAAACTAGACAACATAGGACAGACAGATAGAAAGATAGGTAGACAGGCCTGCAACAGAAAGGCATGTAGACCGAAGAAGATAAAAAAGAGGAGAAACATCAAAAGAGAAACAGAAAATGACATGATTGGTGGGTATATGACTCCCTGGCCTATGCCTTTCATAGTACAATGTATTAAGTGGGAATCTTGAGTGGTCAACACACTCTTTATAGACCTTTGGCCCTCCCAGTATGTATAACATTTGAGAGGACAGAATTGATTGCCAATTACTGCCGCCTTCTAACAACTCAAAGGTCTCATACATCCAAATGGCATTGCTGGAGAACACTTGGATATGCTTTAGACCTGCATCCATCATAAGTGCACAAGGTGTGTGTGTGTGTGTGTGTGTGTGTGTGTGTGTGTGTGTGTACCAAAAAGTCCATCATCTCTGGACATCCCTAAGAACTTGGGTTGAGCTTATGCTCAACTCTCCAAATTAGCACTACTTATGGAATGGTCAATAGGTCATGTGTTGAATCCTTCCACAACTTACTTTGAGTAGCACAGAATCACACTCCGATGTCTTGTTTCAGCTCGGTGGCACTAGGTTTTCTCTGAGACTACTCCACAGGTACATTCAGATACCTGCTATCCCTGATAACAACCATATCACCATTAGCCTCTAAAATCCGTAAGTACTTGCTATATCACACATGCCAAAGAGTCTTACGAATTCTTCTCACAAATGTTTCAAAGGGAAAGCATAACTGCAAGGCTCACTTCACAGTTGAGTTAAATGTGCTGATGGGTGGATGGATAGATGCATGGACACATGGACAAATGTTAGATGGGACAGAAGGACAGATTTTAGGCAGAGAGAGAGACCAATATACAATAGGTAGTAGAGTTATAGGAAATGCTAAACTCATACAACAGTGGACCTGCAGAGCTGCCCTTCAAGGCCAGAATCAGGATTCTTACATTCCCCCATTGAACCTGACCACAGGAGTCAGCTACTCTGGCTTCCACCCTGTTTGTGTGCCTTGAGCACATCAGTCTTTCAAGTGGGGACAGGTTGCTGTTTGCTGCACATGAACTTGAGAACAGATAGCTCCTAGAAATTGTTGAGATGCCATGAGATGTGCTGCCTTGAAATGTCCTAACAGCAGAATTCAAACCCAGGTGCCCTGGGTGCCAGAGGGACAGCTGGTATCTCTTTACCCACCAGATGAGGTCAGGGAAGGAACGTGAAACCCAGGAACCCCAGAATGCACCATGGCCATTGGCTGCGCTCTTGCAGTTCTGCTCCTGGTTTGGTGGAGGGTTCTACAGCATCCGTGTGTTAAGGGTATACCCTTTCACCCCATTTCACAGATGAGCAGCAGGGGATCTCAGCCCTACAGTTCACAACCTGACCTTACAGCCTGTTATTCTAGCCCCTGAATGTGTGTTGTGTTATTCTAGCTGCTGAACGTGCATTCTGTTCTGCAAACTGCATTGAGAGTGGAAAACCCCAAACAAAAGTCTGTCCAGGTGTCAGCTATCTACCTGCCTACCTGTTTATTGCCTTTCTGTATATTATCTATCATTTATATTTATTGATGATGTCTGTTTACCATCAATCTGTTTATTTGACATCTATATATCTCTCTAATATCTGTGTCTGTCTATCTGTCTATCTATCTATCTATCTATCTATCTATCTATCTATCTATCTATCTATCTATCTATCTATCTTTCTTGTATTTACCTGTCTACAGTTTATCTACTTACCTGCTTATGGATTCGGTGGGACAGAGTCTCCTGTAGCTCAAGCTGAGCTTGAATTTACTATGTAATCAAAGGTGACCTTGAACTCCTAATTTCCTGACTCCAGAATTGCAGACAAGCACTACCACAGCCTTTTTATGAGCTACTGGGCATTGAACCCAGGGCTTCATGCATGTCAGGTAAGCACTCTACACCCTAGCACTTTCCTGCTAAATGGAAAAGCAAAAGTTAGGACAGTTGCTTTAACAGATACAAAAATGGTTCACAAAACTGCAGTTAGAGAGTTTTGTCCTACTACAAGGGTCAATAAATATATACAACAGTAAGCTGATGTATGCTGAAAACAGGTGTGTGTGTGTGTGTGTGTGTGTGTGTGTGTGTTGTGTGTGTCTGTGTCTGTGTGTGAGCATAAGTAAGTAAAACTAGGGCAAAATAAATATCAAAACCACAGGAAAGAGGCAGGCTTTTTAGAAAAATTATTATTTATTATAAAAATCAATCTAGCTTCTCATACTATTTAATAAAGGAAATTATAAATGTATTGAAGATTTAAAAGTCAGATATGAAAATAATTTAGGGCTTGTGAGATGACTTTGTAGGTATTAAAAACTTGCCACCAAGTCTGATGACCTGAGTTTGATTCCAGGACCTATGTGGTAGGAGGAGAGAGTCAAATTCTGAAAGATGCCCTCTAACACTACATGCTCTTCTTGGCATAGCCCTCACTATTAACTTTGAAATAAATTTAATTTAAAAGATAATTTAAATGGAGAAAGCATAGGTGAAAATTAACATATGTACCAGTCTAAGCACAGACTGAGCACACACACACACACACACACACACACACAAATTTCACTCAAAAAAGACTCCATTAGCAAACTAAATAGTACACATGTTAAAATATAAGTAGAAGCAAAAGGCGAGAGATGAACATGGAGAAAACAGTATAAATGCAACCTATATAAAGAGCTGTGGGAAATCATCAACAATCATGCATTTTAAGGAGGGAAAAGAAGACACTATCCATAGAGGGGATAAAAATGTTTATTGTGTTCAGTAGTATATAAAGGTATAAAATACCACTTCACTTGACGTCAAAGTTGTGTAAAATGGATAATTCAGATAAGCCAAACACACTGAAAGTGAGTGCTTTCAATAGAATTTGTCGTAAGATAAACTGATCCAGTGTTTTTGGAAAGCCATTTACTTCAATGCATTACATTTTTAGATTGCATTGTTGGAAATAATTGCACACATTAGAACTCACACTGAAGTTATCAGAGGCTCAGATTCAGGTGTAAAGAGTAGAGAGATGGTTGTGACAGAAAACATGAATACAATCTGAGCACCAATGACAACCTGGTGATTAAGTTGCTTCATTTATGAAACATAACCCAGCTATCTTCTGTGTCTGACTGTATTTCGGCCCTAGCTAACTAAACACAATTTAATCCTTTCAGGGGTAAATACAATTGCTGGTACCTATGCATACCATATGATCACAATCATGGGAAGCTTTCTCTTCAGCGTGTGGAAAATTGATCTTAGTAATTAATGTTCACTAAGGGAAGCAAGGCAAGGCTCTGACTAGAGTCCTTGTCACTAAAATGTAGAATATATGATTTACTTATTTTTCTCAAATATGTGTGTGTGGTGTGTGTGTGTGTGTGTGTGTGTGTGTGTGTGCATGTATGTGTGCATGTATGTGTGCATGCTCGAGGGTGTGGGTGACCTTGAAGGCCCAAGGTCAATGTAAGGAATTATCCTCTCTCAATATGTCATCTTCATCACCTCATTCAATGACGCAGGGTATCTTTTTTTTTTTTTTAATTAACTTGAGTATTTCTTATTTACATTTTGAGTGTTATTCCCTTTCCCGGTTTACGGGCCAACATCCCCCTAACCCCCCCTCCCCTTCTTTATGGGTGTTCCCCTCCCCATCCTCCCCCAATTGCCGCCCTCCCCCCATCAATCACGTTCACTGGGGGTTCAGTCTTAGCAGGACCAAGGCTTCCCCTTAGACTGGTGCTCTTACTAGGATATTCATTGCTACCTATGAGGTCAGAGTCCAGGGTCAGTCCATGTATAGTCTTTAGGTAGTGGCTTAGTCCCTGGAAGCTCTGGTTGCTTGGCATTGTTGTACATATAGGGTCTCGAGCCCCTTCAAGCTTTCCAGTTCTTTCTCTGATTCCTTCAACGGGGGTCCTGTTCTCAGTTCAGTGGTTTGCTGCTGGTATTCGCCTCTGTATTGACGCAGGGTATCTTAATTGAATCCAGAGCTTACCGATATGGCTAGTCTTGTCAGCTAGGCTGTTCTGAAGAATCCCCATCTCCACCTTCCAAGGTTGCAAATACAAGTGGTCACCATTATTTAGGTGGGCTCTAAGGATCGGAACTCCAGCTTTCATGTTTACCTAGCAAGCACTTAACCAATGACCCATCATTTCCCCTTCCCCCCCAAAAAATATCTTTGGAAGCACATAGGATGGAGATGTGTATGTGCCGGCTCTTACTGCTGGGAAGAGCTCTTATCACAAGAACCTTAGATCCTATATGCCCAGAATGAATGGCAAGTCACCTTCAGGAAACTCTCACAGCATCAGGCCACCATGAGAGGCTGACTGGGGATACAGTGGGACAACCAAACAGACTGTAAGTGATGAAGGGAGCTTGCTGTAACCAGAATGGGAAAGATGTCCTCAACCCAGACTTGTGTGATAAACACTTGGTCCTCAGCTGGTGGTACTGTTTGGGGAGGTCTCCTACCTTAAGAAGGTAGGAGAAATGGCTGTTTGAGAGGGGGTCACTGAAGGCAGGCCTTGGAAGGTTACAGCCCAGCCCAGATTCGTGTCAAACTGGGTTAAAGAAGAGGTCTGAGCCCTGGCATCTCTCTGATTCTTCCTACTTCTCCTGTCTTCAAGCACTACAGTCATTGGTGACAATCTCCTCTAGCAGGAATGGACACGGTAAATGACTGGGAATATGGGACGCTGGACTCTGGTTATCTGCACAGAGATAGCTCTGAAGAGGGAGGAGCAAATGGCCACAGGAAAGGATGAAGAAAAACAAATGGAAACAGGAAGGTGGCTCTGGGGCCCTAAGGCCAACACTGTACATGGGCCTGGTGCCCCTAAGGCCCCCTAGTGCATTCTATTTTTGGAATTGGCTGCATGGTGAGCGAGTGCTGGTGGGAATAGATAGGGTCAAGGCCAGCTTCCAGCCTGGTGACTCTGAAGCAAATTTGTTGTTGGGGGCCCCAGGCACCAGGCCAGAAGTGGGATTCCAAGTCATCCCTCCCCACCCACAGACCTCTCAAGGCCCTGGATAACAAAAGGAAGCATCCAGAGAAGGGGGAACTGCTCTTCCTTCCCCTCCAACCCCAACCATGCTCACATATAGAAGCAGATCTGATGACCTTAGCAAAGCTGTCCCAGGCCTGAAGGATCTTGCAAGCTCAGACTTTCTGGGGCCTGTGCTCTGGCGGCAAACTGGGCTTCCTGGGCTGGGAGGGGTGAGCTTCCTTCCCCTTTGGGTGGCCTTGGTCAATCTTTGGGGACCATAGTAAGTACATCGAGATAGACTTGAACAAAGGAGTTTCAAGGTAGCTTATTTCTAAGAGGGAAGTCTCTAGGCAGCCTGCGTGCTCTGAGCCAGTCAATCCTGTCGTGTGACAGGAAAGAGACTCTCACTGAGTCCTATAGCTATATTCTGTATACATGTGTGTGTTGTGTTTCTAACCCCATTGCTTTCCCAGCCCAGAAACAATAAATCTCAGCGAAACGTTTGGGATTTTTAAAGAGTAGAACCATGTACATTTTATATTTTGCTATGTAGTTTTTCGGTGGCTCATATGAGTCTTAGTAATATAACAGACTGTTCTTGGGCATTTTAAAAGATGAAAGACAGTGTGTTCCTGTCCAGGCCCACATGCCATCTAATGACATTATACCCCAGCATCGTAGAGGCAGGCAGGGAAGTTCTAGTCCTATAATATGCAAGTCACATGGCCTCCTTGGGCCACCTTCCTGAGTCTAGCTTATCTCCTGTTCAGGAGGGAAATGGTATTGTCACAGAAGGATTTGAGCATCTTACATAGATGCTTAAGGCAAGGACCAAATGATGCTCAGAAAATGTTTGATGTTCTCAAGATAAATATCCTCTGACCTGCTCAAAGCTTCCTTCATCCACCTTCTTACAGTGTCCTATAGGCAAGAAAAGAAAGGAAGCCACTCGGGAACAGTCCATAGTGTGCCTGGCCTTCATCTTGATTATACTATGAGATCTACTCTGGTCATATTCTGGTGCGAGATTTCCCCTGTATTAAGATAGTCAAGATAGTAAGCAAAGAATCTCATAATAAAAGACACACAAAGATTATGCTAACTCTTGGACATATAGGCCAAAGGTAAAGCCATTGCTTAACATGTATAAAATTCTAAGTTCAACCCCCAATACTCAAAACAGAATAAAATAGATTAAAAAGAGCAGGACATACCCACAAAGAAGAAAGAACTGTTTAGAGGCTGAGAGGTGGCTCAACAGTTAAGAGATCTTGCTGCTCGGTCCTGAGTTTAGATCCCAGCGCAACTCACAAACATCTGTAACTCTACCTCCAAGGATCTGATGCCCTCTTCTGACCACCTCAGGCACTACACTCATGTGCTCATACACACGGGTGTATGCACACACATGCACGCACGTACAAGCGCACGGGTACATACACACACATACATAGACAGACAGACAGACACACACACAGACACACACACACATAAACACACACACACACACACACACACACACACAAATTAAATCCTGACAAAAACCTTTTTAGAGTGGTCATGCTCAATCTAGGCACGGGTATTAAAATTTAAATCTACTGAAGCGATACGCAGATTAGCGTTTCATCCCTATGACACTAGCTACATTTCAAGTGCTGACCTTCAGAGATTTGGCAGCTCCTGCACTCAGCAGCACTAGAATGTTGTATTGCAAAAGGAAAGCCCATCAAAGAGTCCATACTTAGACATTAAGGACGTTGGAGTCCTTTCAAACCTTATTTCCCTCTATGATGCTCCACCATCTTGCCTTCCAATGGAAAGAAGTCAACATTGGTCGTAATGGAGAATTACTAAAACCTGTTTCATTCCATGCATGGATCCTCTGTATTGGTTACATTCCTGTTCATGTTTGTCAATAGTATAGTTATTGTGTCTTTAAAATGGCGAATGCTAGACCCTAGAAAGAGGTGCTAACCTATGGCCTCAGGGAGCTGCTAGTCCAATAGTCATTTTCGTATCCTCGCCTGGTAGAAAGGAGCCTAATAGAGACTCTGTTTGTTCTGGACTGATTCAAACCATCTCAGGCCAGGGATTTCTGGCTCCCTCAGAGGAGGCCACAGGCCGGTACTGCTCCCCAAGGGGCTGCTGCTTAACATGCATACCTTCTGTCTGCTTCCCTTCAAAACTCTCGGAATATTAAAGAGATGTTTTTCTAGTCTTCCCTCAAAGGAAGCTTTTAAATTCCACCCTGAAGTGACAAGAGGAAGAAAAAAAGCAAAATGGCCAGAGAAAGGACAGAATGGCTATTCTCAAAACTGTCGAAATACTAGCAGCTTTGGACTTTCTCCAACTTGGAGAAGATATATAGCCATGGCACATCATGGCATGGAATACTTGGTGTGGGAGCTCGAGGCAGCCGGTTCCAGGGCATACATAGGGAGCTGGCGCTCAGGCTAACTCCCTCCACTTTACCTAGTCTGGGGCATCAGGCTGTGGCGTGGTGCCACTCATATAGCTAATGTCTTACTCAGTGTTCTGCTGCTGTGAAGAGACACATGGATCACGGCAATGCTTTCCAAAGAAACCTTTTAATTGGGGCTGTATTATGGGTTCAGAGGTCTCATCCATTACCATCACACTGGGAAGCCTGGAGGCACACAGCTAGACACGGTGCTGAAGAAGGAACCCAGAGTTCTACATCTGGATCATAGGCAGCAGCAAGAGCTATTGAGCCACTAGGCCTGGGCTGAGCTTCTGAAACCTCAAAGCCCATCCCCAGTAATATATTTCCTCTAATAAGTCCACACCTAATCCAACAAGGCCACACATCCTATTCCACTCCAATAATGGTACTCCCTATGAGCCTACTGGGGTCTTCTTTACTTAGACTACCACAGTTAGGGTGGATCTTCCCATAGTTAACCCAATATAGAAACCTCACAGGACATGCCCAGGGATTTGTCTCTTAGGCAAATCCTACTGAGATACTCAAGGTTAACTAGCACAGCTCAGGAGGAAGGTGAAGAATGTAGACTTGGAGCATTTTGTTTTGCGTTGATTTTATTCTGGTTTGGAAATGACAAATACGTGGACATCTAGAATTTTTAAGTAGGGAACATGGAGTAGTACTCCAAGTGTGGGGTTTTGTTTGGTTAAACCTACTACATGCTCATAAAACCAGACTTCCACATTTTCACAATTCACTGCCAGGAACCAAAGAGGGGTGGGGTAGGGGGGATGGGGACACACATTTCCTAAATAACCCTGTTAAAAATCAGGTATACCTATTAAAGCAGAGAACAGAATGGTAGAGGGCTTGGGGATGATGAAAGGTAGAAGACATTGATCAAAGAGATGAAGTACTACTAAGACAAGAGGAATAAATTTAAAAAAAAACTGAATCATATAATGTGACATCTGTAGTTAAAAGTGATGTATTCTATACTTGAATTTTTCCTGGAATTAATTTTAGGTGTTGTCTCCAGAATCCAGTGATAATTTTATGAGGTAACACTGGTATTCATTAGCTCTGTTCGGCCATTTCATAATGCAAACATATATTGCAATATTGTATTACACCCTACAAATACATAGAATTATTCTTTGTCATTTAAAAATGAATAAAATAGGTTGGTATGAATGTTAATATCATACAATGGTTAAGGAAGATTTTTATGAATGCTAAAACTTAATCTTACTGGCTACACTGTTACTTTTTGTTGGCATGATAAAACAGCAAAGGACAGTTAAGGAAGAAAACATTTCTTTTGATTTTCTGCCCCAAGGCAGGAGAGTCCATTATAGAGAGGGGGCAGGAAGGTGTGGAATCCCCATCCTCATATTAGAGGGAGAGAGTGAATTGAAAGTGTAGCAAGGCTATAAACTTTCCAATCCTCCCTGCAGTGATATCCTTCATCCAGTATGCCTCTGCCTCCTGAAAACTCCATAATCTTCCTGGGCAGGGTCACCAATTGGGGACCAAGTGTTCAAATACACAAGCATATGGAGGCCATTTCTTATTTAAGCTACCATACTGGTTAAAGGTCAAACATGTATAGTTAAGCCAAGTGTTGGGACATGCAATTATAACCCCAGCACTCCAGAGGTGGAAGCAGGAGGATTATTGAGTTCACAACCAAGACCTCATTTACAATATATATATATATATATATATATATATATATCTTTTTTTGTTGTATTATGAATCTGGCTTTATTTCTCTTAATAAGTTCCAGTTCCTCCTATTTCCAGTGTTCCTAAAGATTTCTTAACAGTTGAATGAAGTTCCATTGTTTGTATTCCAACTTTTCTTTGTGTTACTCAATGACTGATGGACATCTAGGTTAACAGTTTCCTCATTATTGTGAATAGATAGTTAAGCCTGACATAGATGTACAAGTGTCTCTCCCATATGTTGATTTAAAGGCCTTGGATCTGTATACCCAAGGGTGGTCTAGCTAGGTGATATGGTAATTACAATTTTTAGTAAAGTTTGTATTTATTTACATCATGGCTGCATAAAGTAAAGTCTTTGAGTTCTTCTTCCCCCACATCCTTGCCAGCATTCAACAAATCCTGCTTTTATGGGCATAAGTCTTCATTCACATTCCAAAATAAATCATCTTATTTTGAATTCCATTGTTTGGTAATACTAATGAAAATCAGCATCCCTGAGTAAACTGGACTTATTCCTGAAGCTTAGGGCCTCAGCTTTTCAGTCAGCCACACTGACGTATACCATTTCTTATCAGGAGTGGGGTTTCAGGAAAGGGAAGAGAAGCTGGGAGATTTCAGCATGCTTAAAAATAAAAGGAGGATTAAAATGGTTTCCAGTACTTAAAACACTCTATCCTTATAGACATGTCAATAGATTAATGAATTAGTGATTCAAGTCCATGTAAGACAGTGAAAGTGTAATGACAAACCATTTGCTTAATTCAGAGCACTGGACATTAGATATAGTCCTTAGAAGGGTGGAGTTAGCCATCAACTTTTCCCTTATTTCATGGCTGGCTTTAGGTACCCTACCCTCTGCTCAAGAGAAAGATGAATAATTTACTGCTTTCTGCGAAAATTTACACCAACATGGTCAGGGGTTTAGCCAACAGCCATGCTGCCAGACATGGAGAGGGACACTGATCTCAGTGAGAATCATACATTTCCAGTCTGCTCTTCTGTGTTCGCCAGCTACTGAGTGACCTAGGGCAAGTTACTATCTCTTTCTGCCTCAGTTTTTCTTTCTGTGAAATGGAAGGGAAAATAAAACTCATGTACTTGTCACAGGTGCTTGTGTGTAGACCAGAGAGAAAAGGCACCCAAAGAGTTGAATCCATCAACTGACCGACTATTGATATTACAGGAATTACGGTAGGTAGGTGGGATGGATTACAGTGGCATGCTCATGAACTTCAAGTTGCATATGAAGAATCTAAATAAGATGGCCATTTACTGGGACATCATAATAATGCAGACATGTTTAAAGCATGCCTCTGTTAGGAAGTACTGACCTTGTAGATAGCATGGTGACAATACATGAGGAATGGTAAAGAAGGGATTTCTTGGAAAGTTCCTTTCTAAAAATAATGTGTCTAGCATTATGGATGAAAACAGGAGACACGGGAATGGTGAGGATGAGAGCCTGGCAAAACAGATGCTTTCTCTGTCCCCAAACATGTACACCCACTCACTCTACATACATACATGCAGCCCTACATATACGTACTCCTTTACATATAGCCTGCACATGTAGCCTATGTGCATATACCTATAGATGACACACATTCACTCAGCTATATGCACACACCATAATCTCACGAAAAGCTCATCTCAATATTTAGTTAATGCCTTGTTCACGAGTGCGCCCAAGCTTAGACGTACATGCACACATACAGGTTAGTTGATCTTATAAATACATTTGTACCAACCTCTGTGTAAAACACTAAACAATTATTGTTAGGACCTACTGAAGCCAGCCCTTTTATAATATTAATTTACCTAGATTCCCTGTGAAAAGTTAAGACGCATCTGAAGGATTTTGGGGTACAAGAGGCTTCATGACTGGGGTCTAAAGGGTCTGTGTTATGAACTGCTTCACAAGAAAAGCTACGTATATTTGCAGGAATCCCAGAAATGACATGCAAGTGGGTCTTGGATGTGCACAACCAGCAATCTTCCCCATCTCTTCTGCCCCAACCACATCATATATTCTGGTTTAAAATGTGTGTGTGTGGGGGGGGGTGTGCGTGTCCGCACACACACGCGCACTTAAGAGAGAAAGAGAGAGAGCTCAGAAAAAGAGGGAGTCTAGAGCCAGAAGATACAAAGCCATATACACTACTAATTTTTTTCCATAAATGCTTTTTTAATACTTGAGCTCAACAAAGAAAGTGGTTCACAAAAAAATAATACATTCAGTTCCTTTAATACAATCAGTCTCTTTAATAAGCATATCATGGCTTGATATACAGGCTGTTTTCTTTTTTTTTTTTTAGCCTTGATCTATCTGTCATTTTCTTTCCAAATTTGATTTATTGGTCAATTTCTTGGCAAGATTTGATTTATTGGTCAATTTCTCTTCGAGATTTGATTAAAACACATTACATAAGTCTTTTTAGATCTACTTCTGAATACCGTATGTATTTCTAAGTATAGATGTTTAAAGTCATTATCCATAGATGGTCTTGATTGATGCCTGGTTTTTCATTAGATTTTTTGAAAATATATTTCAGGTAGTCATTTATTCTGTAATCAGAATCAACATAAATAAACTATAAAATCCAATTGTGCTATGAATTACTCCGATCTCAGGTTCGGGGAGAAAAGAAGCTTGAACATAATCAGGTAAAACTAGCTGTCTTGATTTCTCTTCCTGTCGCTGTGACAAAATATCCTAACTAAAGCAACTGAAGGGAGAAGAGACCCACTTTAGCTCACAGTTCAAGATTACAGGCCATCATGGTGGGGAAGCGAAGGCAGAGGGCCACATCCCATCCACAATCATGTTTACTAGAATGATGAACGTTGCTGCCGCTCAGCTCCCCTTATTTATAACAGCCCAGGATCTCAGATGGGGAAACCCTGCCACTAGCTCTGGGAAGTTCTTCCCGCCTCAGTCAGCATGATCAAGAGAATTCCTGACAGACAAGCCTAGAGGCCTCCCACATGACTAGAGATCTCACCAGAGTGACCACTGAGATGAACCACCATACCAGCTTGTACATGCAAGTGCATCTGTATCCACTTTTGTGTGCCGTGTGTGTGTGTGTGTGTGTGTGTGTGTGTGTGTGTGTGTGTGTGTGCATGTCCATGTGTTTGAGTGTAATATATGCCAGTGTGGAGGAGAGAGGGAAACCAGTAGTGTGGATCCTCTCCATCCACCTTGTTTGAGATGGGCTCCCTTCACAGCTGCTAGTCTAGCCTACCCAAGAGTCTTTAGGTTCTCCTCTCCTAGCTTCCCATTTCCATCAAAAACATGGGTTACCAACCCCTGGGACTCCTGGGCTATTTTTTCCTTTTCTTTCCCTTAGATTCTCAGAATCAGAATTCAGATGACAGAGGTGTGTCACAAAGCACTTTAGACTTTCCAGCCATCTCCCCAGCACCCAAATATTTTATTTTGATGGGTCATAGAACGTGGTTCATTCTCTCTTGGTGCTTTTTTATAAACTTCCAGAAGGAGCAAATCTCTTCCAAAGGATTGCCCACCATGTTTAAGAACACAGGAGAAAATAGGACATGACCAGGGATGGGGACAGGTTGGAAGTCTGAGAACCCAGAGTCCTACTTTCTTGCTTACATTGCCAAAGAGGCTTTAGATAAGGATGGTCACTAATCTGTTACCAGTGTGACAGTTCTGCAGTGTAGCAAGTATGGTTACTTTTGTTTGTTTGTTTTTGTGTTTACAAAAGAAATAACCATGCTCGCCCTACTCCAGTCTCAGTCTCATCTTCTGCCAAGTTAGGCATGGTAGTACACCCTAGGGCAGAGATTAAATGTACTAACACATACAGAGTGCTGGGGATTTGGCCATTGTTATCTATTTCAATAACTGATAGGGAGGTATGAAGACAGCTGATAGAGTGTCACTTATGGAGTAACTATGGTGTGCCAGGTGTGGGACAAAGTGCTTGAAGGAATTTGAGCACACTGAGCAGAGGTCAATGTTACAGAGAACCCCAAGTTCTGGCTGAACAAACAGAGCTAAGGTCAGGATAGTGACCATCGGTTCTATTCCAGGCTGTCTCTGCTCTACTTTGCAATGTAACCTTCAGCTCATTAAGAAATCCAAAGATAATTACTGTGGGCTGGGGAGATGGCTCAGCGTGTAAAGGGCTCATTGTGCAAGCACAAAGACCTGAGCAGATCTCCAGCACCCGTATAAAGAGCCGGGGATGGCAGTGTACTCCTGTTACCCCTGCATGGGGGCTGAGTAAGTAAAGACCGGTGGCTCCTAGAGGCCAACAGCCAGCGGGTATCACTGAAACAGCAAATTCTAGGTTCAGTGAGAGACCTTGTCTCAAAGTATAAGTGTAGAGTGATAGAGAAATACTTAGAATTTGACCTTTAGACTATACATGCACACAGATAAGCAAACAGACACATACACACAGACACACAAACACAAACACACACACTATTATTTTGTGTGTGAAAGTTGTTACAGTTCTAAGTCTCTCTTAAAAATTTCAGGTCATTGATGTCATGTCCAAGGTGACAAACTCCTGTGGTTTGGGCAAGGACTAAAGTAGGCTGATTCTCTGCCTCGCCCTTGGCATAGCCATCAAAACGCAGCTTCAATTACACTGGCCACATCCCCAGTGTGGGAACCTCCCTTTGATTGGCATTCCCCCTGAAAAAGATCTCGTTGGGTTCCATTTTGTCTGTCCAGAAGCCAGAGGCCAAAGTGGGTCAACTTGCAGCCCCTGAAAAGTTGCCCGGGTCAAGCCAGTTTCAAGCTAGTCTTATTTCTCTTTTTAAATAGATTCAGATCCTCCCAAGATAGTCTATCTCCAAAACTCTTTGTGAGGTAAAACTTCAAACTTCTTTCCCCAGAAATGTTGCTGTAGAAGTCTACCCACCCATCCAATCAGCTATTACGTGCATCCTGCTTTAGGACAGTAGGAAGTACTGGCCATGTTGAGTAAGCCATTCTGCCCATCTTGCTGACACCTGGAACTTTACCTTGCACCCACCATAGAAACCTCCTTTGGGGCAGAACTTTGGCAGAGAGCTTGGAGTAAACTTGTGCTCACTCCTGTGAAAGACCTGCATTGGCACACTGAGTCTACAGTCCAGTCTGCCCACTCACCCAGCACCTGTGTGCTGACACACCTATGTCAGCCCTGGACAGAGATGCCAGGGGTCAGCCTCATTCCCAAAAGTTCCACAGCCTCTGATGAGAGTGGGCATTCTCTCATTCTTTTCTCTGTGTTCACAAATGGGCTTAGCAAGGCACATGCAGAATAGCATGGTCCTGAGCATTTACTCCCTAGGGAAGAGTTCTACATTCTTCAGTGCTCTGACCACTCTTTCATGATTAATTCAACCAGACAATAATATTAGTGAGTGCATGATTCTTTTTGCTATGTCCAGAAGCTATGCATGATGCAGCAGAAGGATTTCCTTGTGTGACTCTCCCTTGTACACACAATGAAATTGAGGATATAAAAGCTAGGCGACCCGGGCAGATGACCCATGTTCAGACCCATGTTCTGCTAGTCTCTGGAGTATGGCTTTCCAATTTCTCTCATCCACTCACTAGACATGTAGGAGAATGTGAGCTCCATCCAAGATGCTAAGACAGAGGGAATCTATCTTGGGGGAATTTGAGGACCCGTGGAAAATGCTGTCCAGGTTAAAAATGGCTTGGACTTCTAGCAGTTGGAATGAGGTTGCAGAAGGAACATGGCACAAGAAGTGGGAATTGAAGTAAAACAGGTGGACAAGATCACTTTCAAACCAGTGAGACCCTCTTTGTCGCTCCTGGATGTGGCTTCCTGCATTCAGTCCTGGGATAGACATCAGGTAGTTTAAAGACAAAAAAAAAATTAAGATGGTCCTAGAAAAATGGCCTTTGGAAACCTTTTCCCAGGAACAGGAGAGTTAGTTAGTTAGTTAGTTAGTTAGTTTGTTTGTTTATTTATTTATTTATTTATTTATTTATTTATTTATTTATTTATTTATTTATTTATTTTGCTGTGATAAAACAAAGACCAAAAGCAACTTAGAGAGAAGAGTATTCTTTTTGCTCATACCTCCAGGTCATAGGACACCACTGAATGAAGTTAGGACAGGAACTCGAGGTAGAAACAAAGAGGAAGGAACCAAACAGGAATACTTCTTGCTTACTCATTGTCTGACTTGCTCCCTCCCTGGCTTATGCTTTGCTAGCTTTCTAATACAGTTCAGAACCACCACCTGCCTAAGGATGGTGCCTCCCATAGTGGGCCACCTCCTTCATAAATTTGCCATAAGAGTTGGGGATTCTTCTCCCCATGTCTGGTTCTAAGGAAGTACAGCATGGCCGACAGAGTCCCAGCTCTCTAGAAACTACAGCTAGAAATGCAGTTGGGTTAATCATGGTGGGCAGAACTTTTGAGCAAGCAGAGATGACTGAAAAACCATTCCCTATGCCTTCCTCCATTTGATGTGCTGTCTTGAGGCTTCCCCTGAAAATGAACAATTGGCCAGTATATCATAAGGCTGGTGGCAGCGGTCAGATGGCAACACATCATCTTGTATGGGTTCCCTTGCTCCTCGCTTTAACTGTGCTGTACCCTAGCCTGCAATGTCTGGGATTACACTTCCCAGAAAAGGGCTAGAAACTGGTGCTCGCCGCAGGTTTTGCTTGTCTAAGGAACTGCTATGAGAGACAGTTCCCTATGAGCTGCAATCTGAGCTCTCTGAAATGCATTTAGTAGCTTTCATGTCTAGTTCCTTCTCACTCCTCAGGGACGGTACCCTGGTAATTGTTTAACAAGCATCCTTCCTAGGAAAATAAACATCCTTATTGTTAGTGTTTGCCCTTTTCTGTGGTATAAATACTGTCCCTATGACTGATTTCGACCTAGTAACTAGATTATTAATTGAAGAAATGTAAAGAAATGGCCATATCAGACTGATATAAATTATGCATATTAACAGAATAATAAATAATAATTAATAATAAATAATCACAAGTGTTTAGTGAAACTTAACAGGTTAATTAGGAAGCAATGATGTTGCTGCCTAATCCCCTTTTGCATGTGCATGTGTATGTGCATTGCATGGTCCTGAGGGTGTGTCCATAGGTGTAGAAGCAGGAAACCAACATTCGGTGTCATTTTCATGAAGGTATTCACCTCACCTCAAAGACAGGGTGTCTCGTCACTCTGGAACTTATGGCTCTGCTAGACTAGCTGACCAGAAGGCACCAGGGATCTTCTTGCCTCCCCAGCACTGCAATCAAAATCCCGCATCACCACTCCTGGCTTTTTTAAAATGTGACTTTTGGGGATCGAATTCAGGTCCTTGCACTTGCATGGCAAGTACTCTGACTGAGTCCTCTCTGCCGACCTATTTACTACATTTTACTACACCATATTTATACACAATTCTATATAAGTTTACTTTAAACACTGACTGTTTCATGATCAGCTTGCAAAATTCCTAAAACCTTGGCAATCAGATTATGCAAAGCAGTACAAGCTGACTTCAGCACACTACTGTCTCCAAGTGTGTTATACCATCTGGCCATCAGATAGGCATCATATTGATTTCATCATAGCACTGCATCTTTTTGGAATACTCACATATATTTGGGGAGTACCTTTATGATTCGTATTCAGCCTTTACTGCTTAGTCCAAGCAGGTCCAGGAGGTTGGCCGTGGTATACTTCAGCATATTGACTTGGGTTTTCTGCTTTCCATGTTCATAGGTCATCTTTGCCTACACTCAAAACAGCATCCCTTCAGATATGGGTTCTAATAGAGAGGCTGAACTCAACCGTAAAGAAATTGAAGTGTAGGAACTAGTTGGTGTCACTATGTGGTGGATTCAACTACATAAGAGGAGACACTAGGGGTGAGGGTTGAGTGAGAAGTAGACTCTTGAACAAGCTTGTAAGATGTCATTTATTCACCATCCAAAGTCAAGTACAGTGGGCACCCTGTTTGTTTTAGTTATAGGACCTTGGTCACATTAGATCAGCTCTCTCTGCTTATCTTTTTGAGAATAGTTAAAAACAAGCATAGGACTCAACCTACAGGAAGAGGCAAGCATGGTGCTGGGCACACAGAATGTGCTTGATGAGCATCAAGAAGGAAGGCTTTACCACTGTGGGTTCTCTGCCATCCTTACACATACAAGTGATTTTTGGCCAACCTTCAGCTAATGTCGCTCTTCCTCTGCTTTCAGTTCAATTCCATTGCTGCCGCCAGCTCTATCAACACTTGAGCTGTGCAGAAGAGTGAAGCAAGACTTTTCTGCCAAGGTAATTTCCCAAAGTTTCCATTTTTGGAGGAGAAAATTAAAGAATGGCCAAGATCAGCAGTTTGGGGAGAGAAAGGGGAGAAAATGAGCTTCTCTCTGCCAACGGTCTTGTCACAGAATTTTCCAGGCTCCCAGGTGCAGAGGGGAAGTAGAAACTGCCTTGGATGTGAACAAAAAGAGATGGATAGATCAATAAGGTAAGCCCAAAAGATAGCACTGTTTTGGTCATAGGCACTTGCCATAGCCCACGGTTTGTATTCAAGTTCCACCACTTGCTATCTATGTGGCTTTGGGCATGTTCAAGCTTCTAATAGTTTACACCAGTGACCAAGTCTTGGGGGGAAGTGTAGATTAAAGGAGGTACTCTACATTGCAGCAGAGTATAGCCATCTCTCAGTAATCTGAATTATTAATGCAAGCTCAGGGGTCATGTGTAATTTCTCATCTGTTCAACTAGCTAGCATTAAAGGCCTTGTATATGCCCAGTGCTATGGGAAAGCAAGGGTGTAGAGGAGAAAAACAGACTCATCCCAAGGGGATGAGTGTTAGTGAGGAGATGTACAGAGAGATACTGTGGGGGGCCAAACCTTTGAAAGCTAGAAGCTAATTTAGGCAGTATGAGAAAGTAAGTTTTAAGCTGAGGCCTGATGGATGCTTAAGAAGGGCAGAGTGTGTCTGATGATGTGAGGAGAGTAACTCAGGGGAATATATCGGGCCCTCTCTCCCACCTCTGTGTATCAGAATAAGGCACCTATCTTGGCATCTGAGTATCATGTTGGGCAAGCCAGCAGGAGATCAATTATTCTGTGCAGCCCAGTGCCATAGCCCTGAGTTGTTCTGGTCTCTTATGACCTTTTTTATTTTCACAATGAGTGTCAGAAAGACCCAGAAATGGCAAGAAAAGGAATTGTGTCCATTTATACTTCAATTAAACTAAGAAGGAAGAGGAAGATGGAAGTTAGGAAAGGGGGAAGAAGGGAAAGAAGGAAGGAAGGAAGAAAGGAGGGAGGGAAGGAAGTTGACTGATGAATCTACTCTGTGGTAATGGTGGGTTGCCTTTTCCTTTGGTTACTACATTAATTTAATATCACACAAGTTCAGTTCTTCTTTGGGCTAAAATTAAAATGAATCGAAACTGTGGACCAAACTTTGAATAAGATTATCACAGAAAGAAAGAAAGCAGGATATAGTGACCTATCCATGCAATCCCAGAATTCAAGAGACTAAGGCAGGAGGATCTGGAGTTCAAGGCCAGCCTGAGCTACATAGTGAGATTCTGTCTCAAAACAAGAAAAAGAAAGAAAGAAAGAAAGAAAAGAGAGAGAGAGGGAGGAGGGAGGGAGGAGGAAGGAGGGAGGGAGGAGAGAGAAAGGAAGGAAGAAAGGAAAGGAAGGAAGGAAGGAAGGAAGAAGGAAGCAAACAACAAAAAGGAAGTGAGTTGCAAAGATGGTTATCACTCTCCTAAAGAAACACAGGTGGGAGTTTTAGTTAAAGGTAAGGACACAGTTCTTGATCCCCAGGTTAATGTCCAGGTGACATAGATACTCCCAATGTACCTCAGTGTCAAAGGTTGAGTTTAAGAATCTAGAGTAGAAGTTCTCAATCTGTGGATTAGGATCCCGTTGGGCCCTGCATATCCAACAGTTAGATGACAATTCATAACAGTAGCAAAATTAACAGTAGCAAAGCAGCAACAAAAATAATTTTATGATTGGGGGTCACCACAATACGAGGAGCTTTATTGAAGGGTCACAGCCTTAGGAAAGAGTGAGAGTCAATAAAAGAACCACCTCCTGTATGGGTTTCATATATGTTCCAAGATTCCTCCCTCATTCTGGAAGGCTTCTGAAAGCTTAGAGATAGCCACCAACTAACTTCCCTGCTTTCTCCCTTGGAAGCAAAGCAGCTTAAACCCAGAGTTTGTTTATAAACCTTAACTGGCTAGACACATGTACTTCTCTCCTGAACCAACAAAACCCCACAGAGTCTCCTCTCTGGCCCTCTAGGTTAGCTCCATATTCTTTGTATGTTTGTTTTGGGGGGAAGTTGACTTTAATTGCCATCTCTGAAACCACAGTGTAGCTCTGACACAAGTGTTGAGCCCAAAGACCTTGACTGTGGTTTGAGTGGGCTTAGCTATTAACTGAGTGGGCACCATCATGAACTCAACTTGAGGAGACCCCTGGATTTCGGCTCTGAATGGTTTGTGAACGCATGCGCGCGCGCGCACACACACACACGCACGCACACACACACACACACACACACACACACACACACACACCAGACACCCTCATTACAAGAGCCACTGTTGAAAGCACACAGCAATTTGGTTTACCGCTTGAATTACACTGGCCGTCCACATCACAAGATCCAGAAGGCGCTGGTTTGTTCTTCTCAACAATGTGTAGCTCTGTTCAAACTCTGAACTCAGGACAGCTGGCAAGTCAAAACAAATCTGGCAGGGAAGTCTCCAAGGAATAGACAGCTAGAGTCACAGCAGCCACCCAGCACCTCCCCGTTCATGTACCTGTGTCCTGGTCTCTCATTCAGTAGCAAAAGTAGAAACCGACACCAAGTAATTGAAAAGCTAGAGGCTGAAAAGCTGGAGATTCCACTGTTTTATTGACTTGTAGCTGCAGATAAATTGACTATAATTTACTTCAAGAGTAAATTACAAGGTGCTCATAAGAAAAAAAAAAAGAACAAAAGAAAAGAAATTGCTACGGGTCCCTAATTAAGATGTTAAACATGATTTCTTTTAAGGATCAGGGGACAGTCAGAGATGAACGCTGCTGACAGTGCCATGTTTAACTCTGTACACCTTCCTTCACGCCATCACAATAGCTTTGCTTTTGCTGATCTGATGGACAGATGTGGTGAGCTGAATACAGAGACTTGCTGGAGAGCTCTCGTACTGCACACTACTGTTTCGGCTTCACCAGGTTTATTCTGTCCCATGTCTCTGTCACTAAGGCAGTTCTATGGGGGAAACTCCAAAGCCACATACAGTACTGGTAACCTCAATCGTTTAGTCAGAGAGACCAATAGGACTTGAGGCAAGAGGAAGATGAGATATCTATAAAAACCTCCATCTGGGCTTTGGAAAGCAAGTGTAATCATTACAGCATTGAATCACACATAGACGTACACCCGTACCATATACAGACACACACACTTATACACACATCACACATACATACACACATACACACTCATACACACATCTTACTCACATACAAGCACACACAGTCATACATGTATATCCCACATATATGCATATGCACACATATACTTCACACACACATCATACACATACACACACTTCACATACATACTCATACATACAATCACATACACGCGCATGACCACATACTTCATGCACATACATCACATACACGTCACAAACATAAAATCACACATGAACACACACCTATCACACACAATCATACACGAATATACACATATCACATAAACTTCACACACATAAAATAACATATGAATACACACACATATCACACACAGTCACACATAAATATACACACATCACACTCGTATGAATACCTACAAACATATACACAGACCTATACATGTGTAAATACAAATATACACAGATGACTCCACAGAAACATATACACATATACATCTGTACACATGAATATACACACATAACTAAAAGTCAACGGTCCTTAGCAGATGTACAATCATGAACTGTGTTTGGGGGAGAAGGACATGGGAGAGTCTCCAAAGCCAAAGCCAGCTGGAACAATGATCCCCATAACTTGGAATAAAAGACCCTAGGTTGGGAAACGGGAAACAGTGTGCTTGGGAACTTGATAAAAGTGGCCTCCAACGCTGGGCCTGCCTATACAAACTATCTGGCTTCTTTTACTTATAAAATATTTGTTGAGGGCTTTCAGTGGGTCTGACAACGAGGTAGGCGCTGAGGCAGCCAGAATGGACACAATGGTACCTCAAGTCTCAGCATGAGCCATTATCCCCAAACTAAGGACCACAATGAACAGTGTCTAGTTCTGTTATGGCTTAGATACTATCTGTTACCCTCGTCAAAGCCCGTGTGCTAAAGACTTGGTCCCCAACTGGTAGATAAAATCACTCAGAGACGCTTTGATCACAAAGGTTCTATCTGAATCAATGAATTCCCACATTGATGACTTCATAATCAGATGGTGTGTTTAGGAGGTTACACAAATCAGGAAGTGATACCTAGAAGTAGGTCATCTGGGACGTGACTGTAAAGGCTATGCCTGCTTCTCCATGCTTTCCTTGTGCTGTCTCCTCGACATACTTCCTCCAACACACTCTTCTGACTCGGCTCTCTGTCAACCATAGGATCATTGCAGTGGTGGCGGCTAAAAAGTAACTGAAACTTAGAGCCAAGACAAATCCTCTTACCAAATTGTATCCCTGATGTATCTGTCATAGGGATGAGAAAATGTCCAACACATATTCTTTCCACCTTATGTCCCTATGTCCCTAAATTCTCAAAATGCTATCCTGTCCATAATTATGTGATGAAGAAGAAGAATTGCTTGTCTCCTAACAGCCGGGTCTGATTAGCCCAGCAGCCTGTCTATAGTCTTCATGGCACCCAGAACAATTACACTGAACTTTGTGCTTACACTCCATCAACAGAAAGGATGTGCAGGCCCAAGGCTGGTTTTGTTCCCACATGTATTCCCAGGATTCCATGGTTTCAAGGGCAGTTACTCCATGGGTGAGATATAAAATGAGGATCAGTAGAGGGGAGGAGAAACAAATGGCCAATGTCCTTTCTCACTGTACTCTAGGACCTAAGAGTTGGAAACACGGTCCTTATCCTGGGGGGGAAACGTATCCCTCGAATTGAGTGGTCTCTTAACTAACCAGACATACAGGGCTTTTCTATACACTTCTCACCCTGGAAGCTAAGTAAAAACACTGAGCGTTTCTTTCTTGTCCTCACTCCTGACTATAGACATCAGAGGGCAGACTTTTAACATTTACAGATGGGAGACTTAGGGATAAAGCTTTAAGCTCTGTCCAGTCCGTGTGTGTGTGTGTGTGTGTGTGTGTGTGTGTGTGTGTGTGTGTGATGTGACAGAGAGAGAGAGAGAGAGAGAGAGAGAGAGAGAGAGAGAGAGAGAGAGAGAGAGAGATGTAAGTGAATGTATATGCTTTCATATGGAGGTCAGAGGGCAGCCATGGGTATCTTTCCTTGGGTACTGTGCACTTTGTCTTGGAGACAGGGATTTTCACTGGCCTGGAGTTCAGCAAGAAGACTAGAGACCAAGGGCCAAGTTGTCATCTGTCTCTGCCTTTCCAGCACTAGGATTAAAAGTTGCACATACTTGGATTACTTTTTTCAATGTGGGTTTGGAGGAGAGGACTTGGGTCCTCGGGTTTGCAAGGAAAGCATTTTACCAGCTGAGCCATTTCCCTAGCCCCATAATCCTCATTCTCAAGTCTCAACAATTTTGAGAGGGTCCTATTCATTGAATGATATGTTCCCAGACACTATCCCAGCCCCTGCCATAGGTTAAGACTTCCTGATCTGTGTTTTTTGATTTGCAGCCAAAGGAAAGCAAAAACCAAACTCTCTAGGACCCTCTTTAGGACTTCACAAGCATCTACCAGATGTTTTTTTAAAAAATCTTCCATCCTTTCTTATGTCTGTCCATCCATTTTGCAAATACCAGGTCACTGGCATGTGCAGGTATTAGACTAGTGTTTTCCACTATGCAAACAAACTATGAACTACCCCTCAGGTTTGCTTGACACACTGGCTAATGCATGTCCATTAAACCTTGAACTATCCAGAAACTACAGAAGGCTACATTTCCAGCTAGTAATTAGAGAGTTTGAACCAGATTTCTCAGGTAACATCCATACTTGTAAGCTAGCACCCTGACCAATGTGGTAACCATAGACCACAGGTATATCCACAGCACTTGAAATGTGGCCAGTGTCTGAAGAACTGAATTATTAATCTTACCTACATCTAACTATTATACTATCATATTTAAAACTATTATACAATCATATCTTATTTTCTCTCCTCACACACCTCTATTGTGTCTGTTTTGGTCAGACTTGGAATTAATTTTACATTAACTTTGTGGAACACATATCATCCATATTGAGAGTCACAGCAAATTTCAAAGACTTGGAACAAAACAAATGATTATAAAAATAGGCTATGAATAAATTGTTTGAGTATGCATTGATATGATAATTTTGATGTAGTAGTTTAAAATAATATTAAATATCTTTCCACCTGTTTCATTTTATTTCGTAAAGGGGTTGTTAAACAGTGTAAGACTAGAAATGGGACCCCATCTATGTTTCTTCCTAGATAAGTAATATATTTAGTAGTAAATAAATAGCAAAAACAAACATACCCACATGTAAGGTTGACTATTTAGTGATCTCAGGTAGGTGTTCTGTGATGTTCCTCATACACCCACAGCAGTGCCGGGAAGGAGGGATGCTTTTACCCTCTGTGAGCTTTCATGTTGACAACATGTGGGGAGCAGCCTCCTCAGAGCTGAATTAGAATTGATCATTTTGGACTTCTGAATGTTTGTAATTTCATGGTCAAAAAAAAAAAAAAAAAAAAAAAACAAAAAACAAAAAACAAAAAACCCTTTCCAGGAAGGTGGGACACATTCAAGTGGAGCAAAGATTTTTTTTCCAATAGTCTCCTTTCCCAAGGTCATTGCTAGATCCTCAAGGACTCCTGAGATCCATGAATAATTAAGTGTGAAGTCCTATAGGATAATCACTCTCCTTCTTACCTCCATTAAGTTTTTTGGTTGTTGTATTAGAGTATATGGTAAGTGTTACTAATAGGTGTATCCCACTGTCGTGGCTACGTTTCTACTGCTGTGACAAAACACCATGACTGAAAGTAACTTGAGAGGAAAGAGGCTAAAGAATTAACCAGGACAATTAACCCCACGTCAACTTGATACATCAATACAACTATTAAACCATAACCTTTCCTTTTCTGTTTACCCCCCGAGAGCTCACACTAATATCAATATTGCAATATAAAACATGCCTCAAGTGTAAGTGTCTTAGTCTTTAAAACTTCAAACACTTTAAAAGTTTAAAGTCTCTTTCAAAAAGGCTTTCTAAAAATTCTAAGTCTCTGTAACATATCCAAAGTCTACCAGTTAATGGCTTCTATAAAATAAAAAAGACAAGGCAAACACTTTTACTCCAAGAGGGAAGAATCTGAACAAAACATACCCAAAACTTCACGGCGTAAATTAAATCTTACAGCTTAATGCATGTATATAGATTTACTCACAATCTTCACTGCTCTCCAGTGTTTGGGCAGTTCCACCTCTCTAGTTTTTCTGTTTATCGTACATATACCTCTCCTGTAGGCTCAGGCCAGCTCACTCCACATATGCTACTCTCCTTCATGGATATCCCATAGTCCTGGCATCTCCAATACACTGGTGTCTCCAGAGGTGCTCCTTTACTCTTCAAGGAGTCTGATCCCAAGCTATGGTGCAAAGCCTCAGCTTCTCTTCATGACCCTTTCAATCCAGAGATTTCTAGCCAGTACCTAGCCTCAGCTGTTCTCCATGACCCCTTGGTGCCTTTAAAAACCAACATCATCTGGAAGACTCTTTTACCAAATTTGGATGCCAGAATGAAATATTGCCTCACTCCCCTCTGGACCACAGCATCTGTGGAGAAAGTACTCGCAGAAGACTTTACTTTGGTGATGCTGTCCCCTCTTAATCATTATTAATTTCCTAGTTCCAGCTAATCTGTATTAATTGGCATACCAACGCAAAGGTGTGCTTCAAGAGTGGTGGCAGTCTCTCCTGAGCCACAGCTGATTCTTCTGTTCCATCTGACCAGCACGACATTCTTAGTTCAAAATATCACATGGACAGACTTCTTAGAGCCTTACAAAGGCCCTCACGCTTCCCTCTGAAAACGCACAAGACAAACCACCATCCACTGCTCTCAGCGTTCGCTTCCACAGTCCCCAAACAGCTCATTAAGCTCTGAGAACGCAATGGCTTTTCCAGCCCAAAGTTCCAAACTCCTTCTGCATCCCTTCGGTGAAATGTAACTAGGCTTGGAACAGCCATAGCTCACTCTCTGGTGCTAATTTCTACCTTGGTTAGGTTTCTATTACTGTTCTAAAGCACCATGACCAAAAGTAACTTAGGGAGGGAGGGGTTTATCTGGCTTATCCATCCTGATCACAGCCCATCACGGAGGGAAGCCAAAACAGAAATCAGAGCAGAAACCTGGAGACACGGACTGAAGCAAAGGCCATGGAGGGATGCTGCTTATTGGCTTGTTCTCCATGGTTTGCTCAGCCTATGTCTGTCTACCATCCAGGACCACGTGTCCCAAGGAGGCGCCATCCTCAACAATAAACAAACCCTCTCACAGCCACCATTAATTTAAAAAAATGCAGGAATGTGTCTTCTAGCTATTGCCCAGAAGAGTCTTTCTTCCCTCTGGTTGCACAACAAGAAGGAAAGAAATTGTGAGGAAGAATATTGAAGGAAAAGTCCACAGAATAAGAGCAACAGGGGCAAGGTAGAGCCCAGGTGCAGGCCATCGGAAGTGACTATAGACCTATTGTGATGGCTCACTTACAAGTCAAATATGTGTTAGCCTAAAGTCTGCTGTGGTGGAGGGACACGGGAAGGAGTCCCATGTTTATTTACCTCCTTTTTACCTTTATGGCAGCTCTTGGAAAAGGAAGCACTTGGTGCAAGTCAGTGATGGCCTTTTCATGACTCTGTTTCTAATGAAAATCCAGACTGTAGGCAAGTGTGCTGAATCAGGGTGGCTAGGGGAAATCTGGTGGCTTTGCCACCACGGGCAAGCATGTGTACTGGATCTCGACCCATCAGATACTGCTAGGATGAATCCCATGATGAGTCCCAACCACTGGCAGACCCATGCCGTGTGATGGCAGCAGATGCTATGTGTGCACAGATCGAGTCTGTGATGTTCTCCTTGTACCTATTGAGAGCTAGAACAAAGCGATGTTCCTATTGGCTTTCGATGGGCTTCCATAGACACCTTGGTCCTTGCCCACCATGTATGACTAAGACCCAAAGTCCAAGGATGGTGGACAGAAGAAAGAGCTGACATCACCTAGACATAGTCTTCTATCAATCAAAGTCTCCTAACCAATCCCAAACCAGAGCTACTGAACAGAGATTAGAAATCATGTAAGTAATCCACAGAATGCCGTGTTCAAGTTCCCACCATGGAAAATCCTTAAGAATCTAGTATATGGGTTCTATAAGCTGTGACCCATAAGAGCCCAACCCAATACATGGCCTAAGCAGTTGTGTAAGTAAACAAAAATGCTGGACGGAGTGATGAATTGCTCAGTTAACATGGTGTTTGCCTTGCAAGCATGAAAACCTGAGTTCAATTCCCCAAAGCCCATGTAATAAGAACCAGGGGTGATGGTGGCTGTGTGTAATCCCAGCACTGGTGAGGTAGACTCAGAAACACACTTGTCAAGTTTAACTCGTTGACAAGTGCCAGCCCGTGGGAGACCTTACTTCAAAATTCCAAGGTAGATAGGACCTGAGGAACAACAGCAGAGGTCATTTGTTCTTTTGCCTTCACATACACATGTTCATGCATGTGAATGAACATCCTCAAACATGCATGTGCATGTGTGTCTATGTGTGCACACATACACACACAAACACGCATTATTCAATCAGTGCCATTTGTTTTATGGTATTTGGATTTATGTTTTTTGTTTTCGTGTGTGTGTGTGTGTGTGTGTGTGTGTGTGTGTGTGTGTGTGTGTGTGTGTTTGTCTCTCCTTTAAAATAAATTGCAAAAAACAAAACTAAAGGGAAAATTCCACTAGTTGGTTCCCTTGCTTCCGTTTCTTACATCCCTCCTGTGCTAATACAGGTCCCATTTAGTGAGGCTACATGAAGCTTGACCACAGGCAGGTGAAGCCTTGCCCTGTCATTTCACCCCATGTTGGGAAGGTCAAGCCAACAATTCCCCCAGATGAGGCTCATAAAACCCTCCTGAATACCCCAGATTACACAGCTACGAAGTGATATAGTGAAGGCTGAACCGGAGTCCATTCTAGGCCAGCAGCAGGCTCCTGTCTGCCTTGCCGAGTTTTCTGTTCCATGACAAACTGGTTTTTATCTCCCAGGGACTGCCTCTCCTGCTGGGGACACAAATGTGAAGCCACTGATCTCACTCCTATGCGCCTGGTCCAATTAGACTCCCGAGAAACACTAACTGCTTAGACGTGGGGCCACTGTGCAGAGAACACTATTCTTAACGGTTAAGATGACACTGAACCAGTTGGGAGAGGGTTTGCCTCTCATGCGAGAAGCCTTGGATTTGGTCCCCAGCACTGTATAATCGGGGATGGTGGCTTAGCCTGTTATCACAGCATTAGAGAGGTCAAGGCAGGAAGATTAGAGGTTTAAGTTTGACTACATAGCAAGGTCCAGGCTAGCTTGTGTTGCAGGAGACCATGCTTCAGATCTGAGACACTCCTGCTTCTCCTTACTACCTCCACGGTACCTCAAAGACTCAGTGTTCTGCATTCCCAGTGAGCAGGTACTGTTGGTCAGGCAGCCGGCCTTCCCATGTCCAAGGAGGCTGTCCCCAGAAAGAGTCCTCTACACACCAGCTGATGTCCCTGGAGCTTCCCACTTATTTTTATAAGGCTCTAAGGTGACTTTTCTCCTATATATGAGGCTGGGAGTTAAGCTTAATGTACAAACCTATATTTTACAAAGCGTCAGGTTGGCCTTCTCCTATCGACAGACTCGGGAGCTGAGATTTATTACAGAATGGTAATCAGGCAAAAGAATAAATACACTGCACCTTTAATTCATTAATCACCTCGGAAAGCAAAATGAACTACAGTAAAGAAGACAATATGTTTTCCAATGGTGGGGGTGGGGGAAGAGGGAGTCGGTTACTCAATAAAATCTGTCGCTAAAATCCATTTTGTGCTCAGATTAGAGCCAGGATGTTTTGACTCTGACGCTGAACTCCTACTGGGATCTGGTCATTTTGTAGAGGAAATGGGACGGACATGTCTGTGGGTGAGACCTGGGTGTCCCTGTTGTCCATTGCTGGGTGCCTATTGGAACTCATATCATGAACCATACACATGTGTTAGAAAAATGAGACAGGAGGTTGTATTCTCCCTAGTCACTGCTGCTGGGCACAGGGGATAAGGGAGGGAATGAACTGGCTCCCATCTTGAGTCTGGTGTTTAGAGATGACCCTTTTCCTGCTCTCAGAAACCTGGTGACTAGAAGGGAGCTGCCCTTCTTTCTCTTCAACAGGCCCACAGGGTGAGCAGCAGGGAGCCAACATCTATGCAGCCTTCACCGTCAAGGTCTCCGTGAGGAGGTAATCACACTTAATGTTTGCCTGGAACTTTAAGAGATTTCCTCACTTCATCCTTACAACCAGTCTGCAGAGGATGGCCCTGGAACTGACTAGAGAGGACTCTTCACACCACTGTGTGACTGTCTGGGAAGTAAAGAACTACCATCTATTGATCAGACCCCTCAGAACTCTCCCTGCAATGTGGATCCCCACTCACTCTTATTGACATCGAGAAAGTTGGTTTTGATTATTCCCACTGTATACACGGAGTCAAACCCTGACCACAGAATTTAAACTGGATTTCTCTACTTGAGCATGATTAGTAGTGAGGGATGGCCCATGGCTTGTGGTGCTGACCTGGGCATGTAGGACCTAGGCATCCTCTCTGCCAATCATGGCAAACTAGATGTTGCTGAATGTCCCTGACAAGCAATACCATCCGAAGTTGAACCTCATTGTCTGAAGCAAACTGTTGAGGCCATGTAGAGGAGAGCTCCAGAGTGGAGAATTGTGCCTGATTCCTACATTAGATGATTCTCTAGGTGTCCCTTCAGATATTTGGAAACTGTAGGTCTCCAAAAACACAATGTGTTCTTCTTCCAGTACCATCTGGGATGTACTTAGAAGTGTACATGCTTGAGGTCTGGGGAGTTGGCTCAGTCAGCTAAATGTTTACCTGGCAAGCACAAGGACCCAAGTCTGATTCCAAAAGCCTACATGAGCAAAGAAGTCGACATGATGTTTGTGTTTCTAACCCCAATGTTGGAGAGGTAGGGACAGGTGGATCCCTAGGGATCACTGGACAGATAGCCTAGCCTACTTGCCTCCTTAATGAGTTCCGGGTCAGATTCTTTCTCAAAACAACGGTATAGGGATAGTTCCTGAGGAAATCGTATTTCCTCTCACCTTCATAGACATGTACATATACATATACTAACTCTCTCTCTCTCTCTCTCTCTCTCTCTCACACACACACACACACACACACACACACACACACACACACACACACACACACACACACACACATGTATGCTTCTGAACGTCATGGTTCTCTTCCAATGATGTGTCTAGATGTGTCTACATGTCTACTGTTTTACAATGTTCTTGGTTGCCAACTTGACACACTTGGGAAGAGAGAAGCTCAATTAAAGAACTGCCTTCATCAGATTGGCCTGTGGGCATGTGTGTGGACAGTGCTCTCCTTAGGCAGAAGGGCCTCAGAAGAGTAAGAAAGGGAACTGAGCCTGAGCCTGGGAAGAAGTTGATGAACAGTGGTCCTCCATGGTCTCTGCCTCCAGGTTCCTGCCTTGAGTTACTGACTCCATCGATATTGGGCTACCCCTTTCTTCCCTAAGTTGCTTTTGGTCATTGCATCTATACAACAGAAGAAAGAGATCTAGAACACTTGTTAGTTTCTGTATTGGCTCAAGAGGTTAAGGCAGTCACTGAAATAAGTATGAAGGGTGTTCACTAAGTCTGATGCATCTGCACAGTAAAAGAGTGGCTAGCATCGGGGGAAATACTAATTTTTATTGGTAAGATAGTAGAGTTCAGAGATTTCATGAATCCATTCCCTCTGCAGCCCTGGCCAGCCATTCTTGGCCCTTCTGCTTTTCTGTTCCTCCTGGCCCATGGCAAGCCATGGGTGGCCTGACTCTTCCTCTGAGATTTTTCTTTGACACCCACAGACCACTCCTGCTTTGTGTTTCTCTTCTGTGTGTCTCATCGGATTGGCTGATGTTGCAACATCAGCCACACCTTTGCTATTTGCCTGCTGAGCAGTCTTATCTCCAGGGCCTCCTTACACAGTGGGGTGCTGTGTTAACTGTATAAAAACTGGCTGCGAATGTATGGAAAGGTGTGGAAAGGATCCTTCGTTTTAGAGTTGTGTTGGTCCCTCTTGCAAATATTCCAGTCATGGACAGTTTGGTGCCACCTATGTTAGTCCTTGGATGTAGAACTGAGAAAATAGAGATGCACACTATCCACATGAGACAGGAAGGGTAGTCTGTGGAACCAAACAGCCCAGCATGCTGTAACAGGAGAACTCCCTCTCAGGTTGAAGGGCGAAGAACCAGATATGAGGTGGTACGAAAGGAAGGCACAGTTATTGTCTGTCAAACAGACTGACTACAGGAGGGTCAACCTTAAATCCCAAGGCAAGTCATTCTGTGTTTCTGATCCAAAGAAGACAAGGTTGCTGCTGGTCACTTCTGCTCCCACCCCCAACCCCCGCCCTGTGTCATCCCCTCCCCAGTGACAGCAACCAGGTTACATTGGGCACTTCCTAGGAGTCTCAGCTGGGTCATTTAACTTGTATAACAATCTCATAGGCCTCTTTGTAGCATCCCTCTTCCCCATTTGAAAGATTAGGAAAGGAGGCATGTGGAGAGGGGAAGTGACTTTGCCAAAGTCACAAGATTTGAGAAGATCTGGCCTCTGTGCCTGTCTCATCATTGGCTCTCTGTTTAGGAATGCCCAAGTGTTCCCAACAGGAAAATGAAGTGCTTGTTTTTCATATCAGAGATTGGCTGAGCTAACAGTACCCAGGAGAGAAGAATTCCCCAAAGATACCCACTCTCTGGTCTGTAGAGAGCCCGGAACTGCACAGTGACTGGAGATGACAGAGAAGGAGGAGGCTCAATATCCTGGAGGGACAGCCCCACATGGCAGCTCCCATCTCTCTTTTATATGGTGATCTCACATAAACTCTCATTTTACAAATGGTTCCTCTGCTGGAACCAAACAAAATAAAACGAGTTTGAAAATCTCTGGGCCATGCCAAATCCTTAAATTTATGGAGTCAGTAACTGAAGCCTGGGGAGCTGCTAGCGGTCATTTTGACCACTCCATATTTCTCTTCTAACTTGCCAGAGTGTTCAGAGACTACAAGACTAAAATAACTTGGAGGGATTTCTCAGAACATTCAGTAGAGCTTAGTTGCCTCCACCCCATGAGGGAAAGAGCTAAGACAAAATTTGAAGCCTGCTACAAACAGGACCCTCTGACACAAGGCACATAAGTTTTCCCTCTGTGTCCTCCACTGGGGGACACTGTGTGAACTGGGCACTGTCCACCTGTTTCAACACTCACTCACACCCTTATTGATGGTGAGAATGCTCCTACCTTGCCTTGCTACTACTGTGTAAGATTTCTCTGTAAGCTGTCTCCCCTCCATTTAGAGATTTCCCCCTAAAGACAAGGATGTCGAAGAATTGTAGCTGCACCTTTGCTCGCCACCCTCCGCTGGGTTCTTTCGGCATTTCTCTCCACCTAGCAGAATACCCTGGGTCCACTGCTGTGTTTTAAGATATAACTCACAAATTAAAAACTGAACGAAGAAACACATTTTTGTGTCAATGGCTTAAGGGGATTCTTTCTCTAAGCTACAGTTCAAGCTTTCTTAGTCCTTTTTACATTTGTAGCATTTTGGAGCAATTTGCTGGAGTCAAAGAAAGCAGTGAAATTCCCACAACTGACTTCAAAGCCCCCCAAATCCTGTATCAGTGGAGGGGAGTCTGGTAGCAACCCCAGAGGGGACGTTATTCAAAGAGGCATGTGTAAAAACGTGCTAGGCATTTTTTGCCCAGGCATCTGCGATTGATGTTAGTGGCAGACACGTGACCAAATCCCCCATGTAGTTCTTTGAAGAAGCGCCCCCTCCTTTTCTTCTCCCCAATACCGTGAATCGTGACGAGGCAGCTGATACAGAAAAGAGCAATAGATAACCCCCTGCTTCAGCTCCACGTGCAGTGCCCGCCTTGATTCAGCGGATGCACGTGAGGCCCCTTTACCCAGAGAAAAGTGTGGAGCAAAGTTTGCAGACAGGCAGATGGATGACAGAGAGATGGACAGACGGACAGATGACCTAGGAGGGGGAGAGGATGCGTTGCCTGGACGGGCTGCCACTGAGTCATGAATTCCAGTTGCAAACAGAGATGAGGGCAGCATGCAATACTTCAGACTTCCAGGCCCCTCATTTCCTTTCTGCCTCCCTCCCTCTCTTTCCTCCCTCCCTCCCTCCCTCCCTCCTGTTGTTCACTTTTATTCTCTGGCTGACCTTCCAATCCCTTCCTTGAGCCCAGCACTGCCTACTCATCTTGGACTGTGTTTGAGACAATGCTTCCTTCTCAGCTTCTACACATAAGTCCTCTGCTTGTTCCAGTCGCATCTCCAACAGTACGCCCATTTTCCAGTGTGCAAATAGCACCCTGTGATTGTCTAATTAAATACTAAAAGTACTTCGAGTGTGTGTGTGTGTGTGTGTGTGTGTGTGTGTGTTTAATGGCAAAACAGTCAGAATGAAAAAAAGTGTCAATAGATCTAAAACATAAATCACCCGGTAGAACTGTGGCTCAAGGCCCAGCCTGTAATGCTTGCCTTGAGCATGGAGACCCAAGTTCAATCCCTAAAATACAAGGAAAACAAAAGCAAAAACAAACAAACCAAAATCAAACAAACCCCCTAGAAAACAGGTATAATGGTATAGACTTGTACCTCAGTTCTGGAGAGGAAGAGCCCAGGCTAACTAGCTAAATAAAATAAAATAAAATAAAAATAAATGAAATGAAACACAATGTTCAGGTGACACTTAATTTGTTATCCAAGTAAGAAAACTTCACCCATAAAAGACACAGCAGTTGTCAGGGGGATTTTTGAAAAGCTAGAAGAGAGTTGAAATAATTTTTAAGTCTTAGCAGGCTGTAAAGATGTCTTCTTGGATGTTTCACAGCCTTCTAAGGCTGTTATCACATGGGAGTACATGTTTGGCCAGTCAACTACTTATTCAGGGAGACCTGCGCTTTGCTCGAAAAGCACTGAGCCCATGGTGAGCCACTCACCATCAGACAGCTCAGGGTCAAACACAAGAACACTTAAGGCGTGGACGCCACTGTCACATGGTCTCAGCATCCAAGAGGGGAGGTGAAGCTCGCAAGGCCATCTTCTTACAAGGTAGAGTCTTCAACACAGGTGTGTGTGTGTGTGTGTGTGTGTGTGTGTGTGTGTGTGTGTGTAAAATCATTGGTGTCTGCAAAAGTCTGTGCAAATAATTTGAGGATGCATCTATCTTTGTAATTTGATCACTGAATAATTATTCTCTTTTCTGTGTGGATTAATTTTTAAAGGCACCATAGTGTAAAAATTTACCATTCCACCAGCTCAAATCCGTATCTCCTCTGGTTCACCCATAAGTCTGTGAGATGCTAGGTGCACAGCTGATTGTATAACCCTCCTTGGCTTCTAGGTCAATCACACCCCCTCATCCCCCTCTTAAAGAAAAAAAAAAAAAAGAAGTTTGTGACATGTGATCCTGCAAGGCAGTTGGGGGAATGGGACCCACCCACATCCTGGAGCTATGTTGTGGCCAAGTCAGGTTTAAATTGGAGGCTTCGGAGCTCTGGTCTCCTTTCCCCCAGGGACCTTCTCTGACTGCCTTGGCCTTGCTCATCATGAATAGAGTTGATGTTTCTAAAGGACTGAGGAGGCCAGATGGAGTGGGAAACACAAAGCGATTGTTCTGCCCTTCTCATCTGAGACTGGACCTGGGAGATGCTGAGTTATCAGAAGGACAAGAATGTGGGAGCTCTGCCAGGGGCTCCTTGGCTCTCTGGGTTTTCTATAGATGCTGGTGCCCCCTGCATTCTTCTCCAGAACTCCTCATTCCTCCTTACACACTGGAATGTCTTGGGATTGTTTAAAATAAAAACACTGGTGTGTGAGCTCACCCACCCCTTGAGGTCCTGATTTAATTGACTTGAGGTAGGGCATTAATGATTTTGGAAGCACTATCTAGCCAGGATAGACAGACAACCCATCTTCTAGGTTCAGAGATGTGCTTGTGCCCAACCCCTCACATCCCTGCCTCCAAACCATGAGTCTTGAGCACTAATTTTCACCTCATACATTGGTGCCAGACCACTGTGGTAGTCTCATCCAACCCTTGTCTCAGAAAATAGGACTAAGCAAGAAACTGACCCAAGGACCCTCCCCTAGCTCCTGCTCAGTGGATATTGGGTGAGCCAATCAGTTCTCTTCTGAGTTGGGGAACCCAGAATGTCCAGATAACCTCTGATGGAGCCTTAAGATCAAAGGACATGTTTGGGGTGGGACTTGGGAGTGAAGGTGGCTTCCACATATACCCCAAGGCAGAGGCACTAGAAAGAGGGTCCGAGAGGATGAACTTGTATACTCGGTTCTCACCCAAGCCATCTTGGATTCTCCTCCTTTTAAAAAGGAACCCCAAACTGAAGGCTGCTTTCAGAGCTGCAGACTCCCTGGTCTGAACCCTAGGAAATTGAGTATTCCTTGCAGAAGCTTTGACCCTTTGGATGGCCCATCTAGTCAAAAAAGGCTAGGCATGTTAAACAATGCCTCTGGGTCCCCAGCTGAACTCCTGAGATCTCCTGTGGAGCTCAGGAAGGCTGGGCAACTCCGGGAGCTCATTCTTACACCGGCCCTGTAGAATTTGCCTCCAGCTCCTAGTTCTCTCTCCTGAAGTACACATCACAGACAGAATCCTATACAGTCCTTCTGGGCTGATGAGGGAAACGAACAGGAAGAATGCAAAAGGAGTCACTGAGGACAAGATTTCCACCAGGGAAAGTTAATAAAAGGGCTCTTTGGTTCAAAAAGAAAGAAATGCCAGGGCTTTAATATATCTTCAGGCAACCATATTTCTCTCTCTCTCTCTCTCTCTCAAAATTGCCTAGAACAATGCTAGTTACAGGAAACTGGGTGTTTAGAAACAACCACGGTCCATGTTCACACAAGCTTAGAAAATACTGACTGCCATCTGCGTTAGTATAATATGTATACAGGGCATACGTATTAGCATATAAAGGCTCTGAGATGGATGACAGCAATATTAAATGTTTAACACACGTTTCCCTAAACTATTTGAGCAGAGAGCTCCTCAAAGTATGATGATTTTATTTTATTTTATTTTTAGGGGTGATGAGATTTTTTTTTTTTTAATAAAGGAATAGCCATAAGCGTTACCAACCTCAGTTTTCTGATTTTTGAAAACGTTTATTTTAAAACGGTGGGCTGGGGGGGGGGTGGGGGTGGGGTGGGGTGGGGGAAGCTCAATACTGTAATCACAACGTTATTCTAATGTAAACCAAGGCTTGTTAAGTGTCAAGGTCAGAATTTCATCCCCTGTAACACTGTCCATGGCTGAACATGGCGGGGAGGGTGTTTACCCAGGGCAGGTGTTTTACATATATTAACATATTTAATCCAAGTGCTTTACATATATTACCATATTTAATCCTTTCTGTTCCCCTTGGAGGGACAGTTCCCATCCTGGAGATGTGGAAATTGGATTGTTTTTGTAGTAGCGGTGCCGATTTCGCGGACAACTTTTATTCAACAGGGCTTCCGTTGGAGAGATTTACCAACAGCGATGTGGATCTCCACTATCCAGCAACGTGCTGAGTGACTCTTCACACATTATGGAGTTTTGAGGAGATGTGTCATCAATTACTGTTAAACTGCGGCTGGGATGGCAATCATTATCTTTCGACTGGAGCTCCTTTCCCATCGCCTTCTGAAATCAACAGTACAGGATCGTTTGTTCGGAGACTCACAGGGGTCCTTGGGGGGTCAAGACCACGAGAAGCCATGGCTCTAGACCTCCAGATACTAATCACATTATGTGTCCTTTCTTCTGAGCCACACTCATCCCTGCTCAGGAAATGAGGCCAAGGGGAGGGCACCTGGACACTTACAGTACAAATTGAGGCTAAAAGCTAGAGTGTGTGACCCAGGAAGGCTGCAGATAGACTGACTGACAGGGAGGAAGTGGCGTGGTAGGTAGCTAAGCAAGATGGTAGTGAAGGGTTACAGGGCACCTAAATTCCTTTGTGCCCAGTACCCTCCACATTGTTATAGTGGATTAAAGTATCTACCCCTAGACTTGTTTCAAGGACTGAAGATGACAGGTTCTGTCTCCTGGGAGACTCCTTGCTCCTCAGTAACTTCCCATCACACCCATCAACTCTGTAAGCGCCTGAGAGGGAGGTCCGAGTGCATGGATGTCAGTTCTAACTCCAACCAACACGGTATGGCCTCCGTGTGGCCATAACAAACGTTAAATACCAATCGTCCTTGAAGTATATATTTTTAAAAAGTCTCATAATCTCTGTAGCTAAAGTGGTTCAAAGCGAAATGTCTTAAGTTGCATCCTACAATGTCTGCTCGAAGGAATAATGTCCTAGAGCATGACGGTCCGTCTCCACGCATGCCAGGGTACTCTTTGAGGGCCCCATTCTGTACAGTTTCTTCTTCTTTGAAAAGGGTGTGCTTCAGAAAAACCCCTACTCATAGGTGCTCCAGTATCCAAGATGCTGGTCACATGCACTGACATCCTGGGTGCAAGTTTGTCCAAGGTACCTTTGTAAAAAATAGTTTCCAATTTCAGAAAATAAAACCTTGCTTGTGTGCACGCAACAAGGAGCGAGTAAGCAGACTCTCTTCTCTGAAAACAAGAAAAGATGCATGAATGAAGTCATCTGGCATTAACGTCAAATGATTGCTTTGCTAACAAACAGAAGTATCATTTCGGCATTCATTCAGCACTGGGAGCCTATAATGCTCTGTGTTTAGCGTTCTGGTCATTTAGAGCATGTATTGATTTGTTCTTTATTGCAACGTTTTGGGGGTATATTTGTTGAGGTTTATGCTGCACCCAGCTCTCCATGATACTAATGAACCCAAAGATTAAATACCCAGGACGTTGGCGGCACAACGGTTACATCAATTTATTTCGACTCTCACCCTAGCTTCATTTTTCAAATGTACAGATATTATCATACATTGTCCCGTTTGTAGATGGAATCCTATGCCCCTATTCATCTCTCCTATTAACAGCTTAATAATTAAATCTGGAGACACGGGCAAAAGAAAATGGAATGAGAAAACTCCAAGGCTCTCCCAAGTAGTAACACTTGTTTTCCGTTTGACAAATCAGACGGAGAGTTTAACACATGAAACCTTTAAAAAGAATTGCCTTTCCAGGTATAAACCCCGCAGCAGCCCAAAATGGATGAAGACTTTTTTTTTCTCCTGGTTTGATGTTAATCACAGCGTATTTTTTTCCTCTAAAAAATTAATTAAAAACACTAGATCGAATAAATATTTCAGGAGGCCAGCAGTAAAATGGGGGAAATCCCATGCGTTCAGAGTTTTAGTACTCTCTGAGTACAGAAATTTATTTGCAGGAAGCAGAAAATAGACAGCAAGCATAAAAACACAGCCGAGTCCCCCTAGTGAAATTATTTATCAAGCTAACAAGGGAGGGACCCTTCTACTCACAACAAGCCAGCGAGGAAAAGACACCGCTTTATATTTTACCTTTGGGTTAGCAAACCAGTAAAAATGCCAGCTGACAAGCACTTCCCATAAACATTTCTTTCTAAATGAGCTTCCTTGTTAGGGAGAAGGGGAAAAAGAGTCTTCTAAGCTAAGGCGTGCCATAGCTCCCAGACAGAAAACTCTAGCTATGTACTCTATTAAATACACAAGTAACATAATTGACAAGGAATATAATAGAGCAATATGAATTACAGGTGGCACGCAAGTCACCAATTATAAGGTCATTAATTCCAGAGAACTTACGCCCCGATTGTGCTAGCCTTGTGGGTGAGCAGATAGAAGCAGCTTAGTTTGTAAAGACACTTTTTGGGGGGCCAGCTTTAACAGGCTTTGAGAGAGACTAACATCCATACATATCCGTGCACGCAGATATATAAATGTATAAATATCAGTCCGGCATTGCACCCACCGCGCGAGCCTCCTAGCCGTACACTAATTTCCAAATGTTTATTTCCTAAGCAAAACCCCAAAGTCTGTTTCGTACAGTTTAACTTAACGACATCGAACTCTGATTATAAACCAGGAGCATCATCTGCTGTAGCTTGCGGTAGAAGAAAGGGGGGTGGTGGTGGTGGGAATAAAAAGAAAGACGAGAAGAAGAGGTGAGGAGAGAAGCCTTCCCAAAGCACATGATGACCTGATCCCAATTAAACTTTAGAGAAATGGTAAAAGTTGCCTTCCCAGAATTACCGTGTCCTCAACCACTCTGCAGAGACCTCCTGATGAATTGACAGAAGACCCTCCCCGTCTCTTCTCCTTCCAAAAGTGAAATCCTTACCCATTATCTCTGAGAACGGTGGCAAGATGCCTTTTTCATTTTATTGTCGAAGAAAACGGGCCTGGTGAAGATGGGCATGATACTGTAAATTGCTGAGAAAAGGGCTTGGGGAGATATGTCAGTGTTTAAGAGCATGTACTGCTCTTTCAGAGGACTGGAGTTCCCGGTATCCATGCTGGGCAGCTCATGGCCACTTACAACTCCAGCTCCAGGGGACCTGACTGACTGCCCATCCCGACCCCACTTTGGCACCTGCACCCCCCCACCCATATGTGTGCACATAACATAGAATCAAACCTAAGAAAAAGCATAACAAACTAAATGAAATGTCCGGCAGAGACAGGCACAACTACCTTGCAGGAGTGTCCCCATGACCCTGCCCCTTCACCTCAGTAGGACACTGGCAGGTAGTTTCAAAGGGATGGACCGCTCGAAAGGAATAGAGTCAGTAACTCAAGCAAACTCTTCCTTATTCGCCACGCCCCCTACCCGACCCCAAGCCCCACAATAGGGACATTGCAGAAGATTCTCTGGATCTCCTTCCAGGGCCAAGGCCTACATTCCCTAGCTCAAATCCTACAAGCCTGCTTTTGAAGAGCAGTGTGTATTCTTCCCCAGCAGATCTGCAGGGATGGCTGGGGACTGGGCCACACTTCATCCCTGACTGCAGTGTTTTTGCTGTTAGACTAGAATTTTATACAATGTTAACAAGCAAAGAATATATCTATATCTATATCTATATCTATATCTATATCTATATCTATCTATCTATCTATCTATCTCTATATCTATATCTATATCTATCTATATCTATATCTATCTATCTATCTATATATATATATATATATCTCAAATGGCTGTCCAAAATGATGATGTTTGGAAAACACTACACTTTCATCAATAGCTTTGTGGCACACAGTTTAGGTAGTCCTGGCTTCGAGTACATCTAGATAAACATTCAGGCTTGGTTTTACTGCACCAACAGGACACTGAGCAGGCAGAGAAGCAGGAAGTCTGGGTCAAGAACAAGATAGTACAGAGCCAGGGGTCTTTAGGGAGAGGTTCCTGATAGCATAACATCTGGAGAGAAGAACAGCTGGGGGTCCTCAGACTCAGGCAGTGCAGTGAGCTCCACTTTGCAACTCAGGGAAACCTGGTTTCCCCCCTCTCTTCTCAGCGATGGTCTCCAAGAGCACAGAAGAAAATTGGTGGCAGCCCTGTGCAGTTTGCTTTTTTCGTTCTACTAGGTAATGACCAGACACTGTGAGAGGTTTAAAAAAAAAAGGGAAGAAGGCAAGAGGAGGTGGGGGGGCAGGCGCAGGAGTTAAGGAGAGTGAGGCATTAGCCAACATGAAATAGCACAAGAGCCTTGAACATCAGCTCAGAACTTCAAGTGTGAGGCTAGCCACGGAAGCACAGGATGAGAACGCAGCTCTTAGCGCGCGTCACCAAGGTCAGCGTTGGTACAGGAATTTCTGGTCTCTCTGCAGCCCTCCGTGAGCAGAAAAAGAGAGGCCCTGAATGTGCCATCTACAGGCACGTTCGCTCGTAAAAGGCAGCAGCGGACTCCAACATTGTAAAACCGTACTGTATGCCCTGAGAGGTTTGAAAGGGACCTATGTTTTCCATTGCAGGGTGTGGGAAGGGGTTGAGGGAAGAGGAGGGAGAAGAAGAGGAGGAGAGTGGAAGGGGAAACAAGGAGGACGGAATAGGAGACACAGGGAAAACAGAAAGAGGCAGAGAGAAATAACAATGGTAAACAGAGAACTCTGTTATTCCATTCTGTTCTATTCTAGTCTACCCTATCCCACTCTACTCTGCTTTAACAGTTCAGGACAGCTGATAACCCCACAGTAGCTTTGGCCCCTTTTCTTCATGTACATCAGGCATGAACCTCATTTTTAAATCTAAACAAGCCAGAGGCACACCCCAGCAGTAGAGACGCCAGCCCTTTAATTAACTACCGTCAGTAACAAAAGGTCTCTATTTTGATTAAGGGTACAGAGGGAGAGTCAACTCCGGTGCCTAAGAATTCCTTTAAATAATGACAGCCCCCAACTCAATTCTGCTGCAGGAGCCAGGGAAGAAAAGGAACTTTGTGTGTGGAACCCAATTTAAGGGAAGACGACCTCGGGGTCAATTTCTCGGAGCATTTGCGATCAATTCAATTCTCACCTCTACTGCCTACCTGCCAGCAAATGAACTTAGTGAGCTTTCCAATAGACAGGAACGACAAGAGGAAGCCATCGGAGGCTGCGTGCAAGGAACCGCGTTAGATGATGCTTGCAGAGCAAAAAGCAGAAAACCCAAATCCTACCAGCAAGGTCTCCCTTCCTATCGTCTCTGGATTATCTTTCTTGACTTCCTGTTGATTCCACCATAAGATGCACCCTAATCGATAATTAGGTATTAATATCTGCCGGGGCTTACACCTACTATCACCACTCGGCAGCCAAGATTCCCTTGACAATATCTGTAAATCTCCCGGCCGGTTTGAATTTTTTTTTTCCCACGCAGCTCTGAATCCACACTGTCCTCTGTCTTTCTGGGTGACATTACTGCAGTGGTAATTAATAGCTTTACTTTATTCTCAGTAGGTGCTGGGAAGGGGACACAATAATTCGACTGGCTTTCCTTTTGTCCCGATGTTTTCCAAATATGTAAAGTGGAAAATAAATACAAACAAGCAGAACTCCTCAACCCTAGTGCTTAGCTCACGTGTTACTGGTAAGTCCATTAAGTGCACCAGGAAGAGAAAAAGAAACGCAGACCCAAAGCTTGACGCTCCTTTTCAGAGGAAGGAAATGACAGAGTCTGCCAGTGAGAGGAGAAGGAGCTTAAATGTCAGTGTGGGAGCCCAGCTGTAGGTCTGAGCTCTCGACAGGTGACTGAACACACCCGTGCCTTTATAACATGTGCCCTTACAAAAGGATCGTTTTTTTGTTTTAAGTCACTGAGGGCCACAGGATTTTCGAAAATTCCTCCTCCCACGCTCCTCACCTATAGGTAGAATGCTTCTTTCTTTAAGTTTGCCACTTCAATAGTACGTCAGGGTTGAGGGAAAACTACACCTTCACACAGTAGGGTTAGGCTAGCTCGCCTCCTGAGAGCAATTGATTGAATCAGCTGGTTGGGGAGGAGCCTAAACTAAATCAACAAAGAGCAGCAGCAGAAAACAATTAGGGTGAGTCGGGATCACGAAACACTTTAAGCAAAAATCCTTTTCCCTAATTGTCTCGGAGCCAAGAGATATAAAAATCCAATAAGCGTGAAATACACTCAAGGAGACTTTTACCAGATTGGTCCCCACCGCAAATGCTCAAGTGAGAGAGAACGCCTTCTTCCTCTCAGGACTTATTCTAAAGACTTACTGTCTAGATGCTCCAATCAGCTTTTATTGGAGGGCAGGGTCAAGACCAAACATTTGGTCTTTCCAGAGGTGCCAATCAGCATTTACAGTGTCGGGGTGGGATGTTTCCTTTGTGGGAAGGTAGGTTCAGATTTATCAATGCTGATCAAATATTCTCATAGATTCTGTGAGGGACATGGCTGAAGCACACACATCCAATGAGAACTATAAACTTGCATTTACATTATATTTCCCCAGAGGCTTATAAGCAATACCTCGCTAGAGACAGGTAGGCAGGGACAAGGCTTTGAAGACTTTGTTTCTGTCTTGTGGTTTCATGTTATTCTGTTTGTAAAATGGGTGGTGGTGGTGGGTAGCCTTCCTAATATTTAGTAGCTTTCTGAAGTCATTCCATGGGTACAGGGAAGGCTAGAGAAAATTATGCCTGTACGTTTTATCTCTTGTAGAGGACAGGATAGTCACCACCAGCCTCTCCCTTATGCACCTGTCTTGCCTGCCATGCCCCAAGACAGCGCTGCAAGACTCGGTTGCATCCAGGTGGGTCTAAGGCAATACCAGGAACATCTGAGATGGTTGGAACAGACACATAAGCTGGCTGGGACTCCTCGACACCTCCAAGTCCTGTGTCAGGACCTTAAGACACTGGAGCAGGAAGGTTTACTTTCTAATCTGATGCAAATCACAGGTAGTTAAAGCCACCCACACCTTAGTACACTGCAAGTCAAGAGAGGGCTTCAAAGGCTCGTTCAAAAGCCACACTGAGCCAGAGGGTCGGGCAAGAGCATCCCGTGTTTCCACGGCAACAGTCATACCTTAGCCAGTGAAGCTGTAGGACAAGTCAATCAAGAAGCAAGACTGGACAGAAAGGCAGACAAGCCATGCCTAGGTATTGTACTTGAGTGCTAAAACTTTCTTGAGAAGAAAGGCCTAAAGGCGTTTTGATTGATTAGCAGATTTGGGTCTATGACATATAATAGAGGATGTTCGTCAAAGTCAAGGGATGCTACTGAAGTAGAGAATTTAATCTTTCTGTAATATCAACGAGGTGAAGATTTTAAAGTGTGTGTGTGTGTGTGTGTGTGTGTGTGTGTGTTGTCTGTCTTTCTGTCTATATCCATTAGATGTCCTTGCAGGCAGTAGAAGGTGTCAGATCCTTGGAGTTAGAGTTATAGGTGGTTGAGAGGCACCAAGTGGGTGCTAAGATCTAAACAGAGAGCAATATGAGCTCTTAAGAGCTGAGCCATCTCTCCAGCCCTTAGATGAATAATTTGTGGTATGACCATAAACCATTGTATAATCCAGACTACATTTCTGACAGTAAATAAAAGACAACTAGGTAGCTCCCTCCAAATCTTGTGGTTCCATTTTCAAAACTCACCTTAGCAGACACGAACCACTAAGCAATACCTGATTGAAATTAGCGAGAGGCAGAGAGCCTACTGGTCCACCGTAACTGCACTTGTCAGAGTGAAATCTCATATCCAAAGTGACTTTCTAAAAAACAGCTCTCCCAAAGCACCCGGCAGTGAGCTTTCCAAACATCGTCCTCTGATACCTAATGCCATAAAGAACTTGGAAGCATTGTCCTCCTCCCCAAATTCCCTTCCAGGCCAAATGTCTTTCTCTCCCTTTGCTCTTGCCTGTCAATCATGTTCACAGATGAAATTTGATATCTCTCCCACTGGTAACCTTAGATGAAATATTACCAGTCGGGTCAGGAACCAGTGCGAACCTTGCTTTTAATGTTCATTAACTTTTTGCTCAAAATGGATGGTTTCAATGTCACAAAACCTGCCAGTCAGTCTAGATCATTGTATCGAACAGGTGGCTTTCAAATGAGAATTATAAAGACCCACGCAAGTAAGGAATAAGTGTTGCAGCTGCATGCATATATAGACATGCACATCAAACCAAAGAATATACTGAGATCAAATCTAGAGACAGAAATTCCTGTTTTGTTTTAAAAAAAAACCTTAATTTTTATAAGGTTTGCAGAGAAACCATATTGCATAGTTACAGAGTAGTTATTAAAAATGAGACTCTCCTTATTACAACAAAGAGATGTAAATAATAAGACATTATTGGTGAATAGAGGGGGGAATGTGTGCTTTGGTTGCTGCCGATGCTGTCCTTGTGTTGCTTTAACCCAGTGCTCTCATTCTCTGCATACCTCAAGAGCCTTCTTTGCAAAGGACCACAGTTTGACGGTGTGACTTTTACTCTCTCTCTCAGAGAGGGGAAAAAATTAAAATAAGAATATTTCATGCAAATTTCAGCAAGCAAACTTTTTAATGAAGGGAGGAAAAAGAGAATTATAAGTTGTTTTGCCAGCTTTTTTTTTTTTTTTTTTTCAGGAGCTGAGGACCGAACCCAGGGCCTTGCGCTTGCTAGGCAAGTGCTCTACCGCTGAGCTAAATCCCCAACCCCAATTTTGCCAGCTTTTGAGAGGTGAAAGGAACTCGTATAGCCATGACCGTATGCCATGGTGGGTGTGAGAGTGTGGCGCTGGCTCTCCACACGGAGAGGGTTCATAATTAAACTCGCACTGGGATACTTGGAGTTGAGAACACATTTAAACAGCTCCGTTTTCTTTTCTTAGTAGATGAAAAAAATCAGACCATGGCCTTCCACGTGTCTCCTTCCCCTCCCCTCCTGCCTCTGGTTGATGTGGAAAGTCCGCTAGCTCGAGTGCAGCCTATGGATTCAGAAGGACAACGTTCTGCGCTTCAGAATTATGCTAAACATCTCCAGGTGCGAGTACAAACATTATAAACCATTGTTAAGTTGGGAATGTTCACCAAGCCAGGTAGAACGGATCAAGACAATGGATGCCAGTTTTGCTCAAATTCATCCAAGGATCCGGCATTCAGGGAGAGAAGGACCACCTTCTCCAGAGTAGGGGGAAGTCTGTAGCACCAGGATGAAGGGTTGAGATCTGCTCAGACTGGAGTGGTTGTTCTGTACGAGACAGGTAATAACAGGAAGGGATCGGTACAGAACAGCAGCGCATGCGGGCCCTCACCCAGACAGCTTGAGCCGTTCCTGCCACAGCGGGTATCACGCTTCCCGTTGCCCGTGAGATACTGATGCTAAAATGACCGACCACGGGAACTTCTCGTGTCCGTGGAGCTTGCTGCGGCATTGCTGGCTTGCCTGCATCCCCTCCCTCGCATGGCAAATCCATTCAAACAAGCACATGCATATCGAAGGTCCCGGCGTTACCTGTTCAGCTTCGGGCAACTGCTTTTCTCACATCACAGATGTAGAAGAGTCCCTTGGGTACCTGATTCGGTAAATATATTAAAATAAACACAAAAGGTGATTAATTTCCAGGAAGAGCCTTCAAAGGACAGCATGTGCATGGTAGCTTAACGATCTACGGCAAGGACCCAGACGAACCGAACTAAAAGAACTCAGTGTAGTTGATCTTGCATGGTGGTCTCAACCCTACCAAGTCAGAAGATGGAAACCTCCTCTTGATTATGGCTCTGAAGGGGGATGCCACTGGCCTGGCAATCTGTATCAGCTTTGGAACTGTTCTTAATTCACAGGGAACCAAGTGGTCCTGGGTTCATAGAAAGGGGATATGAACAATTTCTGACGGGCTCTGTGTCTGCCATTGCTAATTCCTCCGAGGACCCGTTGGAACAGCTCTGCAGGCACTTACTGGGCGTCTGCTAGTCCAGACTCTGCCCTCACCCCCATCTCTGTGGTTTGTTTTGCTAGTGCTCCTGACAATCACTCCAAATGTTCTCTTAACAAATACTAACATGTCAATGTCATCCCTTTGTTTATTAATATTTTCTTCTGTTTAAATTAAGTAGCCTGTGGTACTCAGAATGTTGAAATGCAAATGAGGTTACCTACAAAAAAAATACTTAAATAAAAAGAATGGGGGAGGAATTTTTGTTTTACACTGACTAAGCACAATGGTTCAATATTAAACCTTTCTATGGTTAAAAAAAAATAAAAACATGCTATTGCTATTAGCTTTACTAATGCGGGTGACAAAACTGTTCATTTGCTGTGCACAGCCTAATATTTTCCAGATAGCAGCTTAATAACAAAACAGACCTGTCATTTCCTCCCACGGAGAGTCACATTGTACCGGTCCAGGTTGTCAAAATATATTTAAAATCTAATTTAAAAGATTCAACTTGGTTTAGGGGGAAATCCGTGTACGGTAACTGCAACAGACTAGTGAGTCGTTCTGTGTCCCCCACCTCCCTCCCCACTCCCCTGAAACAGGAATATTTCATTATTTTCCCCCAATCTTGCCACACTTCTATTTGGACTGCTTTATAATTGGCCAGGAGAAATAGAGAAAATGCCAGCTTAGTGCTCGACCCCATAGGCTGCTGTAGCCGGACAGATACTCTTCACTTAAATTGTCACTGGGCTTCCTAACTCTGATTCTTTCAGACATGTTTTCTCTGAAGTGTAAGACTGTGCTTGGAGAAGCCGATGCTGCTCCTTGTACCTGCCAACACCATCAGAAGCCGATGATGTGTTTTCATTCGTATTTTCCAATGTGATGCGTCAAAAACCTTCAGATACACTTGTCTAGTGTGTATATATATCACACTTGTCTAGTGTGTATATAGGATATATATATATATATATATATATATATATATATATATCCTCCCAAATATATATGTATGTGTGTGTTTTACAAGGAAGAGGGGGGTGAAAACAAAGAAACAAGAAACACACTAAAATTGTCACAAAACCTGGAAGTGGGCCATTAAGATAAACTGTTCCTTACTGGAAGTTCAGATAGTTAATCTCAAAACAAAAGAAAATAATTTATATATATATATATATATATATATATATATATATATATATATATACTTTAGGAACAATAGATTCTTATGGAAATGCAAGTGAATGGAAGGAGATTGAAGCCGAGGAGACCACAGAAGGAACATTGGCGTCAACCCTTTGGGGATAGAACAAACATGTTAAGATTTGAAAAGGAGGATTTACATGAGCTCAAATACTTGCAGGGCAGTTTACAATTTTAGAAAAATATTACAAAGCAGTAATTTGATGTGGGCTTTGCAAAAGCACTCCCCGCTCCCCCAACTGCGACCGCCACCCACTGTCCTTCCTGGCCCTGTCAATTGATAGTATCTGTTATTTTGGGAGGAAAAGCATCGGCTTCATTAAATGCAATATTTGGCACCTTGCCTGACATCTCATAAAGAATCTGTCCTTTTTAGATGGTTGGTGTCATTTTCCTCAAGATGACCTCTATGCTCTGGCTACCTGGGGGAACCTATTGGATCATCCAGGCGCTTTCTTTCCAAAACTGGTAGGAGGAGGGCTCTGATGTTTGCACACCTGAACTGAGTACGAAAGCCAGTGTGTTTGTTGTTTTGTTTTGTTTGTTTTATTTGTTTTGTTTTGGGCTCCTTTTGCCTAAACCAGTCACTGGGGAGGAGTGAGGGCCAGGGAGTCTCCAATAAAAGCGCGAGAGGACAGTTTTGAGCTGGACCGTGACCTTGGCCAGATGGCTGATAACGTAGAACCTCTTACCTTACCCAGAGGTGGTGGTTGTTGTTTTAATAGCATGAGAGGGAACACGAATATTCAAGTTAATATTCCAAAGGGGCCCGATGCGTTCTTCACACCATAGTGAGTGGTGGGAAGTGTACCTTGACAACATGTCACAGGTTGTCTGTGGTGTCTCACAATGGCCCTAGCCAGGCGTGGGGAAGGGTGTCATTTGTCTTTCAGAGGTGAGGATTTTTCTAAGACAAGCTGAAGCCTGCCCAGTTCTGCTCATGCAGGGCCAAACAGAGGGATGAGCTCTGCCCTGTGACCATGTTGATTCCATAGAGTAGGAACGGCAGACATCTTTAAACGGCTTCCTGCACTTCCATGGGCTCCTCTAAAGGGGCCAAACACATAGGGAAATGGCAGAGGCCAGGACATTTGCAGTTCATTGTCTTCAAAACAGACTGACACAAATACAAGTTTTAAAACAGATTTGGTAAGGTACGGTTACCACCGGGTAACCATTTGGTATGACATAGTTACCACGGGGCCTTTTTTCCCTCTTTCTTTCGATTTTTCTTCCCTGTCAAAAAGGATTTTTAAAATAATCTAAGGGTATTAAGAGTGCTTATGATGCATAATTATTGTTTTGGTTTCAAAATATTCACCTTCACGGCTAATCCCTCCTCTGAAAGCCAGAGAGCTAAAATATAGAATATCTATTCAGGGAGACGAGGGGGTTGTCTAGCTTCACGGATCCCGGAGGGCAGAACCTATCAGAAAAGAGGCTACCTGAGCCAAAACCATTCCCAAATGTTTCTTTACAAACTCTGTCCTATGGAGGCAGTTTCTAGGTGCTTTGCCGTTTGCCTGTCCCCGTGTTAAAACCAGAAATGCAAAAACAACTGCCGGAGAACATGTTCAGGAGGCTGTGTTCTGTAAGGGGGCACCCAGCTAGAGACCAAGAGAAGTCGAAGCCTAAGGAGAGACTTTAAAAGACTTTTAAACAGGCTATCTGGAGTCCCTTTTCTCCTTCTTTTTCTGTCTAATCCAAGTAGAAAAAAGAAAAAAAAATCGACAAAGTCAATAGAGTAAGAGACACAGATGCTCTGGAGCTCCAGAGAAGCTCAGGTTGTGTACAGAGAGTTTCAGGGAGCTGGGAGATAGAGTGGAGTCCTGAGGTAAAATGAAAAGGCTCTGGTACCTTGCCTTTCCCTGCCAGGTCCAGCAGTGCCAGTCCACCGGTAGTTGTGGCAGCCTAGAAGGCCTGGTCCCCACAGAGTCATCTTCTCAGACAACTTTAACCGGACCCCAAAGCACATTAGAACTCTCTGCAGGAATGCTGGCATTGGGCCTAGCAGGGGTCCCAGGGACAAGGTGGCTGTGGCTACCACTGACTCTCCTAGCAGCAGGCTGCCTTCTGAGTATCTCAGAGGTGATGCTGGTGCCTGGTCCCTAAACACACCCCAGCTTCATGTAGGCCTGTGGCTACAGACAAGGCAGCAAGGGACTGTGTGGTGGCCTGAGGAAATCACCAGCCACAGACAGCCATTCTGGATTCCAGGGCAGTCCTGTAGTTCCAGCAGATTTCAACCTGCTGTCAGTCAGGGGGAGGGGGAGCTGAAGGCTAGGAAGTGAGCCTAGCTATGGCTGTATCCCTGGGCAGAGGCTGAGGGATGTTCTCTGTGGTAGGCTGAGGAGTGTGTGGACTCTGGGAGAGGGGTCACTCTCAGTCTCTCCCCTGCCTGCTTCTCTGTTCACTCCAAGCTACAGAGAACTTTATACTTGGGGCAACCAAGCACCTCTGGGTTCAGTTCTCTACGGACAACTGGACTCCTTCACTCTCTGCCTTTGTCTGCATGAGCACTTCACCCGGGATGGCTTGTGGTGAAGTTAATGCTTCCTGGCTGGAAAATCCACACCCCCCCAACCCCAGCCCCCTGTGGTGTGGGAGCCCCTTGTGGTGTGGGAGACTCTCTCTCTCTCTCTCTCTCTCTCTCTCTCTCTCTCTCTTTCTCTCTCTCTCTCATGGCCTTGTGTGACTGACATGACAGGGGAGGATGCCTACAATTAAGAGGCAAACACTGGATGGGACATGAGTCATGTGGTAAGGGGCCCAAACCTTGGTGCTAAGGGCCTTGAAGCTTTTAGCAATCTGGGGAAGGGGGAGGGGCTAAGGGGTCTGCCTGGCCCTTATCAGTACTCCTTACAAACAGATACTTCTTGGGAGGGTCCCTAAGGATGATCTGAGATGACCCTAGGCAATTGGAGGTCACAGGTCAAGGTTGGCCTTTGTCAGTAATTCCTTCCCATAGCGGGCCAATGTCTCTTCCTTCCCTTTGCATTTTAAGCCTTGATTAAAATGTCCCATTGTCTTGTGGCCATCAGGGGGTTCATGGTTCTTCTGCTAAAGTTCCCACGGGAGGGAGGTCCGCACCATTTCTCAAGGTTTCCACAAGTAGATGCTGTCACACAGAACCTGCACTGGTTGTAAAAAGGGCATGCAAACCCTTGTCCTGACTCACAGGGCACAACGGTTCTCGACAGCTGACCAGAACAGTTTATTCTTCCCTTCTTCCTGGCCTATTTCTGCAAGGTATAGTAGCTTCCCTAGACCAACTACGAGGAGGAAATACCTTCAGAGAACTCAGTTTGGAAGCAGGCAAGCCTGGGAGTCAGCATGGATTCCAACGGGAAATCTAGGGACAGAATCAGCCAGGCCTGGCTTGGAGCGAGGGTGGGTGAGAGCTGTACTCTGAGAACTATTTCCTTCCCTCCTGCTCTTTTCGGTCCAAAGCAGGGAAGCACCCCACCCCAGTCCCCTTTCCTGAATTAATGTCCCTTTCTCATGCGCTACTAAAAATTCAAGATGGATTTGTGCAGAGGGGAGGAATGTTATGTTGTAATCTAAAGTCTACTAGGGGGGCATTTGTGATTTAACCAAACGGGAGAAGAAGAAGAAGAAAAAAAAGAAGTTGAGTTGTGCTAGATGCAGGAGGAGGCACTCAGCAGATGCCCCCTCTGATTTCAGGGAGGAACCTCCACATTCCTCTCACCGACTCCCTCTGGAAAATGTGTTTGGGGAGTTTCTTAAACCTGTCCAACTCATGTATGCTCATATAAACATCTGATTTCTGCGAGCTTTCTGTCTCAGAAATCTTGTTCTGTTGGGCAGACCTTTCTCTCAGTCTTTTATTCTCTCTCTCTCTCTCTCTCTCTCTCTCTCTCTCTCTCTCTCTCTCTCTCTCTCTCTCACACACACACACACACACACACACACACACACACACACAAGGGCTCTCAAATTTAACTGATCGAAAGCTGTAACGGTGTCCTAAAACCTCGTGCAGTGTCTGTACAAATGCTGTGATAGCGTGTCTGGCTGGTTCGAAACGTTAGCCACTTTCAAATGAACAACTAAATACGTTCATAAATGCTCTGTCCAATTGAGACTAAGACACTAATGACTTCCTCTCTTTCCCTTCGGATCCCTATTTAAAAAACAAAACAAAGACAAAGAGACCAACCAAAACACCCGTGTGCACACGCTGTTCGAGAAGCAGAGCGGGACAGAGTCCTGCCTTCCTGCACACTGGCACTGATTTTGGCCGCTGAGCAGGTGAAAGCTTCTCAAACTATTTATTCCCGGGATCCGTGCCTTCAGAGTCTCCCTCTTTCTCACTTTCTACAGCAGCTGTAGGGACCTGGCTTTTGAGCAGTCTAATCCTGCTTTCTTCTTCCTGTCACTCCCCTCTAGAGAGCAACAGGGCCCCCAGTTTGTCTCAAGACTGTGTTGCTTTTTGTCCCCAGCAACCAGGGGCCAACTCTAACAGCTAAGGTTCCCTCACCACGTCCCCAACTTCTGGCTAGAGTTAAAATGCCAGAGAGAGAGAGAGAGAGAGAGAGAGAGAGAGAGAGAGAGAGAGAGAGAGAGAGAGAGAGACCAATCGTTCAGGGGTGTGGATGGAGACATGGCTGGAGAGACTTCCCCTTTTCTGGGACCTTTCACGTTGGCATTTTAAAGATTTGTATTAAAAGTGATAAAGGCTATTTCTTGAGAAGATGGGATAAGGCTTTTCCTGTTTTAGGCAAATTCAAAAACAAATCCTGGTTTCAATAACAGGACCCTGGACTCTGTCCCTGTCCCCTGCTCTACCCGGGACTTGGGACATCTCTGAGCTTGAAGATCAGCTAAGAATACAAATAAATTTCAGAGTTTTGAAGGTAAGCACAGACTCCATATAATTCATTTAGTACCTTGAGGAATGAATTGAAGTGGTAGACACCACAGCCTTCGACTGCAGAGAAAACTTCCCTAAACCCCTCAAACAACATAACTGATAGAGCCTGTTCTGACAAAGGGTGCAAATTATTGTTTTTCTAATCAAATATAAGTTGAACGCAGAGGGAAGTCCTGCAAATCAGTCCTCCAACGTGGGCTGCGAAGGGGGCTGACTTCCGACGGCTTGCTCATGGACAGTGTGGAGGAGCATTAAGGCCTCAGAGCGGTAGTGTGAGGGTTTTGGATGCAGTGATCAGATGTCTGAATTCTGTCACTCACGATAAAAAAACAAACAAACAAGCAAGCAGACAAGCAAACAATGCCAGAGTCACAATCGGACTTTTTAAAAATATCAATCGGTCCGATGTACATCAGGAGTATTTTATCAAGCTGAGAACGTGTAAGCAAGTGGGTACGTTTCCTCAGTCAGAACAGGGTAAGACAAGAAAGCCCTCGGATGCTCTGTCAAGGCTCCTAAGCTTTGGGATGTGTCGTTAAGCAACTTCTGTGACTTAGACAAGGAAATGCAGGGAGCCAGGCTAAAGAGCCAAGCTGTGTGAAGGTGACCACCATTCTTCCCTCCGAGTGCTTTTAACAGTCACATTGGTGGTTTGGCCAGAGGAAGTCCTATTTAAAAGCCCCAAACTCTAGAAGTGATGTTACCACATAAAAAGGACTAGGGTGAAAGGTAAAGGGGAGGAAAGAATGGGTGTGAGCATCAGACACATTCAGCAAAAGCAGCAGCTCCCACTGTAGTGTCTGTGTGGAAAAGGGTCTCAGTGGTTCAGACTCGAAGCTGTAAATGTCTACATGGTAGATTTATCAGTCAGGGAGAGGTCGGACCTATTTGATGTCAATATGTTAATATATTGGATATTTTTCGAAAAATATTTCTTTAGAAAGGGGAAATAGATAAGCCAGGAAATTAAAAGGAAGTGATTTTTGTTGAGGGTCTTTGAGAACAAAACACTGTATATGGGGAGTGTGTAGGAAAAACACCCAGAAGGTGTGTGTGTAACTAACTAACTGTATTTTACCACACATTGGTTTCATTTACAGCTATGTCTGACAAATGACACGTTTGACACCAGCCAATACGAGTGTCACCAGGACCCTGAAAATCGAAGTTGTCCCATTCACAGAAAGCTGCTGCCCCTAACATGGGTTTGGGGAGAGAAGTCAAATTCTGACTTTTTATTTTTTTTAAATTAAAAAATTTTTCCTTTTTCTTCGTTCAGTTCTCTGCCAGGAAGACAGTGAAAAATGATGATATTCTGTCAAGAATGCGCGTGCCTGAATTCGCTTTTAAAAATGCTAGCTGTTTGCTTTTGGGAAAGTTTTCTTTATAGATATGTTTGCCTAACACGTACCTACACAAGTACACACGCGCGTGCACGCACACTCGGAAGTTCTAATTCCAGTAGAGTTCTAGAAACTGTTGTTATAGCTTGAAAGCTATCACACCTGTTTGGTTGTGTGCCCAATACATGACTCAAGTGTGCACAGGTCCTTTTCTGTAAGTCTGTCAGTCCTTCAGACAAGAAGTGGAGTTACTTAACTGTTTACTATGGTGGCTACATATCCGTTAGCCTTCTTCTCCAACGTATTTTTTTTCTCTAGAAAGGACACGAAATGGAAATCATCCTCCAGAATCGCAAACAACCTTTCTCAACAGACAGCTTGCATTCATCTTCTGCGCAGCCCATATTTTAAGAACACGCGGGGCCCGTTCGGCTGGGCTTCTCAAATGTGGCTTATCCCACTGATGACTCTAACTTGTCAGTGGGCTGTTCTATTATTGGAATGAAAGGAATTTTAACACTATTTAGACAAATCCAGGGGACAGGGGAGAGCGGGACTCTCTTACTCGATTTCTTTCTTTCCTTCCTTTGTTTTTAAGCTTAGGAATCTACATTTGTAATAATGGACATTTGGACAAGATATGTCTTTTTGTGTTTAGTCCTGTCTAGTATTGTCTTCTGAAGTCTTGTCACGTCTGAAAGTGCTTTTCAGCAGAGTTAACTTTTCCTTCCAGCCAGTCACCCCACCTCCTTTTTATTCTGATGCCACTGTCTTGTTTTCTTGTCTGGGGCCCAAACTGGCTTCTAATATTGAACTGCTTTATAGAACTCTATTAAGACAATTTAATTATTATATAATTGCATCTCCCCCGCCCCAACCCATGTCCTACTCTTCGATAAACAACTGTATTTGTGCTACACATGTTACTGAGTCTAAGAATGTATTTGCCTAAACTCTTCCTTCCGGGGCCGAGCTTTGGGTCCAAATGGTATACCCATTTCCTCCTCTCCAGACTGGTGATGTGTGTCCATTTTCTAGGCTATAATTAGAGGATGAAAATCTCCAAAGCTGAGGACAGCTACCTTACAGCATAGGAAAGAAGTTTTGCAATTAAGATTTCTGTCAAGCAAAGCTAAGTGTTTTGGGGACTCACATTCCAGCTCACCAAGTGAAGCCAACATCGGAAATGTAAACAGTGTCTTGTGTTCTGTGCAAAAGAGTCAAGGTCCACGAGAAAGCAGCCAGAATTCACCAGCTTGAAGGACTACCTGTCTCCTTAGAAATCAGGCCTGCAATGTGGGTTGCAATATTATCTTGTTTTTTTGTTTTTGTTTTTGTTTTGTTTTGTTTTTAAGAAAAAGAATTGAAAGCAAAATAAGACAAAAGTCATTTGTGCTTAGCAATATTTTCAAAACAGTGTTGGCTTTGTCTTCTATGGGATTAACTCCCAGGGAGGCCTACCAAAAGAGAAAATGCCCTGTATTTGTAACATGGTTGCAGGAATTTGTGTCAGTCTTAAATGGGTCAGGATTTAGGAATTCAACTGAAGGTAATTGAGGTTTTTTTTTTTTTTTTTCCAACTGATCATTCAATTAGACCCCATTCATAACCTGCTTTGGGGGCAAACAGCAATATACCAGAGCACAGCCTTCACCCCATGCAAACACTATTTTCTCCATATGTTTATATTTATATTATGGGGACTCATGTAATATGTAATTATTCCTAGCTTATATGCTTGGAAACAGCTCTTTGAATATTCGAAAGCTAGTTAGATAACACAGATCGAACCTGGTATGAATTAGAAAGTCTGTGTGCAAACAGTAGATTTTATTTCCCCCATTTAAGACAAATGACTTGCAAAGTTAAAAAAATTTTTTTTTTTTAAAAAAGCAAAATCAAACAACTTTGATTTGTGCAGAGTGTTTATGTTTAGTCTTGTCAGGGCTGTGCTAACAAGAAAATCACAACATGTAAGGGAAGAAGAAAAAATAATCACTTTTGACCAAACGGCAAGAATTATTTATCTTTACCATTAAATGCATATGTTCCCATGAACCTCTGTTGAGTCAGACTTGCTGGTCCCCAACCCTCGGTCATACCCCTTAGTTAGAAGCTTAGAGTCCGGTTCAGAAAGCTCAGATCTATTCCCCGTGTGTATGTGTGTACATGTGTGTCTGTCTGTGTCTGTCTGTCTGTCTATCTCATTGTTCCTCTTTCTCCCTTTTTTACTGGCTTATTGGGGAACTAAAGTCTGTGGGGAGAAAAAGTGAGACGTCATAATTTGTATTTATATTAAATACATAATGACTACATGATGTCAATCTCCTCAACTCTCAGAAGAGCCTAGAATTTTGCCTGGAATTCCTGCCTCCGATTCCCCTATTTAGAAATCAAAGAGAATGCATTTTGTATTTCATATCCAAGCTCCAAGACATGGGACCCAGTTAATCTGTACACTAAGAAACGGAACAGAATCAAAAAACAATGCAGTTTATTATTGTAGATTATTCTTTCTCTTGATATAACCAGAAATTGAAAATGAAAGAGAAGCATGTAGAACGTCACGCGTGGTTAGTTAGTAACTCAAGTTATAAAACAATTTTGCACAGCAAAATATGTAAAAGAAAAGTAACTGACAAGATTTTTTATATTTATTGTGGTAAGATTTACTTTTCTTTCTTTCTTTCTTTCTTTCTTTCTTTCTTTCTTTTTTTTTTTTAAGACAGGATGTCAGTCCCTGAAAATAACATTTACTGGTTATTGCCTTTAAAACTGTGGATTTTTTTTTAAGTTACAGAAAATCCAGTTCTGCACCACAATACAACTGTAAAAAATCTGCATCACCTTAAAACTGTGCAGTAATGCCATTTTATAACTGCATAAATTTTATTAGCGTTCTAAACAGTTTTGCGATTTTTTTTGTATTATATGCTTGCAGGTTATATCTTAGTGCAATTCAGTCCCAAATACTTTAATTTTGGAAAAAAACATACAGTTTGAATGTAAAATACCCCTACAGATATAAGCAGGGGCGTTTCCCCCTTTTAATACTTTGGTTTTCAATACAGTCCACGGTATAGCAAGAACTACACATACCCAACTTATATTTAAGTTGCAAGCACATGCTTCAGAAGCTACTTTTAAAACAGTCCCCTTGCAAACTCTACCCCCCTTAACATCACAACAGTAAACGATTTAGTGCATCGGTCTTTAAAAAAAAATCTACAGCTACACAGACCTAACTCTTTCAAATTTTATCTATAACATTCCTTTATCTGTAGCATACATTTTAACTGGGCTAACAGATTATAAAAACTAGAATTAAATTATATGCTAGAAACCCATAGCATTCCACATTTGACAATGACCAAAAGCCAAAAAAGAAAAAAAAATAATAATAAAATAAAACAGAACCAAAAATAATTGGGGCAGATTTCTTTCTTTCTTTCTTTTCGAAGAAAATTTAGACTGCTTTTGGCAACAGCGTGATTTAAAGTGCCCCAAAGCAGGCATAATTGTTTCTAAAAAGAAAACATTTAATTTATGCTCTGTAATATTTGCCATATAAAGTTATAGCCCATTCTGCTATCTTTGACAAGGAATGGCTTCAGTGCATTTACAAAGGGAGGCTGAAGTTCATAGTAACTCAGAGCAGTCAGAGTGGAAGCAAACTTTCAAGGGAAGAAGGCTCTGGGGTAGCACTTTTTCTGTTGTTGTTCTGAACTCAAAAAAGTCATGAGGCTGTAAATCAAAAGTATGGATGTCATGCGCTAAGTCTTCAAAAGTCCATTTCCAAGCCAAAAGGGGACAGAAAAGGAAAAAAAAATAATTATACCATACATGTCCAGCATGCAGGCTTTTTTTTTTTATTAATATAATGTCTCTTTTCCATAATGTCTTTGAAACTGTTAATAGTTCGTTGTCGCTAAGACAAAGTAGCAAGCATCGTAATGCATGAGATGAGAGGAAGTTTGTTTTTGTGTTTTTGTTTGTTTTTTAATGGCAGGCTAAACTTTCAGATTTGGCATCATAAGGCCAAAGCTCCCAAGTCACACCCAGAAGGTTGATGCAGCCTTGATTGTGGCAGGTTCAGGAGAGGCTTTAATTCATTCAGTTTTAGCATAACAATGCCCAAAAAAAAAAAAAAAAAAAAAAAAAAAAAAACCGGTGGAACTCAGCTCGCTGCAAGGTCTATAGCATTTCACATTTTTTTTTCCTTTGCAAGCTCAATCAGAAGAACTCAGGAGGAGAAGAAAAAACCCTGCTACTTTTTTTTTCTTTTTTCTTTTATCTCAAGAACATGGTGCAGAGGGAGGGAGGGCAGAGGCTGGGAAACACAGCAAGCTCCAAAAAATTAGTAATAATAAACAAAAACAAAGAAGAAAAAAAGAAAATCCAAACAAAATAAAAACACACACACACACAGAGAATGAACACCAGCTCATGAACTAAAGAAGAAGAAAAAAAATATACAGGCGCTTGATGGCCGGGTTCAAAGGTGAGTTATGTCCTACATGAAGTATTCTGCTCAGATCTTTGACCCTTGTGCAAGTCCAGGGTATGTGTGGGGTAGGCGGTGTAAAAAGAGTAATAATAATAATAAAAAAAGACCAAAACAACCAAGCTAGCAAGTTACAGGGGAATTCAGGTTGGCAATCCATGAGCCAGATACCCTTTCCCTCCCCAACTCAAAAGAGCCACCACCACCACCACAAGCTTGCTGTGTGTGTGTGTGTGTGTGTGTGTGTGTGTGTGTGCAGGGCCAAGGGGAGCAAACTCGCCAGGGGAGGGGGCGAGGTGGTGGCGAGCGTGGCCCTGCAAACTGGCAAGCCCACTCAGGAGCCGGACCCCCACGGAGCATTTAACAAGGTGGCTAGCTGGGATCGCGTGTCACACTCACATGAAAAATTCGGGAGAGGAAGGGTTGTCGCTGCTCGAGCCATTTTCTCGGAACCCGCTGCTCACCAACTTCTCGTATTTCTCCTTGTAGGCGTCCCTTTCGCGCACCAGCCTGGAGATCTCCTGCTTGAGGTGGTCGACCTGCTGCAGCAGCTGGTTCTTCTCCGACTCCAGGACGTGTCTCTGCTGCACCCTCTTGAAGCGGCAGGACTGGGCATAGCCGCGGTTTTTCAGGGTCCGCCTCTTCTGCTTCAGTCGGATCACCTCCTCCTTGCTGACCCCGCGCAGCTGCCGGTTCAGCTCACGCACCGACATGGTCACCAACTGCTCGTCCGAGAAGCGGTCGTCGAAGTGCAGGCCTCCCGCGGCATGGTGCGGGTGCAGGGCGCCCCGCCCCCGCCGTGCCCCCCCGCCGCCGCCGCCGCCGCCGCCCCGGCGCTGGCCGGGCCACTGCCGCCTGCGCCACCTGCGCCGCTCGCAGAGGCGGACGCGCGCTCCCCGCGGCTCCCGGGGCGCCGGCCGTCGGGTGGTGGTGGTGCCCCGCGGCGTGGTGGTGGTGGTGATGGTAGTGAGGTGCCCCGCCGCTCTGCGCGGCGGCTGCGGCGATCACGGCGGACACCACGGCGGCGGCGGGGCCCATCTCCTCGCCGCTGCCGCCCAGGGAGGCGCCGGCGCCGGCCCCCGCTGCCGCGGCCAGCTGCTGCGCTCCCCGCGCATAGCCATCGAAGCCACCCTGGAGCTGGTGGCTATTGCTGATGAGCGCCTCGACTGCGTCCTCCGGGCTGAAGCCCAGCGCCTCCGGGTTGAGCTGCTGCGGGTAGCCGGTCATCCAGTAGTAGTCTTCCAGGTGCGCCTTCTGTTCGCTGCCCGAGCCCGGGCTGGGCGCCGAGAAGCTGGGGGACGGGGGCACCGAGCTGCAGGGCGTGCTCATGGGGGTGGAGGACAGCGAGCCCCCGGCGATGAGACGGCCGCACTGGCTGATGATGCGGTCGGTCTCCACCGGTTCCTTTTTCACTTCAAACTTCATCAGATCGAAGTCATTAACATATTCCATGGCCAGGGGACTGGTGGGCAGGTCGGAATTGTTCATTGCCAGTTCTGAAGCCATCCTCCTGCCTCCGCCACCGCCGCCGCCGCTCCGCCAGATGGGCTGCAGGAGAGGGGCCAGCGGGCTGTGCTGGGTGGCCAGCGGGTGAGCCAGCTTGCCGGGCTAGGGCGCTTCTAGCTCGCGCGGCGGTGGCTGTGGCCCGAAAGCTCGAGCGTGCACACACCCCCCGCCCTGCCCGCAGCCCCCCGCGCCCGCCCTCCCTCCCCCCTGCTCACGCCAATGTGCTCTCTCTCTTTCTCTCTTGCTCTCTCTCTCTCTCCCGCTCGCCCCGGGCCCCCTCCTCGCCTGCTCGCCTCTCTGAGCTCCGATCCCGGGCGCTTCAGGCTCGGGAAGGTCCTCCGCGGCTGGCGGTGGCGGTGGTGATGACAGCGGCAGAGAGGATGCCGGAGGAGCCCGGCCCGGTGCGCGGCGTCCCCGGCTCGCCGCTCCGCTGCGCGCTTTGCATAAGGAGGGCTCGCCTAAGCCGGCCGGGCTGCAGGCGGGGCGCGCGCGGCGGCTGCTCCGGGGCTGTGTGGCGCGGCGGGTGGCTGTCCCGGAGGCGCGGGCCTCCACACCGGGGTGGTTAACACTTCACGCTTCTCTCCTCTTCTGCCTGGCTCTTATGGTTACTATTATTATTTTCTTTTCTCTCTCCGGATCCCTCGCGTGCGCGCGCGCTCTCTCTCTCTCTCTCTCCTCACCCTCTCCCTCCGTGCAAAGTGCAAGACCGAGGTGCAGGCCGGCTGGAGGCAAGGGAGGGGGGAGTTTAGTTCTTTCTTGCCCTTTTTTTTTTCTTTTGGTTTTGGTTTTTCTTTTCTTTTCTTTCTTTCTTTTTTTGCTTTAAAGCAAAATGGCAAAGTCCTGGACCAAGGCAAGGCCGAGAGCAAAAGGGTGGGGGGAGAGGCCGAGCGGACAAGCAGCTCGAGCTACAGCTCCGAGATGAAAAAAGATTTTAAAGCCTCTGATCCAGCGAGAAGAGTTTAAAGCAATTGCTGAGTTTTATAGCACCCGTGACGTCAGGCTCAAATGGGAAATTGACTGGCACTCTCCGCCAATGGGAGGCGGCGAGAGCGGCAGCGATTAGCATAATAGTATAGAAACAAGGAAACTTTTCGGAGCTGTCAATCACAGCCCAATCAGCTGACTGTCAGCTGGGACAGGCTGGCTTAACCCTTGCGGCGCCGCTGCTGGGGCGCAGCCAGGGAGCAACATCCCCCACCACCGCCCCGTGCGAAGTTTAATGCACCAAGGGACAGAGTTTACTAAAAGGGCGGCTGGAATCAGGCAGGACCCGGGAGGAAGGTTTGCTTTCTTCAGAGTTTGAGAGAGGCCTGCGGGGCTGAACCTCTGCTCTCACGCTGCAGCGAGCGATCCGCCAAGAACTCCCTGGTCCCCTGCTGGTCCCGCACCCTAACAAGGTGTATTCATTCGTCTTGCAGTTTTCGATCTTCGATTCACCCTCTGCATCCTTCGTGGCCGTTGAGGGGGGGAGCCGAGTGCCTTCCTTCCCTGAATCGGACGCTCCGGGGGCCAACTTGACTCAACTCTTTGTCCCTCCGCAAGTGAGGTGATCAGATGGGGGCGCCAAGGGTGCGGGGACCCAGAATGCGCGCGGGGCTCCCTGAGCGGTGCGCCTGCAGTGTTATTTTTTTGGATTTCGCGCGGGGAAGAAAGCCTGTATAACTCTTAAAAAACCAGGGGGCCTAAAGTGTGTAGGAACTAGCTGCCCCCTAGCATCCTCTATCCTTGGAGGGACAGACAGAGCGATGGTGCCAGCAACTTGATTCTGGGATGCTTTAAGCCTGAGCCTGGTTAAAGCTGGCTGAGCTCAGGCTCAGCCTTCAGGCTCAGGACTCTAGCCTGGAGTCTGGCTTCTGAGAGTCACATTCAAATCATTTTCTCCTCTCTCCTTCCTTCTCTCTCTCTGCCCTCGGTGTCTCTCTTCTTTCCCCTTTCCAATCCACCACACTTTCCACTTGTGAAGCCGGAATCCCGCTTAAGATGCCCCCAACATACACCCAGACCATACCATCCTCATATGAAATTTGAACCCTGTTTATCAGGGTCCGGAGCGCCCTTTGCACTCCCACCTCGCTTAATCATTTGGCATTTAGAACTTGGTGGTGAAGGGAGGGGGCAATACCCCAGAGCCCTCCCAGCTCCTCTCCAAGGGTTAAATTTTAAACCCATATTTTCCCCCTCGGGACAAGTCCGGAAACCCAGAGTGGGGGCGGGGTAGGATTGCCCCCTTCCCGTTGCAAATGCTAATAACCGGTTCGGTTATCTAGTTTGATTTTTCCAAAGCTATGCAAAAATATTTGGGGGGGGCATAGAAAAAAAAAACAAAACGAAAGAAATTAACAACTCTTCTTCTAAGATTTTAAAGCGATAGGCAAGTCAGAAGAGCGGAGACTGAATGGGGGAAAGCAAGGTTGACTGAAACTGCCTTATGTTTGGAAGAATGGCTCACCTGCTTGGAAATTGGGACTATTGATTCCTTCGAATAATGAAATGCATATGGTGTTGATCGTATTTATTTTAACTCGACTGGGGGGGATGTCTACGAGGGTATGCTTAAAAAAAAAAAAAAAGCCGAAAAGACTGCAAAAGAATTCAGATTAAAAACTATTGTTGGAGAGAGTTGGTTTTTACCTCAACAGCGCCACCTTTCGGCAAAGGTTAGTTGAAAATTGATCTCTTTCTGGGTTTAAGGAAAGCGTAAAGACGCTGATTTCCCGGTGTGGAAGGGGGCAAGAGGCACAAGAAAGCTAGTTGGACCACAATGGGAAAAGCCAACCTTGTAGAGAAGGGGCTCCAGAAACTGCGAGCAGGTGCCGCAATCCCTTTTCCTCTAATGCTTCCTTTCGTTGCTTGGGAAGAGGTCCATAGACGACAGTCTTTAGAGGATGTTTTTCTGGCTGAGAGACCTGTGCCTGTAGATGCCGTGTAACAAGGGCCCAGGCTCTTTCAAAGTTCTGGGAAGAATTTCCAACCCGTTTTGTGGCAAAACCCACAAAGTTAAAAGTTATTTAGGAGATAGGATATAGGATATAGAGTATAGGAGACACCTTTCCTAAGTAAAGTTACTGCTGTGGTTTAAGATTGTTTATCTGAAGAGTAATTCTCAGAAAATCCTGACTTCAGACACTTAAGTCATATATTAAGCCAGCTTCGTGAACATTGCACCTAAGTGTGGTCTCAAACCCGCCCAGAGCATTCTTGGCTGTTTATAACGAGGCCTTAGGTGTCACTCACTCCCTGGCTTGGGACACCAAGTGTGTACATTTCCCATCTGCAAATTCTGGCACCCCTATTGGTAGACACCCTCAGAGAGGTGCAGAGAAGTCCTCATTCTAAAGAGCCTGTTGGTATTTTCTAGACAAGCTATCCTTACACTGTTAATTGCAGAGCTCTTTATAAGGGGGGATTTGGGTTTTATAGGAATGTTTTGCTGGGGCAGCATGAACTGTCTTTAGTTTCAGTTTGGGGAAGAAATGGTGAAGACCATGTCAATCCTAGGCAACCTGAGAGACTTCTGTCTTTTCTTTCCTCCTTTTAAACGATGTTTCACCTAGTAGTGAAGTTAAGGGATTATAGTGTTCATTCAAAGGAAAAGGCACTGTTTAAGATCACCTAAGTGCCATGCTGGTTAGACATTTCTAGGTCTTTCTAAAAATTATTAGACACAGATGCCTACAGTTTATGTTTTTGTGTATGTGAATATGCATCTTTAGAAAGGTTTGTTTTTATGATAGTGTTTAGGCACTAAGGTTTTGTCAAATGCTATAAAGCATACTCCCCACCTTTCAAAAATATATGTTTTGAGCCAGGAACACGGAGATGGCTATATTTATAAATAGACATCATCTCATAAACAAAAGTTGCTGATGAAAGAGACCAGTTCCTATAGCTACACGGCCACACAACCAATTATCACACATATGTACCCTTTCTGGACATTCAGGGACCGTGTGTGGCTAGTTGACTGTCATTAGCTATACATTGTCTTTTTCTCTGACCACCCCCCTTTTTGTTTGGAGAGCTGTTTACAGTCTCTCACCTTTGTTTGAAGGAAAATGAGAGAGAGGAGGTCAGAAATATTTTCTAAGGACATGTAGCTGGAGCGCTTTCAGGCTTAGCACCGAGGTCCCATGGTTGTCCCCCTCGCTCCATTGTTTAGCGATGCACAGGAGGTGTCTAAACATTTACAGTTCGCCGTTAGCGGCGTTTCTTCGATAACAATTGCAAGCTCTCATTTTAATTTAGTCCCATTCAGGTTTCTGATTTCCCCACAATTACAGCAGGCTACAGGGCTTGTGACTTCTTTGCTTACACTGTTTGCTTCGACTCTAGCCAAGCCAATCGAATCCAAATACAATATGAACCCGGGCTCTCGTAGATACGTTACTCATCTCAGCTGGCTACGTAGCAGTGATTTAGAAAACCATGCGTTTGTCATTATTGACCAAGTCAAACCGGTAACATTAAAGTTCCTGCAAGCGATGAATATTTATAAAACGGCTTGGATGGGAAGGAGGGCATCGGGCTGGCCATGTAAGGAGGCTTGAAAACATCAGAAACCACAATCGTAACTCTGAGTTGATATGCACATAGCTTCATGGGAATCTGAGGGTGTAGCAGGCCCTTTGTGTCTAAATGGCAAAGATCAGGAGCTAAGAGGAACATATTTTTCCTGATCGTGAGTTACTACTGCTCAAATGCAGCCTGTTTAAATCAGTCATACAGACTCTGAAGTGAGCCCGATGTAGCTGGAAGCTTCTGAGGGCTTTGTTTATGTGCGAGCTGATTTTTACGGTGCCGAACTAACCGGTGTCCACTAAATTTCAGTAGGAAACCGACTCCATTGATCTGAGGGAGAGTTCCGGAGAGGACTGGAGTGATAAGACATGCTCAGTTCCTAGGTCTAGTGTTAGATAAATCCTTTTGGCTGTCTTCACTTAGCAGGGTAAGTAAATCACAGACTGCTGTTAGCAGATTCATGGGAGAAAATTAATAGAATCAGACAAGATAATCTGATAACAGTAAAATTGCTGAGGAAACAGCCTTGGCTTGCTTGCATCGGAGAGCGAGAAACAACAGTCTGATTACAAAAAAAAAAAGTCGTTATGAATAGGTGAGTTATGGGCAAAATAATCATCAGGGCAATTCAGTCTTTATTAATTTTTCTCTCTTTAAGCAATTCGCAGTTGCAAGCTAGAGCCATTCTCTTTGAAGACACGTATTTCATAATTTTTATTAGAGGTAATTTATTATTTGCGTTACCTGTATTTACCTCATAATTGAACATTTTGCATTCAAATTTATGTAATGCATTATGCCCGGGAATATATTTCTGCCCGATTAGCATAAATAGTCACTTCATGAATTACTAACAAAGTTTATCTTAAAATATAGGTTTCCTTTTATTAAGCTGAACACAAACATATGTACAATAAATCCAGATTCTTTTCTCCTAGTGCAGTTAGAGAAAGCAAAGGCTAGACAAATGAGACTCGCAGGCGAGCTTACTTCCAAGGGTAGCATTAGGATGGGGGACTGTAGGGAGCAGGGTGGGAGAATGGCAGAAGGCTCTGGGCTCCTCAAACAACCCTAAGGCTATTTAAGGTATTTGAAGAATACACACAGAAAGTCTGGCTTCTCATCACCACCACCAAATATATTCACGACTTCTACCTGGGAGGGTGGAGGACTGGGAAGGCAGATCAGCAGTCTCGGCAGAGTTTGGGAGTTTGGTTTAATTTATTGCTATTTTATTTATTTATTTTTTGGCCCTTCAGGATTCTTTCTTAGAATATCATCCACGTGGCCTTTCGGGGTTCTCAAGGGGTGTGGAGAACTCTGCCGTTCTGTGAGACGACACCCCAGGTTTTTGCTCATCTCTCTTCCTTTTCTGTACCCAGCGGACCTCAGGCGTGGCCTGGCTGGCAGAGGCTTTAATTTAATAAATTGCTTTGGGGACGCATGGCCACTGGAATAAAAGGGTTTCTTTGGGTTTCGGCAGTAGGCAGGGATGTACAATGCGGGAGCTCGGCTCTGTGCTCGGACATTCCAAATTAACAGATTTCCACACTTGACTCTTGTTGCCCTTTCTTTTGTTGAGGAATAGCCATCTCTTCAGATTTTTTTTCCCCTCTTCCTTCAATTAGAGACTGCTTGGTCTCCATTTTTACATTTGATCCCATTCTCACTTCTATGGGGAAGGGAGGAATTGGTCTCCAAAGCATTCAGTCCTTTAAAGATTTTTATTGTCTTCGGGTTAAACATGATTTTTTTTTTCTTAAAAAAAATTGCCTGACAGATGAGAGACAGGGGCCCGGGGGTGGTATATTGAATCCGTACACTGAAAAGAAGAATCCTTATGTAGGCCGTGCCTTTCCTGGTGGGTTATTCAGGACACCTTGGTGATGGGGTCGGCCATGTGAAGGGCTGTTCACCTGGTCACAGGATGCTGATACACTTGTTTCAGAACATTGAACAGCCATCCGACCTAGGGAAGAGAATGCAGTCCTAGAGTAAATCCATTGCACTTAGATGCACACAACTTGTTTCTGATTGTGTTTGGTGGTGCTGTGCTGCAAGGGGGCTTTTACAGTCCTGTTTCGTGTTGCTGTTTCTGGGTGTATCATGGGTACCGGGAGGTTTCTCTTGTACTGTTCTGTGAATGTCACTCTGTGCTATCGCCCTGTAGCACCTATTATGAAAGAGGCTTCCTCATCCCTGTGCAAATAATAACTAAATTAAGATTGGTAGACTGGATCACATTTTATTCTGCAACTTTCTAGCTCTGGTGTGCATTTTTGTTGACTAGGCATTTAAGTAGAAATAAGATATTGAATAAAAGAGGTCCCAGGCTTCACCCCAGGCCCTGGATCCTGTTCTAGGGTGTCAGCCTCTGTCATATTTAGGGTACAGGAGTCTGAGTTTTGCAGAATGGAATCATAGCACGGACATTGGTCCCTCTTTGTATTCTCTTTAGAATATATCCATGCTAATTAAAACAAAACAAAGCAAAACAAAAAACAGACCCTAAGTGCCTCTCTGTTTGAAAGAAGAATTTTCTGAAAGAAATCCGATTTGGGGCCAAGGTGCTTGGAGATGTCCAATCTAACAGTTCTCCACTGTGTAGAGCACATGGTAGTTTCTTTTCAAGCCAGAAGAGAAGAAAGGAATATTGATTTCCTTTGGGTTGTAACCAAACTGATGTAGGTATAAATTATTTTACATTTTTTAATGGAGAAGGATCCATGAAAGTCAAAGTGCCGAGGACCTACAAGAGTCTACATGTAATTCTAACAGGTCTGTGTTTACCTGGGTGTGATGAGGGGTTCACTTCCTGTCAATTTTGTCGTGGATCCTGCCCATCCTTTTTTTTTCAAGAGTTACTGAGGTCATCAAAATGCTCATTGTTGGGCCAGCAAGATGGCTCAGTGGGTAAGGGCGCTTCTGTGCAAGCCTGGTGACTCAGTTCAATCCTCAGAACCCACTGTGGAAAGAAAGAACTGATGCCTAAAGATTGTCCTCTGGCCTCTATGGGTAAGTTGTGACATGTGCATGCTCCTACACACACACACACACACACACACACAGATATTAAATAAATAAAAAGTTTAAAAATGCTTTGTGTCTTCTCTTTGAGCACTAGGGTCGAACCCCTGTTCCTGTACATTAGTCTTGATTGTGTGCTCATGTATATGAGTCTATGTATATGTTTATGTGCACTGAGAAAGTTCTAGCGTGCTGCAGGGGGATAGGGGGGGGATCAATACCCTATCCCTGCTTTCTGCTTCCTCTAAACAGACTGCTAGCATTTGTTCATCTGCTTTGGTTTCAAGAGCCCCGCTGCCTGGATGCTGACTCTTGGGTAGGATCCCAATCACTGCTGCTGCCCTCTAAGGGTTTAAGCCCCTGACCTAAGCTCAATTGCCCAGGCAACCTTCCCATCATACAGCAAATGGGACACTCATCCTCCAGGCTCACAGCATATCTGCTCCTTCTACAGACCAGCATTTCACAAGCTTCTCCATCAGACACATAACTCCAGGAACTGGTATCACATGTATGGTGATGGGTCCAGGCTATCACCGGGCCCCAGGCTGCCTCTCATAGCTCCTGTATTCTACTTAACCTTCTTGTGCTCAGAGCCTTGAACAGCCCTCCAACAGAAATGAACAGCAGTCCCCAGGAGGCTCTCTCTTCTTCACTCTAGCCCTTTTCTTGCATTTCCTCATCTCTTTGCATAAAAACCGTGCTGTTGACCAGTTTTAATTTGCTTCCCAGTTTTGAGGCAAATGAAATCCATGTTCATTTATTTGCTAACCTGCCTGAACCAGATTTGTATACTGTGCTGGAGTGCTGGAGATTGTGACTAGGAAATGTCTGGTGTAGCCTGGGGCTGCTGGAGAGCTAGAGAGCTGCGCAAATGGTTGATTCTTTAAAGTTCTTCTAACTCTGCTGACTTGTTAACACTTGAAGGACCAAAGTCCTGGGCTTCCCGGGAGAGACTGTCCCTCCACAATCCATCAGTAACTGCAGAAGTGATTCATTGGGTCATTCATATCCCTCAGTGGACATTTCAAACAAACACAGCCTGTTGGATAAGTGTGTGTGTGTGTGTGTGTGTGTGTGTGTGTGTGTGTGTACATATGCACCTTGTCAGATGCCTCTGTGTGAGTGTGTAATTGTGCATGTGGAGCCAATGGCACAACTTTATCTCTTAGTCCTCAAGTGCTATCAGCTGAGTTTCTTTGCTGTTTGGGGCAGAGTTTCTTTTTTTAAAAATATTTTTGGAGAATTTTATACATGGATACCGTATCTATATTATTTCTTCCCTCTCTCTGCCTCTCCCCTCTCCCCATGCCTCCCTTATTGAGTGCATGGCTGTTTACTCTTTAATTATTGCTGTTTTACACATGTGCATGCATACACGCACACATGCACACACACACACATGTACACCCACACACATACATATGTACACCCCCCTACACACACACATTTTTGTTCCTGCGTGTATATATATATTTAGGACTCATTGCACAGGACTGGATAACCGAACAGGGGACACATACCTGGAGAAGACCGCTTCTCCCTCTCTTAGCCCCACCAATTGCCTATAGGGTTTATTATGAGCTTGGAACTTGCCAAGTGGGCTAGGCCGACTGGCCAGCGGGCCTTAGAAATCTCTGTGTCTCCCTAGCAAACATGCACTACTGTGGATGGGCCCTTTTAAAATGTGGGTTTGGGGGACTCAAACTCAGGTCCCTGCACTTGCATGGCAGGCTGTCACCCCAGCCCTATTGTGGTGATTTCAGTCAACTGTCCCATCTGGACGTCCGGCGCGTATCTTGCTGGTAGATTCCGAAACAACTTCTATTTTTGATGATGTAAAGCTTCCCATGGGACCAGATCACTAGGTTATCTCCACAGTTCCCACCAGCCTGTGCCTTCATAGTCACAACCCACAGCAGTTGTCTGAGATCAGGACCTCCGAGAGTAATAAGAAACAGCAAAAACCTTGGAAGAACTCTGTGTGGGTAACAATGCTTACTGGAGATCAGTTCCTCTCTCTCTCTCTCTCTCTCTCTCTCTCTTTCTCTCTCTCTCTCTCTCTCTCTCTCTCTGGTTTTGCTTTTGCTTAGATCACCAACTTTCCTGCCTCCTCCTGATGCCAATTTTGAGGGCAGGAGGCTCCAAGGCATTTTCTGGAACAGAAGAGCTCCGAGTGCCATGTGTCTGCCTTTGAATACAGCTTGTCTCTCCACTGGTCTCTTAAAGGGACCTAAATGTGCAGTTTTTGCAAAACCTTCCCTCTGAGGCTCATGCCTCCCCTCCTTTCAGAGAGAGCAGCAAACAGCTTGTGAGTTATTTATGACCTATGTCTGGTTCGTGCCCAAGGGAGTTTGGCGGAAGCTGGGCAGCAGACCTCCGGGCTCTGGAGAATGGAGGAGACTCTTCAGAGAAGTCCTAGTACCTTGGATCCCGAGGAGCTGTGAAGCAGGGACAAGGCTGGATTGGTGCCTCTGGTCATGAGACAGTACTCTGGCAGGCTAGGGTACAGAAAGGGAGCCTGACCTGGGGACTGTCTCCAAGGTCAGTGCTCCTGTCCCATGCCTTCCCCAAGCAGGGCCCATTGATGGTGTCCTTCAAGTTCTCTTTCAGGGTGCAAAAATGACTAGGTTGGCTAAGAATTCTGCTAGGCAACACTGAAGTATGTTCCCACTCTAACACTTCAAACCTCCATGTGAGACAGGTAACTAAAGTGGACACCCATAGACAGGACAAACCACTGAGGGGCATGCATAGGTCAGAACAGCTAAGTCAGACACTCTCTTCGAGTTCACCATCTACACGGGGTCTGAAGGGTGAAGCCATACCTCCTCCATCTCTAAGCTGAGAAGCAGCTGATGTAAGCAGGTATCATTCTGAACCTCTGTGGTACCGTACCAGGACAACCAAAAACCTCACAGACCCCCGAGGATTACTAGCCAGACCTGGGGGATTGCTTTCATTTGGCATCACACAAACACGGGTAAGAATCCTGCTTTTCTTAGAGCTTAGTGTCTTACTTAGGGATCCTGAGAATCCTAGGATAAGTGTCCTATTTGAACATCAGTCTTGTCCTTGATCAGAGGTAGAGAGGGCCTTATGAGCACGGTATAGAAAGGTACCAAGTGCTTGTTTGACACTTGTGTGGGGGTGCATAGGAGAACATGCTCGCTCAGTGCCTGCCTGGATGGAGAATGCATTCTGCTACATGGGTTCTTAGTGGGGTTTAGAGCACACTAGAACTTGGAAAAGTCTCCCTCCCTCCCCCTCCCTCTCCCTCCTCCCCTCCCTCTCCCTCCCTCCTCCCTCCCTCTCCCTCTCCCCCTCCCTCTCCCTCTCCCTCTCCTCCGTCTCTCTCTCCTCCTCTGTCTCCCTCCCTCCCTCTCCTCTCCAGAGTTGCAGGACCTGACTCACCTGCAACTCCCTGCCCTCTGTATTTCCTGCCTGCTGTCCTAATTACTGGCTCCTGTAGATCCTTCCTTGTAGCTTAGGGTTTCTGTATGAAGGAAGCCTTACCAAGTCCTTTTGAATAATCCCTCCCAACACAGGCCAGGTATGCAGGGAATACCTTGACTTTGAGTCTTCAGGATGTCTTGTTAGCTCCTTACCCTCATGGAGCACCCAAAAGTCTAACAAGCAGGGCATTTCTTTTCCTTCCTCTCCATAGACCCACTATGAGCTCTTGTCGTACAGTAAACACCTCAAGACGTGTTTGACAAAAGAGAGTCGCTAAATGACTGCTCTGATCTTGCAAACAAAACAAAATAACCTACAAAAGAAACAAACAAACAAACAAAAACAACAAAAAACGCAACTGGAATGTTCCAGAATAGACAACTTAGATAAATATAGATACTTAGATAAAGCCAGACACTCGGCTACAAGTCGGTGTTCACATTCACCTCTCACTGGTCTACCTAGCCAGTGCCTCCGTCAGCAGGGTACTTATCTTGTTCCTTGCATAGCTTATATCTTTGTATGGTGGAATGAGGTGGAAAGTGTGGTAGAGATGTGTAGGTCCAGAAGCTAAGACAGAATGTGATCCATCTCGCTGGGATGCATGGCTGGATGCAGTGAGGGAAGGATGTAAGGAGGCATCTGGGTGTAAGCAAGCTGTCTGATGCTGCAAGGGCCCAGCTTTGGGTCACAGCTGCTACCCTGGGGCTTCAAGGCACAGACATCATTTTGTAATCCTTATTTAGTAATACCAGGCCTGTCCTCATTTCAACATGCTCAGATTCTGCCCATTCCTCCGGGCATGGCTCACGGGTAGCGTTGCACCCAAAGCTCTCAGCGTCTGCCATACATTTAATAAAGGTGAACCCTGTAACTACCACCTCAGATCCCAAAGGTCTTGAGGAGACTAGCTCTGACACTCTTGGGAGCCACCTGGCACAGCTCTGCAAAGCAGCACAGAAGGATGGTCAGTCGTGACTTCGGTATTTGGTGTGTGACCTTGAAGGTGTGTCCTGTGTGCCTTTCCAATTTCAGGGTCTCCCTCTGTAAAAGCGACGTCACGTAACCTTCAGATTGCATGGTCTCAAGTCAAAGGGGGAACCCAAAGGCTCACGTGTTCCAAAGCTCTAGCGACAGAGCTGGACTTGGGCCTGGCTGCAGAAGGGTGTCGTGTGCTATGGTTGGAACTGGCTTTTCTCCATCTCTATGAGCTCCAGAACTGGACTCCATGTAACCAGCATAGATAGGGCCTCTCTAGCCCTAAGTCCTCCAAGGCTGGGTCCAGTAAGGGATCTGAAGCCCACAGTGAGGGTCCTCAAAGCTGTGGTTTGGGTGGCAATGGGTTGGCTCACTTGTTGGGTCATGTGGACACCGCCAAGCTTGACCTCGTGGCAAAACGATGACTAATCAGATTGGTTCCGACTCGGACTCAGAAAGTGGGAGGAACAGTGTCCCAGGGAGAGCTCTGAGATTTTTGTCAAGGAGCCAGAGGAACTGTACCCTAAATGAACCCATGAAACCCGCTACCAAATTAAAACATTACTGACAGCCAACAGGTATCTGACACTCACACAGACCTTGTCCTTGGATTGAACTCATTGGCTGTCATGTTAATACTGCTCTTTTATCACCATTTGAGTGAGAATGAAGCTAAGGCGCTACTTTATTTTATTTTATTTTATTTATTTTTTTTTTGTAGTCAGAGGGCTCTTCTGACATGTGGTGAGCAAACCATAGCAGTTATGATTCTAGACATGGCTACAAAGTACATACTCTTAAAATCCTTTGCAATCTACTGTAAGAAGACAGCCAGGAGAGCATATAGTAAATGCAGAGTCAGACATGACCTGACAGGACGGTTCGTAGTGTAGACTCATGTAAATAGTGTAATAGTTTATGAGCTAATTCAGTAAGAGGTCATGGCTTTACCATGCATGACAGGTGAGTGGTAAGCAGGCCATCTCAGTATGGGGCTCAGAGAGGTGCCTGGTGATTGTTGGCCAGCTGACCAAATGACTTGTTTTATGTACACAGCATGAGTCCTTTCATCTGAGAGCCTGTGTTGTACAATAATGACAACACATTATTGTAATGTTTCCGTATTCCTTTCTGCCTCCAAAGAAAAGCAAAGGACTCAAGGAGAGCACCGGAAGGAAGAGGCAGATCCTGGCATTTCATTTGCTGGCGGAACATAGGTAAGGATGCGATGCTGGCCCTGTACCACTGCCATGGTCTTCCTGGATGCTCTTGGTGGGAGAGGTGTGGAGAAGCCCACTTTACGGACAGGGAGCAGGGGAGTGGAGGAAATGTGAGAGATTTTAGTTCCTTTCCATCATTGTAAAAATATTTTTCGCCTTTTGGGGAACACAAATGTGTTTCATTGCCTATAGGGTTTGGTTGAGCATCTAGAAGCAAAGAGAAAAGAGGAAGAGGAGGTAGTTCAGTCCGTAACACATTAGCTATGCAAATGTGAGGACCAGAGTTCAATATCGAGAACCCATGTCGAAATCTGGACCTGGTTCTTTGCTCTTGGGATCCCATCACTGGAGCAGCCGAGACAGGCAGAGCCCTACAGCTTGCTGGCCAGCCAGGGTAGGCAACTTAACCAATTCTAGCTACGTAAGAGACTACATCATAGGAAAAAAGATGAATGATGCCCGAGGGGTGATACCCAGGGTTGACCTCTGGCCTCCATAAGAAGCTATACGCATGTGTGCTCATACCCATTGATATGGCAAACTGAGCATGCATGTGCACACATACACAGATACACAGACACACAGATGAACACACCAACACAGACACACCCCCACACATGCATACACACATGTACACACACACACACACACACACACACACAAGCACACACGCTTTGTTGTTTTGCCTACTGATGGATCCACTGCTTTCTTCTGCTGTCTCAGGTACAAACATCAAGACAATAAACACCCCTACATTTCTCCACTTCCCTCCTGGCTCTCCTCTTGGAGTCCAGTGCTATTGGGAAGCCCTTAACCAGAGCATCAAAGTCATTAGAGGACTGCTTCTGAAATCGGGTTCCCATGGAATCAGAACTGCTGACCTCTCCCTCCCTCCACCATCCTGCTGGGTAATCCTTGCGTGATTTCAGGTCCCTAGGGGTGACTCAGAGTGGAGTCATTAGTGCTACACCCACCTACTTTATTGGAATTTACTGTCGGAGAAATGTCTGTTCCCCAAGACCGAGCTGCAAGGAGCTGCAGTGCCGGTCCTTCTTGGCCATTGCACAAGTCTGTGCATTTTGTTTGCTTTGGAATTCCATCCCGAACGTGCACACCTGCATGCGTTTCATTTTCCGAATCTCAGGGAAGTCAAGTTTGATACCAAGTCACTTGAAAGAATAACTGACCTCCGAAAATATTTTCACTCCAGTGATAGCATTGGTACCTCCTGTCCAGTAGCACCAGAGGCATTTGGTTGTGAGGAAGAGGATGACACAAAGCAAAACTGAAGCCTCTGTTTGGAGAAGATGCAGGTGATGGAGAAACAAGTCTGTAATAATACAAGCCGAGAATCTGGGAAACGGTCAAAAATATAAGCTCTGGGCCTTTCAACAAATACATGATCAATAGAAGAAAGGGGGGATGATGGGTAACGGGGGAGCTGTCCCAGACTAAAGCAGATGTTCCTTTGGGTCTGAAGGAGTACTGTAAGCAGGGAGTGGTCGCGGCAGTGGCTTGTTGAGGGAGATGAGGCGCGTGCATTAGCCTTTCCTTGTCTTTGGTTTTACGTCCTTCATAGTCATTCAACATCTGTAAATGCCAAGTGGAAAACACGAAAAGTGTTTCATATATATATATATATGTATATATATATATATACATATATGTATATATATGCATATATATACATATATATGTGTGTATACATATATATAAACACACACACACACACACACACACACACACATATATATACTGTACTCTGATTCTCATCTGTTATCAACATCTGTACTGTTGCTCTAGCAGTGATACCCACAGATCCCAGGTACTGCCTGCAAATCTTACCCCATCCTCCTCTTTGGTGGATGATGGACTCATATTTACTTCTGGGAGAAGTCCCTCCTTGAGAGATCTTCTTTGTCTGTGTAATACCTCCAGTGCTCAGTGAGCCCTGTGAATTGGTATTTGTGACTAAACATACACAAATGTGTCTCAATATTTACAATGCTGGAGTGAAGATTCCCATGCAGTTATAAGGAATAATGTAGACAGATCTGCATCCTTTACCAAGCCTCTCCTAGGCCAGTGTGTTCCATCACAACTGTAAAATAGTACAAGTCAGGAATCTGGCATTGTTAACCCACTCATCTCACATGAGTTCCATGTTCTCTCTCTCTCTCTCTCTCTCTCTGTCTCTGTCTCTGTCTCTCTGTCTGTATGCATGTATGTATGTATGCATGTATGTATGTATGTATGCATGTATGTGTGCATGTATGTGTGTTTGTGTGCCTTTCACCTTTTGTGATTTCTCCAAATTGTGTCTATCACAGTCAAGACACAGATTATTCCTGTACCTTAGTTCCTGCTAATTCTCTCCATATTTGTCCCATGACTCCTTATTTCTGCACTCTGTAAGTGATTGGGACAGGATCTCAGGTTTGAGGTCTATGTCCTGGTTCCAGTTAAGTCATCTCCAATTCCCCAGGATATGAATCGGTTGGAATTCTCTCAGAGGAAGGGAGTTGGAAATCCAGAACTCTTTATAGAAAGAAAACCATCGAAAGCCCGAACACTAAGCGGATGCAGACCATAGTGTCTTTCTCACCGTAGAAGATTGTAAAGACCCTGCTGGGGAGGAAGGCTCTGCGTCATCTTAAAATTCCACTGGTCTGCATGACTCAGACCTGCTTCAGGGAGGCATAGATTGTGTCTGAGATCTGGTGGGAGCACTACCTCGTCTAGATCTGACTGTGTCTGTGTTATTTACCTATAGGATGGGCCTCAGGTTAACTGTCAGTCATGGGCCTGTCACAGGCTTCCTCAGCAGCAGGCCACTCTCATAGAAGTTAGCTCCTCTTGGACAATGACACATCAGGTCTGAAGTGCAGGTGGAATTGGAGTCAGTCAATGCAAGACCCATGTTTTCTCTTCTCCAGATTTCATGATGGACCTTGAATGAAGTTCTCATGGAGTTTCCCGGCTCAGCTCTTGGGTTCCAACCTACGGATAGCAGACTTTTCAGAGACTGTCTAGAATGACAGTGTTCCTCAGATGCACTCTCACGTGTCTGCTCTATGCACAAAACCACACGGGAGGCTACTAAGCACTTTGAAGAACAGACAACAGTCGAGTGCGTCTGGTGATGCTGAGTTCATTCCAAGTCTCCGACAGGCAAAGGAGTGACTTGGGCATGTTGCTGAGATCACAGGTCACATCGTCGCTGACTGGCAGTGTGTTGCATGTAAGGCTTTGTAATAGTCTCAAGGAGAAAGGGTTAGAAGCCTTTCATCTCGATACCATTTCATCTGATCATCCATCCATCCATTTACCCATCCATCTGGTATTTTGTCTATCTTTCTCTTCATTTCTACATTCATCCACCCATCCACCCACCTATCCCTCAGGTCCTTTGTCTTTATGTCATGTCTTCTATCTACCTGCCCATACAGCCAGCCACTCATTACTATGTGCAGAAAGCAGCAGCATGTTGCACAGCTCCACTGGAATGCAAAAATTACCTTAGGGCCAGATTGGATTTTGAACGTCTTTGAAACACCGTCCAGACACAGCTCTTTACCACTTAGGATTACGAGAACTAACACTTTAGAATATATGTGGAGTGGCTTCTTAGTGACCCCCCCACAGTGTTATTTTCTTCCCTTGTTAAGCTATATATTACCTTTACATTTTGAACAGAAAGTCAAGTTATTGTAGATATGTTCCCTCATGCCCAAGTTTACTTTACATTTCATGTTGATGTTTTCCAGAAGTGAAACTCTCATAGGATATGTAGTACATCTATGTATCTATCTATCTATCTATCTATCTATCTATCTATCTATCTATCTATCTATCTACATACCTACCTATCTATCTATATACACATTTACTTACATACACCCATATACAAGCACATATGTGTATGTGTATATGTATAGCATTTCCCTGTACCTTCTCAAATTGTCCACACACTGATTGCACTGTCATGACCCATCTTCACCTAGGAAAGACTGCAGAGTCTCTTGGGAACCCTTCTGAGCATCTCTAAGGCTTAACTGTGATGCCCACATCTCAGTGATGGAAGTCTAGTGGCTCTCATCTCCATGAGCTTCTTGTCTTTCCATGATAACCAGCCAGTTTGAGTGGAACCTAACATTCCCATAAAGGTGTAAAGATGTGTTCCAAACCCAGCCCAGGAGCACAGCATGCTCCCCTGAGACAGTTGTCAGATGAGTTCTTGATAAACACCCTATCCTTTTCACATCTCTGATTTCCTGCAGCTACTAGGAATGCAATCCTGCCCGCCAGTCACCTGAACCCTTTCAATGAATGACATGTTTTAACTGTAAGTGTCTTTGTTGCTGAGTTTTTGCCTGTAGAGGTTTAACACAAAATTCTTATGCTACAGGACATAACGTTATAGGAAAGGGAAAGAGGATGTAGAGACAGGCAAGAATGAAGCCAGGGATAAACCCCATGCTCGCACTGGTACTTTGCTGTGACAGGGAGTGGAGATGGAGTCATTGGGATGAGTACATGAGGCACTGACACAGCTGGGTCTCTGTGCTGCACCATGCTTCATAATTTACTGGATGAACCATGGTAGGTTTTGGCTAAGGGCATGTATCCCTATGTAAGTTATGGGATGAAATATTCCCCAACACACATTCAGCCCTCAGGCTCCGCACAGCTTGGGAAAAGCAGCGTTTCTATCTTGTTTTAACTGATCTTCCAATACTGTAGATTTCTCCACCAATCTATGTGATGTATCCAATGCTCAGACAGGCCAGGAATGATGATGCCCACCTAGAATCCTAGCACATGGGAAGTGAGGGTAGGAGGATTAGGAAGGAGGTCAAGGATAGCTTTGGCTATACAGTGAGTTTGAGGTTAGCCAGGGACTCAAAAAACCAAACCTCCCAAACCAAAAAGAACAAAAATAACACTCAAGGGACTTTCAGAAAGAACCCTTCCAGCTCTCTAGGCTTTTCTTACTCATCACAAAATTGCCAACTTTTTGTTGAACAGGCACAAAACATTCTCAACTAGAAGTCTACCATCTGCCTGTCCATTCATATTTTTCCCCCAAAACTGTTTTTATGAGAAAGCATGGCAATGCCTCCTATAATTTCTGGCACAGCGTAGCCTTCAAAACCAGCAATGCTGACTTTCTCCCTGCTTCCATGTTGAGAAACTCCAATGTACTTGTAGGACTAACATCGCCGTAGCGGAAGCTCTCCATTAAAGTGGAGTCACATATTCACCTGCAGTTTGCTCTTATAGATATTGACTCTTGCCTAGTTGCTTGAAACTTCTAGAAAAGAAAAATTCATGTCCAAAGCCAGTTAAGAGTCAATATCCAAGGTCTCCTAATGATAGGTCTATATTCTCTCCCAACCACCTGCATGGTCTCCCATGTTTTCTCCTGCTATCTTCATGGCCTCTTATAGTCCTTTCCAACAATCTCCATGGTCACCTATGCCTTTTCCTACTATCTGCATGGTCTCCTAAATTCTCTACCACCCTCATTCTTAGCCACTGTGAGGCATGGCTTGCTTTGGTCTGACATTGGCTACTTACATCTTGTGGAGATTTCATGACAGGTGAGATACAGTGCCGAGCCCAGCACCTGTGCCCCATAGACAAGTGCATGATGGTGCTGTTATTATTAATCTGGAGCTTTTAGGGGGGAATTCATAGAAACATGTGACATAGCTTATTTTGCTTCTGAGAACAGGAAGTTGAAACCTGTCCCAATGAGGCAGTTTTGTGGCTTAGAAAGCGAGAGAAAATTATATACCAGAATGACCTTTCCCCTCAAGTGTTGTTCAGTGCACAAAACTAATTAGCCAGACCCTAATTGGGTGGAAGCTGGAGCTTAAAGGGGAAACTTACTCAGTGAGAATGTGACAGTCTACCCTGTAGTCTCCATAGGGTGTCACACTTTAGTTCCTCTCAGTAACTTCAGTATTAAATTTGTTCAGTTTTCACATGAGATGTCTCGACAGCCAGCTCCTTCCGTGATCTCTAGCCAGCAGCCAGGAAGTTGTGTGGTGGCCTGGGATGATAAAGGTCACCATAGTTTTGAGTTCTGCTCTGGTGGCACCCACTGTGCATTTTCCTGAGCTGGAAGGCAAAAATATCACACTAGGAAGAAAGAAAGAAAGAAAGAAAGAAAGAAAGAAAGAAAGAAAGAAAGAAAGAAAGAAGAAAGCCACAATTGGGAACCATAATGAGCTACCTCCTTAGATAGAGGACACAAAGATCCCATGGAAGGGTGTACACATGCTGATCTCTAAGGGATATGCAAAGGCGTACTACCTGGTGACGTATCTGGGGCTCAGACCAGCTTGCGGTGAGCATCCACCCACACCAAGGATTCAAAATGACTGTGCTGTGTGAGGGTGGTAGTACAGGTTTCAAAAACAAAGCCTGCCTCCTCAGTGGCAAGCCTGCTAGGAAGCCAAGGTCAATGACTATTCTGGTTGGGAGCCCAGATCTGTCCAAAACCACTTTACTACTTTTTTTGGGGGGTGGGGATATGGTGGGATCTAACTTCAACACTGTAAAAACTCCAAGAGAGTAACTCCAGTTAACTCTTGTGTAGCCTTTGTGCTGTTGTTGAAATAGGGTCTCACTGTGTAGACCCAGCCTGAAACACACATAGAACAGGGTGGCCTCTAAGTTGCAGAGATCACCTGTCTCTGCCTGCCAAAGCGCCATCACATCTGGCTTGTGCAGGCCTGATGATGTTGGAAGATGAAGGAATCCTGGTCCATGCCATTTTCTTCCCTGCCCTCTCCTCCTGTTTCTCCCTTATGTACTGTTCTAGCCCTGCAGCCTGGTGATTGCAGTTTGCAGCATGTATTGCTGTCATGCAACTACCTTGTAACCTTTCACCATAAATCAAGAGAAGGAAAATAAGTCAATGGATATGGAAGGAGGGAATGAAGGGGCTGGTGAGATGGTTCAGCAAGTAAAGGTGCTCATGGCCAAACCAAATAACCTGAGTTCAGTTTTCAGGCTCCATGTGATGGAAGGAGTGAACCAAATACAAAAAGTTGTTCACACACACACACACACACACACACACACACAGATACACCTTACACACACAAACACACACCCACCACATAAAAATAAACAAGGTGGGTTAATAGAAGCAACTGGCAACTGAAGACAGAACCTAATTAGGGCCTCGAATCTGGAGTCACCCCTTCATCCTCATCCACAGCTGTCCACTGAATGAGATCAAAACTTCCTTGTGTCAGCTCCATGGACCATCTCTTACTTGAAGCAAAGAACGGTCTAATTTACCAGTCTCCCTAAGTCTCTCAGCCCTTTCCTCCTAACCTGTGCCCCCTGTCACTTCTCATCTTTCCTTTAGAGTTAATTAATAACAATTATCTGCCTCTCTGTAGATCCCTGAGTTCTTTGAGGACATGAACCTTGTCTTAACTTCATTTCCCAAAAGGGTGCAATAGCAAAGAGTGTACTAAGTGAATGAATGAATGGATTGGTGAGTATATGTGGATGGACAGATGGATGAATGGACGGATGGGTGAATATATGGATGAATGGGTGGATAAATGGATAGGTGGATGGATAAATACATGAGCATATGATTGGATGAATGAATGAAGTCAATAATTTGGAAAACAAGACCTTGCAGAGGTTATGAGGGCATGGAGGTTATAGAGAGTTTCTGAGTTTCAGGGAACCTTCTTTGTTTCCTGGTCCATGGAGGAAGGTTGATCAATCCTGCTCCAGCGTTGAAGTCTCTTATGAGGAAAGTGTTTTCACCCTCCCTCAGTATAATGTAAACCAGATTAAACTCTCTTCTCCCCCACCCCAAAGGATGACACAGGAAAACTTGACATCTCCTTATGATGAATTACGTGTCCCTGGGTCTTTCTTCATTTCTTTTTCTATTTTCATTTTTCATCATCTCAAAAGAATGTTCTCTTCATTTTAGATTTTACCAGAAGTCACACTTGTGTGGATGAAGAGGTTAGATAAGTTTCTAAGTAAAGGAAGCAGAGCACTTCTCTTTGTGTACACTGAGGACTGCCTGTGGAACCTAGCTGCCACAAGACACACCACGCCCTTTCTACAAGACACCAAACTTTCAGGACTTCGTGGACACAAGCCTGCCTGTTTGTCAGTATCTTTGGGGGTCAAAGGTAACAGTTTCATAGCCAAGAGGACTGGAAAGTCTGACCAAAAGGAAACAGGCTTAAAAATATTTTACAAAGCAATATTGTCTCCCAAATTTTATTTTTCCTTCAACTGCAAGCAAACTGTCATGGAGGAAAATGACTCAAGAAGACAGCTGTCAAAGTGAAGTCAAGTCAGATGCTTTTATCATTTCCCCCTCTATGTTTCGTTAAAAGATAGCTTTGAGGCTAGAAGATGGCTCTATGGCTAAAAATGCTTGTGACACAAGTAGGAAGTCCTGAGTTCAAATCCCCAGCACTCACATGAGAAACCAAGTGTGGTGGTACAAACCACTTGGGGATGGATACAGGACTCACTCGAGCTTTCTGGCTGCCAGTGAGAGACCCCCATCTTAAGGAATATGGTGGAGAGTAATACAGCAGGATACCTGGTATTTGCTGGCCTTTGCACAAGTACAAGAGGGAGTACACACACACACACACACACACACACACACACACACACAATTTATCGCACACATTCATGTACAGACCACATGAAAAAGACATCCTTATTGACATGTAGTTCAGATACCAGTAATAGGACATACCCATTTGAAAGGTATAATTCTGTGGTTCATTGCTGACAGGAGCCTGATATAGCTGTCTTCTGAGAGGCACAGCCAGACCATGTCAAATACAGAGGCGAATGCTAGCAGCAAACCATTGAACTGAGAACAGGATCCCCATTGGAGGAGTTAGAGAAAGGATTAAAAGAGCTGAAGAGACTTGCAACCCCATAAGAACAACAGTGTCAACCAACCAGAGCTCCCAGGGACTAAACCACTACCCAAAGACTATATATACATGGACTAACCCATGGCTCCAGCTGCATATGTAGCAGAGGATGGCCTTGTTGGGCACCAATGGAAGGAGAAGCCCTTGGTCCTGCCAAGGCTGGACCCCCCAGTATAGGGGAATGTTGGGGGGTGGCAAGAAGGGGGGATGGTTTGGGAAGGGAATACCATTATAGAAAAAGGGGAGGGGGATGAGATAGAGGGCTTATGTCCAGGAAACTGGGAAAGGGAATAACAGTTGAAATGTGGTGCTTTTAATGTCCCCCATTACTTTGGGGCATTTGAAACCTTGGTCTCCAGATGGTGATACTCTCTGGGCGAGGTTTAGGAAGTGTGGCTTTGCTGGGGGAAGTGTGTCACTTGGGGTGAGCTTTAAGCGTTTAAACCCTCAAGTCATGTCCAGTTAACCCTCTCTGCTTGGTGTTTGCAGTTGAAGCTGTGAGCTGTCAGCCACCAGTTCCAGCCACCGTACTTGATGCTTTCTGCCACGTTGTCTCTGTCATTACAGACTGAGAACCATAAGACTGAATAAATGATTTTACTTTTTTGTCTAAGTTGCTTCAGCCATGGCATTTTATCATAGCAACCAAAAACTAGTTAATATACATCTCCACTTGTTTATTCCTCTCATGCTGCTGAAAGCATTCGTGCACGAACTTTTGGGTACCTGTGTTTTCCTTTCTCTTGGATATATATATCTTAGTAGAATCACTAGGTCATAGCATAAGGTGCCGTCCAGTCACTAAAGAGATGACATATGGTCGCTATATTCACCTAGAGCCACATAATGCCCCTTAATTGCTTTCCTCTCTACTCTTACTCTCTTCTGGCTGGGTCTTCTCAGCTCAACGGAAAGAAGCAAAGTTTCTCATCCAACCAATACACAGAGAAACTGTTGGGCGAGGAGGAGGAGGATAGTGCACTGAGAAAGCTGGCACTGAAGCCTAAACTGGTCCACATTTTTCACGATGTGAGCCATTAATTTCCTGGAGTAAAAGCCTAGCTCTTTGTGAGGATGCAGAAGTCCCCTGCTCGTGGGTGACCTCCCAGTTCTTCTGGTCTCCCTGCAACACCACCTCTTTCCCGGTGCAGGCCTTCACACACTCTGCCAAGGTTGGAGGGTGCCATTTTCCAGAAGCTGGACAAAGGAATGAATGGATGTGTGAGGCAACGCCATTGCAGGAGCATTCAAGCTCGTGCCTCAGGGTCACAGAATTGGTTGGTGGCAGAGCCCTTACCAGATTTCCACAGCAGAGACTTTCTTGTTTTACTCCATCCTTTCGGTTGGTGCGACAGTTCATGGCGATCTCAGCGTGACAGGATGGTATCTATGAGGCAGCTTCTGGAAGGGCTCAACTGAAGAGTGAACTACTCATTAGGAGCCTGGGCACCACTATCCCATGGGATGAATATTTGTCTCTCTTTGCTTCCTTACTGTGGATGCAACATGGCCAGCTGCCTTATGTCCCATATCTTTCCACTGTGTGGAGTACATACCCTTAAATACCATGAGCACAAGGGTTCTTCCTTTCTTAAGTTGCTTTTGTAGGCCATTTTACTCCCATTGAGGACAGTAATGGATACAACTGGCAATCTAATACCTGACTGTTTGCTGCAGACCACTTCCACCTCTGGGATCCCTAGAGCAGTATTGGCGTTTAGGTTAAATGACCATTTGTTCCCTGAAGGGCACTGAGCAACACCTCTGCTCCCCACCCCACAGCATCCTCCCTTACCCCCAGGCTATAACCAACCAAATTGTGTCCAGATGTGTCCAGATGTCCTCGGTGAGAACTACAGACCTATAGCTATTGTCCTGATTAATGGACATTAGTGCTCAAGGGAGCCAAGGACATTTTCCAGCCCCTGTTCACCAGAAAAAGACTTTCCTTCAATTCCCTTTTAACAGGACAGGGAATGGCCTATACACTATTGGGAGGAATCTTACTTAACAATGGATTTGGAATCCAAAGGGTTTTATGACTAAGTTAACAAGAGTACTTAGTTGACTGGAATTCTTCATTTTTCTAGAACTTTCTTCCCCAAGCACCAGCCCAATGCAATCCCCAGTATCTCAATTCAGTTATATAATCTCAGCCCTTGTAGGGTATTTGTCCTAACAGAAATTTCCAGTTGTTTAGCACAACCTTCCTCAGAGTTAGACCCTTCGGTAGCCATGGTAACAGAAAGAAGAAAGGGTTTTCATATAGAGAGAGAGATGACAAATGGGCTCTGATTTTAAGAATTCTGTGCAAAAATTTCAACAGTTTGTATCTTCCTCTGTGGTCAGCCTTAGGACCAATTCTGAGAAGTAGAAATAAAACCCAGTTGCTCTAAGGCAGGTCCCCTCCTGATCGGGAGTGCTGTGGCGACTCCTATAGATCTGTTCCTACTTGGGAGGTGAGAATAGAGCTCCCATCAGGAACTCCCATGAAAATACAGTTGGCTAAAAACATTCAAAAAATGCAAAACCCCACCATCACAGAATCAATAAATTTCCACGACGCATATTAAAATTTTAATTAAAACTCAAAGAAACTTACAAAACCCTTTAGAGGCAGCCTGTGATTTAGTCCGCCATTTCTACATCCATCAGACCCCAGGGGCCCTCTTCCTGGGTTACACCACAGGTTCCAGAGCTGCGATTCTAATGGTCTGATGGTGTTCAGGTAAGTGCTAAGATCATAAACACAGCAGCGTTTGAAAAAAAATGGAGCCACCGGCCAGCATCTCTCTACCTCCCGAAACCATTGGGGACCGGAAGCTGAGGGCTTTGCCAGAGGAAGCCCACATGTGGGAACCATAAAGATCCCAAGAGCAAGCTGAAGTTTCCAGGTGAAAGTGCTTAGAGACAGAGATTTTTGGACAACTTTGGGTCTCGCTGGCAGTAAGAGTTCCTGGGGTTGTGGCGCTGGCTGCCTTCCAGAGCTGAGCAGCCAGGCTCACCCTAGGCGCTCTCACACTGTGGGACAAAACCTTATTTAATAGCTGTATTAATTAAAACTTCACACTGTGGGGCTGGAGGGGATTCATGGCAGAATGTCTTCATGCTGTTTGAGACGTTCCTGGGTGATTTTCTGTGTCCGCCAAACTCAAAGTACGCCCCTCCTTTTCTTTTTCCGTCCCTCCCTCTCTCCCTCCCTTTTTTCCTCCCTTCTTCCCTCCCTCCTTTTCTTCTTGCATTTACAAGCACTCTGTTTGTTCCACAGTTCTTTTAGAATCATCTCCACAGGATGCGTGCATTTATGCTATGGATTGACCTTAACTGAACAGCCTCTAATTGTCCAGTGTGATTCTGAGTGCTCTAGGCACCAAATACACCATCATTTTAAGTCTCTGAGGGGATTCAGAATAAGTTAGAATGGTTAGGGTTTCTGTCTTCTCTTTCTTTCTTTCTTTCTTTCTTTTTTTTTTAACCTCCTGCCACTTCCTTCCTTCCCCACTACCTTTAACAGACCCTGCTTTAACCGGGTGGATATTATATACAATATAATTTTGAGTCGCATCTTATTTAATTTGTCATGCACATATGCAACACTTCAGAGGTTCAGAGGACAGCTTGCAGGAATTTGAGTCTCTCCTCCACCATATTGGCCTGGAGGATGATGCTATAGTCCTCAGCTCTGTAGCAGGCATCTTTAGTAGCTGAGCTGTCCCACTGGCCCCTATAAACATCGTTTAATTTTGTTAATTTAATCATATTTGCCCTTTGACAATTATATATATGTATATATGAAGACTGAACATTCTGAAATTTGCTCCTTACCTTGCCAACCTGGTCCCTCATGCCCATTCTAATTTAACCCTTAGTGTTGCTGTCTGGGCTCCAGCCACAGCTCAGCTTTCTCATTGTCTCTTTTGATGCCTCTCCATGTTCTTCCCTATGTGTTCTCTGCCTTTTCTCAGTGTGTTTTCTCAAGTCCTACTTGGCCAAACAACATCGTGAGTGTTTGTGTATAACCTATAGGCTAGGTGTCACAACTTGTTTTTTTTTTGAAGGGATGTTTTAATGAAAAAAAAGGAGAGGATAAAAGGAAGGAAGGGGAAGGAAGGAAGGAAGGAGGAGGAGGAGGGGGAGGAGGAGGAGGAGGAGGAGGAGGAGGAGGAGGAGGAGGAGGAGGAGGAAGAAGAAGAAGAAGAAGAAGAAGAAGAAGAAGAAGGAAGAAGAAGAAGAAGAAGAAGAAGAAGAAGAAGAAGAAGAAGAAGAAGAAGAAGAAGAAGAAGAAGAAGAAGAAGAAGAAGAAGAAAGAAGGAAGAAAAAAATAACAGGAACAGTAGCAGACAGTATACCATGGTTCTCTGCAGAAGAGGCTTGGTGTTTTGTTGTGAGAATGGTAGCTAGGAAAGGAAGGACACTTTATCTTTCTCACCCCCTCTTTCCTTCCCAAGTGCCTGGCACAATATTTAGGAGCACAGCAAGCACTGCATAACTTGTTCAGACAGAGAGTGAAACCTGGACTGAAGGGCCCTTGTTGCCCTGCCTTGGAGTCTTCTGATGCTCTGTTTTGAGGTTTAGTCTAGATCTTTACCCCACTTCCACTTCCCTTGAGTCTCTGATATAACGGTGTTGCCTTTGTTCATATCCTGTTCTTCCAATTTCCCCCTTACCCGTGTTTCTTGGTGTTATTTAAAAAAATTAAAACATACAGTGACCGGTGATGTGGCTGGGCATAGAAAAGCACTTGCTGTGCAGGCCTGGCAACCTGAGGCACCTCGCCAACACCCAGATAAAGGCTGTGACCTCTATACCCATGCCTCTGAATGTGTGCGCCATCCCTACATCATACACAGAATAAAGTAAACCAGTATATAGCAACCTACAAAATAGAAGTCTGATCACGATTCAACCCATCTTAAAGCCTGCAGTTTCCCTTCATCCTCAGTGTAAAAGTCTCTGTCACTCATGTGGGCAGATGATCATCTGTTGGCCCAGGTAATCCCAACTCAACTGTGGTCTCTGCATACCTCACCTCTACTCTGTATCACGTGACTCTCAGGGCTACCCACCCATACTTACAGGTTCCAGAATGTACCTTACTTTGCTCAACATCTGGATATTCACGCATGTAGTCTTCCTCTTTGCCCTTCTGCTAGATCTCCTTGGCCCTCAAAACTCTGATCAACTCTCATGTCCTTGGGGGAATTTATATGACTCTTCCTTGTCATCCAGACTACCTTAGACAAGTTCATTCTTGTCCCCCGACCTCCTTAGACTGTTCACATCTAAATGCTGACAACCTTGCCTTCTAGTTGCTCATCTGAGTGTCTGAGGTCAGGGTCAAGGCCTAGCTATATCTTGTATTCTTATCCTTTGATGTCCTGTACTCTGTATCAAGGTCTCATAAATTTTGTGAGAGTGCAGATTTGATAGACAAATGAAGGATGACAAAATTCACTTGACACTAACAATAATGGGTAAAAATCACAGAATTCTGCTTTTGGAAATACCTGGAACCTTTTTCCTTTGGCCTCCCCTACATCATGGCAAGGTTGGCAGCTTCCTTGATGACCCACTGCTAATTTTGAAGATCTTTTTTAAAAATTGGGCTTGCACATGCATCTGCGAATGTGTGTGTGGTACCTGTGAAGGCCAGAAGATCCCCTGAAACTGGAGTTACAAGTGGTTGTGAATTGTCTGGTGTGGGTGGTGGAAGCTGAATCTGGGTCCTCTGTGGGAGCAGCGAAGGCTCTTAAGAGTTGAGCCATCTCTCTCTCCCCTCATTGCTAGTGCAGAGAAGGGATATTTCACAGAAACCTCCCTTGATTTCCACTCGAGGCAATGCTACTTGGGAGGCAGTAGCAGACACTTAGGTAACCACCACAACGGTGACTTCTGGAGGCCCTCAGGTTTCTTTTGACTCATCCCAAAGCATGATGGGAGGCAGGGATGGAAGCCAGGCTGGCTGAGATTTTAAAGTCTTCATCAAGGACACTGGGGCCACCAACAAGGATCACTCGCTGATTTATTCCACCTAGGGTAATTCAAGCACCAGGCCCTCTCTATCCACTTATTTTCTATTTTAATTTCTGGATCTATTATCATAGTGTTGTTTGGCCAAGGAAGAAAATTGAAGATTGCTCAGTTGGAAGTGTTTCTTGTTGCATTCCTGGATTGGAAATCAGTTGTTCAATTATATTTTTTTTTTCAAGCTGGTGTCTGAGAAGTTGTTAATAGACATCAGTGAGTACTTTTTGGACACCTATGGAAGACGAGGTCTGGGGAACAGGTGCCTGCTTCAGGCGGGTGCCAAGCAAGATTACATGTTACTAAATGGAGTTACATACACGTTCAAGCTCAGTCTGTGCGGAACAAACTGTTATTCTGAGTAAATGTTCCAATCTCCCTAAGACCTTGGACCTCTTGTCTAAGACACATTTTGTTGCAAATATTTTATGAGATAATGTGTTCTTTAGGTAGAGCACAGCCTGGCACATAGCAAACACCAGGCTGCATTATGTAGAATTCTAAGACCACGAGGATTGCTGACCCATGTATTTAGGTAACTGCTATTCATGAATGCTACTTCTAGGGTGATGCCAAAGGGACTTTGTAAAGTTACAAATCAGTTGACTTTATGATAAGTTTATGTAAAAGAGTCTAATAGAATCCATGAGCCTTTTGAAGATAGAGGGTTCTCCACTTAGTGGTAGAAAGGGGAGTTAGATGTATGAATAGGATTTTGGGTTAAGATATAGGTGGGTTTAGGGAGCTAGTTCAGGGGACAAGAACAATTGCTGTGTAATTATAAGGACTCCGGCTTGAATCCTCAGCACTGTCTCAAAGTGGGGTGGTACTCAAGGAGGGGAGCCCCCCTTCTCTTAGGAGAGGGGGAGGGGGCAATGGGAAGGAATTGTAAGGGTTGGGCTGGGAGGAGAGGGGGTGTGTGATCAGGATGTAAAATAAATAAAGAAAATTATTGGCGACAAGAAAAGTTCCTTGTAGACACGTGTATCTCTAACTCCAGCAGTTTAGAGGCCAGAGAGAGGAGAATCCCTGGGGCTTACTATCTTCCAGGCTAGCTCCAGGTTCAGGGAGAGACACTGCTTTAAGGGAATAAGGTGGAGAGTGGTAAGGCACCCAGGCCAGTGCCTTAGTGCAGGCATCCCGCTGTTACAAATGGACGTATGCCGCACACATATGCCACACTCACACACCATATATATGCACATATGACACTCCCAACACACCGTAGGAGACATAGGTGCTTATCAGAAGGAAAAGAGCTGGCAAGGTCCTTTGTACAAAGACCATAAAATTAACTCTGTCACCAGTCTGAATGAGCTTGAAAGATTTCCCCAGGGTCTTCACTTTAGAGCTCAGCCCAGCCGACACCTTAATCTTGACCTTTGAAGTCCCTACCTGGGGAACTCTACTGAGCCCTCCTTGGTTTCTAATCTCTAGAATGGCAGAGCAACAGGGTAACAGGTGGGTGTCATTTAAGCTGCCATGTCAGCAATAGAAAGTTTTCGTTATTGCTGCGGACACTCATTTCATCCCCACAGCAAAGCGCTGCACGGGACATTTGTTTTTCTCTTTTGGTTGTAGGTATGGAAACTGAAACTCGGAGACGATAAGATTCCTATTCAAGCCCACACAGCTTCTACGGAGGCACACGTAGACACTCCTGCCTGAGTCTTCCTCTGTGTGTGTGTGTGTGTGTGTGTGTGTGTGTGTGTGTGTGTGTGTGTGTGTGTGTGTGTGTGTGTGTGTGTGTGTGTACCATTCTTGTGTGCAGGTGCATGTGTGGAAGAAGTGTACCTATGTTTGTGTGAATGTCAGAAGACAACCTCTACTGTCACTTAACATTCCTCAGGCTCACCCCACTTTTTTTCTTCTTTGAAGGGGGATTTCTCATTGGCCGGGAGCTCACTCTAGGTTGGCTGACCAGTGAGCTCAGGGTTCCTCCTGTCCCCCACTTCCCCAGTGTTAGGATTAAAAATGCACGTTGCAGTCACAGTTCATTTATGTTGGGTTCTAGGACTCAAACGCCTGCTTACAGGTCAAGCACATTACCAACTGAGCAGTTTCCCCAGCACCCAGTCTGTGTTACCTGATGGTAATGGTGGTGGTGGTGGTGGTGGTGTGTGTGTGTGTGTGTGTGTGTGTGTGTGTGTGTGTGTGTGTGTGTGTTAACTAGGCCATATGCTTCAGTGTAATGTGCTTTAGCAAGCTCCTGGGGGGGGGCTCTTACATCTAATGTTTTGGACCCTTTGGGATTGTGAATGAGAGCCCTAGGAGAGAAAGCAGAGACCTCTCTCCTCTAGAACCTCAGTATGACTGGAAGCAGCCGCGGACCCTGAGTGAATACTGAGTTCAGAGGAGCTCCAGCCCTGCTCAGCCCTGGCCATGTGCCCTCATGCAGATGCCTCCTGATTTAATGTTTGCAGCTAGATCCTCTGGAGACCAGCACAGCTCTGTAGTTAGAATCCAGCTTATCTTTCCAGTGGGGAAGGGAGGCAGATAACAGGGTGGCTTCCTAGGATGATGCCTACTTTTAAGATTGGGCCAAGTCATACTCATAGAGGGTTGTGTTTTGATTTGTGAATGCATGGGTTTCTTGGCTGGGTTACCTGCTTGTCTACACATTCGTAGCTGCTGATGTGCATGCTCTAGAGTATTTGTTCCCATCTGAAGATGGCTTTGTGAAGCCTGGCTGACCCATCACCCATCAGACTATTGAATGACACTTGAATCTAAAGCCTGAGGGTTCTCAGGTTGATAGCTGAGCTGTTTCAGATCCTGGCAGGTGTTTACCTATGGACTACCGAGTCCATTCTGAGTCTATCAAGCTCCCTAAGAACTCAGTGGTACTCTCGATTATTAAAAGCAACACTAACAACACAAACAAACAAACAAACAAACAAACAAACACCAATCAAATGAACAGAAGCCAAAGACTTTTATTCAGTTTAAGAGCTAGAAGAAGTCTATGGTAGTCTTTCATCCTCAAACATTTTCAACAGCTAAAGAATAAAGATACTGCCTTATTAACATAGTTGTGTTTTCTTCAAGGTATTTATTATAGTGAACTTACAAACACATAGACAATTATACAAAATATAATTAATACCATATAATACCACAGTGATTGATATCAGGCCTAATAGCCCTTTATACTTCCTGTTTTTTTCTTCTGAATATGTAAATATTCCTTGGGCCATCAAATATTCTGGCAGCATATTTTCATTGGTTATATAGAATTTAACTGTGTGGTTTTGAAGTAATTCATTTATTTTGCTTATTTGAAAACAGTAAATTTCCCTTCAGATTTTCAAATAAAATTGCTTGTAGTTTTGGTGTGTGTATTGTGTGTATGTGTTGTGTTGTGTGTGTGTGTGTGTGTGTGTGTTTTGTGTGTGTGTTTTGTGTGTGTTGTGTTTGGTGTGTGTGTGTGTGTGTTGTGTGTGTGTGTGTGTGTGTGTGTGTGTGTGTGTATTACTGAATATAATTGCTGGAGATTTGATTGTTTCCCTATGGACTATATCAAAACTAGGGATCACAGTGCATTGGTCCAATGTTTAGTACACACAGAGTCCAGAATGAGCCTGTAGGGTTTAGCATGACAAAAAAAAAAAAACAAAAACTATTTCTAGGTTAAAAGTTGCAAATAGTTTAATGTTTCTCTGAACAAAGAATTTTCTAGAAGATTAGCATCTCTCTATACTCTTGGGGATATCGTTATGCAGCTTTTAAAGATCATTATCAATTTGGAAAGCAACATCTCTCTTTTAGTAATACCTTCACAATCAGCACTGGCTTTATTCCCTTTGGAGACTCCCATTTTTGTTTCAAGTGACTCATCTTCGACACCAAACCCAGTGACATCCCTTAAAGATCTCCAACAAAGGCCAACAAAACCCCAACTAGGCTACTCGGTGTACATAGGTGGTTATGTTTACAAAGGGAAGTGTATGCCTTCACTGAAGCATGCCAAATGAGGATATATGCAGGTCCCCAATATTAAGTTGGCTTTAAAAGACTCTTTTAACAACTTGTTTTAAATCTTCAGTGGCATAAATGAACAACTTGGCCTTCAGCTCTAACATATGATTCACAGCCAGGATGAGCAGCCATTAGTTTGTTGAGTGGAGAGACAGAAGTCTAGAGTCTCTGAGGCTATGGCACAGCATGGATTCTCCCTCTTCCTCTCACAGGATTTTCCAATGCTTGGCCTAAGGAAGTCAGTGCTAAGGTTAAGAGGCGTCACAACCTCCAGCCAGCACTGCAATGTCACACTGCCTTGTGCTCAGGTCGTCTTCTAAGTAGAGCCCTGCCTTTGTCCTCTGCAGACAGTACCCCTTCTATTGGCTTCTTCCCTGTGACTTAGGAATCTTTCCAGTTCCCTTGGTGTCCTTGTTGAGATAAGGAGTAATCTGTCTTGTCACAGACTCTTCTTTGGATCTCTGAACTGTGACACTCCCTTTGGGACTTGACAACTGGGAAGACCTGGTAATCAGAACACTTCCCGGAAGGAGCTTGTCCACTTCCTTCTTGGGTCTTCAGATTCTCCCGAGGTCATATCAGCGCATCTTGCTGAGTGAAGTTTCCCCAGCTGAGAGTAACTCCTGCCATACAGATTTCCGCTTCCTCCCAGCTGAGCCCACACATGGCCATGATTGAGTCACGAGTGAACGCTGGAGCTTTGAGACTTTGAGTCCTCTAACCATACTTGGGCTTTGGTCTCAATGTAAAGGATGATTCAGCGGAAACTCTGGCTGAAATGGATCACCATAGCAACTTTCAGTAGATACCCAGCATGCAAATTAGGAGAGTGGAAAAGGTATAGTTTTCAACAACCCCAGACCAACTGACACCTTCTGAGCCCTACGTGGATTGGATCCCAGACTCTTTGAAGCTGTCACGAAGTCAGCCCAACTGTGCATCACACCTGGCCCTGATCGGCTGGAACCTTCAGATGCTACCGTGAGATAAGTGGAACCAGAGGAAGTGGCTTCCCCACGCTAGATTCCATGTTGAGTAGAGAAGAAATTCCAAAATGGAGCTGGGGAATAGTGGTGAGGGGTGGTGTCATGCTTTTCTATGTGTTATTCAGGAGCCTTCAGGTCTATATCAAACACGGTAGACCAACATGCACAATTTTTGTCAATCAAAAGGTGAATTTGGAGCTCAGCAGGAACCCAGAGGATCTGCAGCTCAGGACATCTTTGGCACATATTAGTCTCTTGATAAATGGAAACTGCTCTGGTCTCCCCTCTGTAGCGCCCTAAGCCTATTTCCTTCGGTCCTTGTTTTTCATTCTTCCTTTCTTTCCTTCCTTGCTTTTGTGTGTGTGTGTGTGTGTGTGTGTGTGTGTGTGTGTGTGTGTGTGTTCATATGTGCAGGTATATGTGGAGGCCAGAGATTGATATTATCTTCCTCTACTGCTCTCTATCTTTCAACCATGGTTTTTTTGTTTGTTTGTTTGTTTGTTTTTTTGTTTTGTTTTTGTTTTTGCCTGGAACTCAGTCATTCTGCAAGTCTAATAAGCCCCAGGCATCGTCTTTCCACTCTCCCAGCAATAGGATTGCATGCATACAGCACAGGATCTATTCATGTTTTAAATATTTTTTTTACATAGGTAACTGGGATCTAAAGGCAGGCCTACTCAATTCAGCAGTTGGATCAGGATGGGATGAGGGCCTAGCGATGTGCTGCTGTTGTGCTGAAATGTCAGGAAGGTGTGGAAGGGTGTGGAAGGGATGGGACGCAAGGACAAATTTGCTGCAGGACAAGCTTCTCTTGTGGTCACTCATCCTATGCCAAGATAGGTGGAACTTACTGGGTGAGATCTCAAGCAGCCACAAAGGAAAAGTATTATTCCACCCCTGGGGGCATAATTCTATGACCTCATAACCTCTAAAAAAAATTCCTGGGGATGTAGTCAAACCACAGTAACATGTCTGCCTAGCTCTGCCTCCAAGAGTGCAGTGTCAAAGGGAGAGAAGGGAGTAGGATGAGTCTAAGGAGAGAAGAAGAAAAAGATACCAGACAAAGGCTGGTGAGCAGGCTTAGTCAATAAGCTCTGGATGCTTACGTCCAGGGCCTGGGTTTGAGAAGCACCATGTTAAATGAAAAAAAAAAAAGCCCACAAACAAGTCTAGTTCTTTGAAGGATTCCCATAATCCCAGAACTGGGAGGCAGAGACCAGTGAGTCCCTAGATTTGCTGACCAACTGGCCTAGGGGAACAGAAAGCTCCAAAATGAGTATGGTACCCTGCCTCAAGAGATAATTGAGTAGAATACCCAATATTGACCTCTAGCTTTCAAAATGCAAGAACATGCCCCCCACAACACACACACACACACACACACACACACACACACACACACACACACACACACACACACGTGTCATACACACACACACACAACAACACAAAATCAAAATGAACTAAAGTTGTTGACTTGCCTCCAGTCTTTGACATGGTTAGCAATCACCTCCAAAAGAGATTGTTCCAGAAGCCTTTCAATAGCTCTTGTAAGCCGGGCTCACCCACAGGACCTATTTCCTTTTGCATGGGGGAGCTCTGACCTTGTGCATAGCAGCTAACTGCTCTCCTACAGTCTTCCTAATCAGCTTTAATCCGTAACATCAGAAGAGAAGATTAGACTGACTCTCTGATGTGTCTCTTTTTAGGGCCCTTCAGAGATGTTGATCTGAGCGACTGCCACACAGCCAACTTTATCCATGTCTTCTTCACACCGGTAAGTCACATGATCCAAACTGTAAGGACATAGATCTTGCAGGTGGGTTCAATGAGGAAGCATACTCACACACTTTTTCTTCACTTAAAACCCAGGCCTGAAATCACAGTATGCTGAGTTTTCAAAGGGCTGGTAATGCTTAAAACAAATGGTGAGTGTCAAGGGGGAGGGAAATTATAACCAGGCATAAATTATACATGCATATATTCTGTGTACCTACTTGGGCATGTTCATTTAATGACTTGTTTGCCCTGATCAACAAACCAATTCCACCAAACTAAGAGACCAAAGCAGCACCAGATCACAATAGCAGTAGATTGGTTCCAGAAGATTCTGCACCCAGACCTACCCTATCCTAAGGACTAGACACCATCTTCTTTACTACTTCATAACCAGGTTATCAGGCATGGGTCCCGCTCCTGTGGTGCTCCAGGCTCTGCTCTGCAGCGTCTCACCAGAAATCCTAACAGTGACTTCTAGGCTTGGCAAAAGACTTATACATTTTCTTTCTCAAGGTGGACTGATTAGGGGGAAAAAAAAAACTTTCAAAACTTTAAGGAGGATCAGATTTTGCCTTTCCCAACCTGCCTTAACAGACATAAAGAGGGTGGGACAGTTCTGGAACTCTCTGGGAGCAGGCGTTGTCTCTGGCAGGAGACGGAGGCACCAGATAGCATCATTGGAGATATTAACATGGCGGCAGAGAGCTTGAAGGGCTTGCTGCTCACAGAAAGATGGAAGCGAATCAAAGGGTTTCTGGGAAATTGGGTCATAGTATTCCCTCCCTTATTGCTTGTCAGTGAGAGAGAGAGAGAGAGAGAGAGAGAGAGAGAGACAGAGAGAGACAGAGAGAGACAGAGAGACAGAGACAGAGACACAGAGAGAGAGAGAGAGAGACAGACAGAGAAAGACAGAGACAGAGACAGAGAGAGACAGAGAGAGAGACAGAAAGACAGAGAGAGAGAGACAGACAGACAGACAGACACACAGAGAGACACACAGAGAGACACACAGAGAGAGAGAGAGACAGAGACAGTGAGAGAGAAAGGAGAGAAAAAGAAAGACAGGACAGAGAGAGACAGAGAGAAAGGAGAGACAGAGAGCATAGATATAACCAGTTGACTGTGAGTAGACTCTGGGAAACAAGCATTCTATAGTGGCACATCCATCCATCCCACACACGCTAGCTGGGTCACTGCTTTGTGTCTGACCGTGCCCTGAATTCCAAGCTCTGAACTCAGCTACACATGTATAGCTGGGGTTGCAGTGTAAAACCAGAGGTCCGGTGGCAGGAAAAAGTACACGATGCCCCTGGACCAGTGCCAAGTTGCATCACAACCAGAGAGATACGGACTGAAGATATGAGCAGAGCATCTGCGTCCCCTCCAGAGGGTATCCCTGTCGACAGCAAATGGAAGCACAGGTCAAAGCCAGCATCCTGGGAAAAGCCCAACTAGCCTGGACTTCTTTTACTTCTCATGTTTCCATTGTACTTCTCTCCCCGTCTTCAGTTTCCATTTTTTCATTACAAATCAGGCCACCCTCATCTCTGGTCCTCCAGGACTTAAGGATACTAAAAGGTTGAATCCGTTTAGATTCGTACACGAGCACACAATCCCCCTTCTCTAAACGTGGGTGTGTGCCGAAGGGCCTTCTAGGAAGTAATGACTTAACTGAGCTACCCAGGATGCTAGTAAAGGTTCTCTTTTCTCTCCACACGTAAGTTCATGTGAGGATGGGAGCTTATGGTAGTGAGTCACTGTTCACTGATGTTAAATGGAACCACGTGGCACTCAGCTGAGAGTCAGGGTTCAACCCTTGTCCTGTTGGCATTTGTTTTTCCCTTATTGCTGTTGGTGTTTACATTTTTATACACAGACTGTCTATGCTTCTCTTTCCCTTTCTAGGAGCAGCATGATACTATCACAACTCAACCTCGGCACCCCAATTCATCCCTTGGGTATTAGTCACATGTCTGTAATCATTCATGTTGTTTGGTCCCAGAGCAGAGCCAAGCTGTGGTCCTCTCTTGGCCTTAAACCTTTTGGCCAGATCAGAGCAATCAAGTTTGGCCTAACATTGGATGTAGAACCATCTCAGATGAGATGTGTAGGTCTTGGTGACCAGAAGTGAAAAAATTTCAGAACTACCCAACTGCCCTCCTTTCACCACAAACCCCCAGAAGTCTCAGACCCTGAGAGCAGGCAGACCATCAGCCTTCACTGCCCACAGACACATTTCCAAGGAGTTTCAGTAAGTTTGGGGGATGTGGTAGAAGATGCTGGTCCATCTGGGGATAACACTGGGGTTACTCTTCGTTTGGAGAAATTACCTCTTTCTCAAATTATAGACGAAGCATGGCTGCTTGGAGAGGAAAACTTATGCCCTGAATTTTACAGGACTCAGTTGTGCTAGAGCTTAACTGTATCAGGACTGTGGTTCTGTATCAGGACTTTATTCTTTTTCTATGTAACTTGAGCTTGGTCTAGGGTAGGTGCACTAGAATTCAACCTTTAGAAAATTTAGGACCTTTTGGAGACTTTGGCAGGACAAAGGTCTATACTGCCCCTACATGCCAGTGCTCCCCATGAGTGTTATTTTGGTGAACTTCGTGCCTTTATGCAGAGAATTCTGGCTATATTTTTAACCAGAGACGTCTCAGACTTCATCCTGAGTGGGCTGGTGCTTGCAGAAAGAACTGAAGTTGACAGGACCAAAAGAGATTCTCTCACGAGATAGATGAGGCCCAGGACGAGGAGCACCAGTGAGTGGTTGTCACAGCAGCTGGCTTCTTCTGAGGACCATTGAGGAGGCCCAAGCAGAGCTGAGGCAGTAAAGGGGGAATGTTGTTGCTCATTTCTGGACATCACAGAGCCTGCCAGATTGCTTGGGAAGGAAAGCATGCAGCATAGTGTTCAGAATAAATGGTTAACTCTTCTGGGCTGGAAGAAATGATTATTCAAAAGTTGGTCCCTACATACAAATGCAAATGACATCCGAGATGCATGAATGCTAATTTCTCCAACAAGTCTGCAGACAAATGCTCATCATTAGAAGCGTTTCCGTGCATTTATATTAGGCCCTCCTCTAAAAGACTTTTCATACAAATATGTCATCAAGATATTCAAAACCATGCAATCTTATCCAAAGTTTCATCTATCAACACTGCAGGCCTCATCTCTCGCAGCTGTGTGTCAGAATGCGGGGCGGGGTGGGGGGAGATTACTCAGCTGATATGAGGTGCCCGGGAGGGGCTGAAGTCTCAGGGGTTCACAGAGAACCTCCTGAAAAAGAGGAACAGGGTTGTCAGGGGGCAGGTTGAGCCTTTTAGCCACAGGTGAGTGATGCTGGTGGGGAAGAGGAAGGAAACTTGGAATGAGCTCTTTCTGCAGAATGCTTCTCAAGCTACCTGCCTTTGAGCTACCGAGATAACAGATTACCTTCAAAGCTGAGTGATGGGGAGGGAGTTGGAGATCTTGTCTGTGCCACCTTCAGCACAGCAAAACCTCAGGCCTGCAGGCTACTTCTGGGGAGGCGGAGGAGAGGAATGGGTTAAAGTGAAATGACAGCTTTTGCAAAAGTCCTGTGCCAGACTGGGCTTTAAGTCAATTTTGTATGTGTTTGTACTGTTTTCAGCCCTCCAATCTCCTTCCCCCTTTTCTGACTCCTTTCTTTTTCTTTCCTTTTTCTTTCTGAGGAAGAGTATGTGGTGGCCTAGGGGAGTCTTGAGAGCAGGCCTGGGGCTGGAAGTGACTGTGGTTTTGGCCTGAGGGATAGCTTTGAGCTCAGACCATTTTATATAGTGTGTGAATGGATGATGGTTTGGGGTAGCAATGTACATTTCTCTTAGTTATGTTGTAAAATTATTTCAGCAAACAACTTAGTCTGATAATTCACCAACATGAATATTTATCTTCCCACCTACTCATTATTCCATCCATCTATCCATCCATCCACTCACCCAGCCATCTATCCATGCATCCATGAATCCATGCATCCATGCATCCATGCATCCATCCATCCATCCACCCACCCATTGTTGGTAAACAATGTCTTATGAGCCCAGGAATAGGGCATGCTTATTATCTTGATTCTGAATTTGGAGAAAAGAGACACAGAGTTTTAAATTGTGGACCAAGGTGGTTTAATTATTAAGAGACAAACCTGAGAATGAATGCCTTACCTAGTCTCTGATTCATTCCATTCAACCCACTAACAACCATTTATTGACAGACTGCCTTGTACCAGGTAGCAAGCCTGGGTACAACAAGAAATTAATATTGTCTCAGACTTGTCCCAGCCATGAAGGAGAGCTAAATGCCACAGCTGGTTGTGAATTGCTTCTTCTGATGAAGCATAGACCAGATGCAAAGCCATTGTGAGCTGATACAAAATCTACCAGCTAAAGAAACCAATGTAAAAAGACATCATATGAGGACACCAGGGGTCCAGGACCTCATCTTCCAGTTCCCACAAGCACTTTGGTGAAAAACACTACTTTGTGACTTTAGATAAGGAGGCTCTAAATCACATACTACAGCTGATGCTTTGCAATGAAACTCTGTGATGGTCAACCCAGCATGAGCCCACTCCTCAGTAGATGGGCTCAGTGTAGCGCCAAGGGGACCTTCTGATCATACGCCACAGAACAAAGAGTATATCTGTCGGTGTGGGCATGGGGCACTGACAAATGCCCCATGCCCACACCAACATATATCTGTGACTGTTGGCTCATGCCTAACAGGGATGGGGACATGGACCAAGGAGAGTAGAAGTTTCTAGAAAGTTTCACTATGAAGAAGGCATTCCGGGTAAAGGAAGCTACACAGTGATGCAGGGTGAGAATGATGGCGGAGTAATAGGTCAAAGTGACTTTCACTGTTGCAGCACCAATAAAGCATAAATGAAACCAATGGTGGGCACAGAAAGCCTCTGCACAGTTAGGATGAAGGCTCCCTCTGAAAGGTTTTAGAAGTCAGCTAGAATTTGGAATCCAGGGAAGGCATGAAAGCATTTAGGCAGGGGAAACATATCTAGATGGATACTTCAAGAAATTGGCAGTAGATAATCAATGTGGGAGCAGAAACCTTAGTTAACTAGGTATTTCAATAGTTTAGGCAAAGACAGTTGGAGGACTAGAATGTAACTGAGCAAAGGAGCCAGTGCCATGCTGTTTTTATTACTATGGTTCTGTAGTATAATTTGAAAGAAGGTAGAATGATAATCTCCTACAGTATTCTGTTTGTTGAAAATTGCTTTGGACATTTTTTCTCTTCATTCATTTCTTCCTTTTCCTTTTCCTTTTCCTTCCCCTTCTTCCTCCTCCTCTCCCTCCTCCTCCTCCTCCCCCTTCTTCTTCATCTTTGTCTTCATCATCTTCTTTTCTTCCCTTCTCTCTTTTTCTCCTTTCCTTCCTTCTTTCTGTTATTTTGTTCTTTCTTTCTTCCTTCCTTCCTTTCTTTCTTTCTTTCCTTTCTTTCTTTGTACCACCCTGACATCTAAATTTTGAGACTGTGGATTATTTCCCGGGCTGTGAAATGTAGATTAGGACTATATTGACACTATTGATTACTTTAGGTGAAATGGTCATTTTTATAAGATCGTTTTATAAGATCTGTCCTTCTGATCCCTGAGTATGGGAGGTCTTTCCATTCTCTAGTGTCTTCTTTGGTTTCTTATTTCTGTGTCTCAAAGTTTTCACTGTCACAGGAAAAGGAAGTGGAGACTACATTCAGCTGATTGGTTGAAGGAGAACTCAGCTTAGCACTGAAGTTAGCAGCCTAGAAACTTGTATAGATGGGGTTTTGTTTGCTTTGTTTTGTTTTACATGGTTAAACAGTCAATATGATGTTTTGAGCAGTCTGACATATACTGTATATATTACTTTTCCTATTGGGATGATATAGCTAGGAGAAGTACTGAAAGGAGGAGGGGCTACCAATGTCCTCCATCTGAGTCCCAATTTTGAAAGATCCACAGACTTCCAAAGCAGCACCACCAGTCAGAGATAGAATGTTCAAGCACATGATCTTGTATGAAATACTCAGCATTCAAATTATAATGCAACTAAGTATTTGGATATTAAGGAGATCAGAGAAGTCTGAGAAGATGACTCCAGGCAGTTTTGCCTGTGGGTACCTGAACTCAGGCAGCCTCCTCATTATACCAGGTCAGCCAGCCTCTGGGAAGGTTCTCGACTTTGCTGCCACCTTAGATACTACACTCTGTGAAGGGCTTAGGAGATTCCCATGGAGATCCTGGTCCTTCCTTCAGTCTACATGTGACTTGCCATTTTCATCAATATCTTCTTAGGACTTCACTTCTTAAAGTTTGATAGTTCCTGAGAGTGGCATTTAGGGAATAAGTCCAAGCCTCAACTGAGAATGGTGACTGTTGGGGGCTGGGACTGTTGGGTTTGAATGTTCTTTGTTCACCAGGAGTAGCAAGCTGGATAAGTATTTGTCACCACCCGGGAGGGACAGGAATAAGCATTTAATTTTATCAAACCAAAAGGCCACTTTTCCCTTTAGGTTTTGAAGTATGTGTGACCTGGGAGAGTCCTTCCTTTAGTCCAGGAAAGCATGTTGAAAAATAAATACATATAATTTATTTATTTTCCTGGTTTGCCATTTCCCAATCATTCTTCCCCATAGAAAGACACAGTTATAGTCTTCAGGGTGTAGTATAACACGCAAAGTGTTTGGCCAAATACCCTCAAATTTATGTAGCAAGTATCAAATTTAACTGAATATGTAAACCACGCTTGTCCTGAAACTGCGTGTCTGCCCACTTGGGAAGAGTCACGCTGTCTTTGCCAAGACCCAGAGGCTACATGCTACAGGCTACATAACTGCAGAAGGCCATCTCTTTGGGGGACAGTGAAGAGTGGACTTTCAATGTTATTTCTCAGAGCAAAATTGCAGGTCTCTAATTACCAAGGATCACCCAGACACTTGGCCAAGGTTCAGAAATTCTGGAGACCTCAAGATCGCAAGTTGGGATGGATGAACAAATACCAGTAGGCTCTGAGGCTGGTCAAATCCAGCTGCAGTGTGCATGCTGGACCTGCGGTTGATTTTAGCATGGGTTTTATCTCTAAGAATGATGGTCTGAGAACAACTCTTGGCCCTTAAGTAGAAGTGTCTGCTGGTGTGGTGGGTGTGAGGGCTGAATGGGTCTAACTATGGGAATATTGTCATATTGACCTTTGTGCATGAGAATACATGGGGTTGTTTGGGTGTAGATAGGAAGAGAGAAAGGACAAGAGAGCCAAAGGGAGGAAGTGTGGGGCAAAGGTAACAATGGGTTTACACTAAGAGCATTGGGATATACCTCCCCTTCCCCTTCTCCCATCTCTCTCTCTCTCTCTCTCTCTCTCTCTCTGTGTGTGTGTGTGTGTGTGTGTGTGTGTGTGTGTGTGTGTGTGTGTGTGTGATCACTCAGGAAGCAATGCCCTTTTAAGATAATATTTTATTATCATTCTTTCCAGGGGAAAACTGTACCCCTCCCCCTCTTCTCTCAGATAGTGGCTTTGAAGCTGACTGAGCCTACTCTGAGGACTTCTGGGAACCCCTTTCAGCCAAACGGCCTCCAGAACTGGCTAGGAAGCTAATATCCTTGGTAACTTCTAGTTCACCTTGGTGACATGTGTCCCCCACGAAACTTACTACCTAATGCCTTCCTGTCAAAGACCGTTTGCTGACAACACATTTGCAAGGGCATCCTGTATCAGTCTGAAATTTACTCTTGTCAATTCGGATCCACATACCGCTGCCTCCAAGCAGGAGAGTCAACAGCTTATACCTGAATGTGTTGACTGCCACCTCTGTCCTAAGACAAGGGGTGTCAGCTAGGAAACCAGAAACGAAATATCTGGGAAATCAGACATTGTAAGAAAACAACGGGGTTTTTAGGATGTTTGATTTACTATTCAACTGTGCACAGCTGTCATGCAGAAAATAGGATGAGTGCCAAGCTCAGGAGCTGATGGAGAGGGTTGGAGAGCATGCAAACAAAAAGAATGACAGTGTTGTTTGCACGCTTCACATGTTAACTTGACTTTAAAAACACTGCTGCTCTGGTCAACGACTGTTCCAGAGACGCCATCGGCTCGCGGCTCTATTTGTCTGTTGAACTGCTGGTTCTGTTTGCTATTGTCTTCTTCGTCTTAATTAAAGAGATTTAAGAGACTTGCCTGCCTCAAAGTGCAAATCTATACTCTACTCCGACAACCACTGCTTTCTCTTCTCTTTTCTTCCTTCCATATCCGGACACCCACATGTACATTTACATAGTGTAAAACTAGTATTCTAAGGTGTACACTTCAGTCATATTTGAAGTGTTTGTATGTGAAAACAGAACCTAATCCACTTCCAAATCTTTCATGAAAACTCAAAGCCACTAGGCAATCGGTTCTTATTCTACCCCTCTCCTGGCAATTACTAATGTATTTTTTTCTCTGCACAGACTTACCTATTCTGAACATTTCCTAGAACTGAGGTCTTATAAGGCATGGATTTTTGTATATTCCCTCTGTGAGTTAACTTAGTGGTTTCAGAGCCAACCTGTGTTATAGTATGTGCTACTCATTCTTTACACAACTGAATACTATTTTCCTGTATGGATACA